>NC_057804.1:435791233-436119022 GCF_018294505.1 Triticum aestivum | reverse complement strand
TTTTGAATGGAGGGGCAGTAAGCTGGTGCAGTTGCAAGCAGAGTGTCGTGGCGGGATCTACATATAAAGCGGAGTACATGGAAGTCTCGGAGGCAGCGCATGAAGCAATCTGGATGAAGGAGTTCATCACCGACTTAGGAGTCATACCCAATGCGTCGGGGCCAATCACCCTCTTCTGTGACAACACTGGAGTTATTGCCCTTGCCAAGGAGCCCAGATTTCACAAGAAGACCAGGCACATCAAGCGTCGCTTCAACTCCATTCGTGAAAATATATATATATATATATATATATATATATATATATATATACACGAGACATAAGTAACAATTACCATGTTATGTTGGATACCATAGTATGAAAAGTCGATTTGCCGTGACTTAATAAACATATTACCACTGAATTTTTCATGTGATAGAACAACATGGCAAAAATATCATAAGTTTTGACATGGCAAAACAAAGTTAGAAGTTCCAAAAATGCCATATTCAAAAAAGTTGTAATTTCCATGGCAACATTTCTTCAGATATATAGGGCAAAAGACACAACACAAATGTTGTCGTCATGGCAACATAGGCTTCTAGTTGCCATGGCAAAACAGACCTATAAAAATAACAAAATAACAGAAAAAACATGGCAACACAAGCTTCTAGTTGCCATGGTAAACACATTTGTGCCACGGCAGTTTTGTATTAAATTTTGACATGGTATTCCAACTAAAAATTGCCATGTTTTTGTATGAGAAAATTGCCGAGTATGTAAACTAACACAAAAGTTATGAACAAAATTTCCATGGCAAGATGGAAAATTCCCATGGTGTTTTAACTAAAATTATCATCCAGGAAAATGGATTCACTGTGAAAATATCCCTTGGTGTAGAATGAATCACTATGAAAATTGCCATGGCAGATTCATATTGTAGTTTGCCATGGTATCCCCGCCTCCCTAGGAAATGACAAAACAATTTGCCATGGCAAAAATGCGCCTTAACTCTCTGTTTGGTAAAATAGTAGGGGTTGTTGTAGGAACGGAGTATGTCTATCAGAGGGGGTGAATGGGAGTTATAAAATTTCTTTCGAAAACTTTAAAACTCTCAAAACCCATTAGCGGAACGAAAGAGAACAAATTATAGAGAGTGAAAGTAAACTATCAAGCTAGAACTAAACACATTCATCGATGAAAATCACATGGTTGAATTTAGTCATGCAAGATGGTTCGAATGATAAGAAATGAAGGTATAACCAGTAGTGCTCGATGGCGACAGAGAATTTGGTAGACCGGTTCACTCTTCTACACAAGGACTACATCTGGTTGGAGGGGTTGTGATTTAACACAAAAGATAAACTCTCTTTGCCCTATTGTCCTCGACAATTGTTTCGTCAACCAATGTTGATCACTCGTGGTGGATACTTCAGGTGATCTACGAACCTTTACAGACTTCTTCCTCGAGAACCACAATCTCTCTTGGTTTCTGAAGAAATTAACACCTAATCGTCTAGATTGTTTGTAGCTCTCAAGAGTTATAGGCGGAGCATACTAGACTTAGATTCCAGTGATGCTAAACCACTATCTAACATTTCGGCTCCGGGTTTTTTCTCTCGGTGGATTTTAAACTCAAATATCTCTGGAGAGGAGGTTACTCGACAATCTACTCGGAATCAAATGGAGCAGCCATTGGACAAAGCCGGTGCAGGGTGGCTATTTATAGCCGCAACCTTCCCACATGAGAAATTACCATTTTGGACATGCAGTCCAGCCAATGGCCAACCAACACGTTTACAACGGTCAGATTTGAAAGCAACAATAATAGTACTTGAGGAACAAGTAATGCTAACTCTTCGGTCGGAGACAAATCTCTCGCCGCGAAGAAGATCACAATCTCTTGCTGGCAAGTATTTGCTAGGAACACAAAGAGATTTCTCTCATAACTTTCACAGGATTGAGTTTAGCATCAGAGAAATAAAGCTTTGAACACTATACCCCTCTTAATAGTACGGTGGTCCTATGACTCAATGAAAAAAAAGAACAATGAAAAGAATGCTATATCTATACTTCATCTTCGACTTCTCTCGGTTGCAGTCAATTTCTTCGGATGGCACCAAACCAATTACTTGACGTCAGCAATTTTTAGGGGTCGCTCTCCACAACATAATCTTCGTAGATAATACTCGATGCCATGCAGGGTATTACCTTCGGAGTTTATATTAGACTCCTCATGACTTGCAGGGACCTGTTACTCTGTGTGCACTAGCAAACACATTAGTCCCTTACTGTTGATGTCAACAATCCTCAAAACATAAGGAGGCAAATCATTGCACCAACAATCTCCCCCTTTTTGAACTATTGTTAACAAAATAGATAATCATCAAAGAGAGAAAGATATGCGATAAATAAAATAGTGGAAGAGAACAGTGTTACTGTTTTCAAGGATGAAATATACTCCCCCTGAATGTATGCAGGGAATTAATTTTGTGACGAGATTCTCCTGCAATAAATTGGTATATAAGGAGGAAATTTCATTCATTTGGAATAATGATTCCCACTGATATGATAAGACCCATTGCTACCATAGTGCAATCATTCATAACTTCTGATAATGAATCCACCTGCAAAATAGATACTTCGAGGGAATAAAGCCGCGGAGGGGGTTATTAACATTACAACACGGAAGTTACTGAGAGTTTTACAACTTAGTACAGATAAGCATGAAACAAAAGTTGTAAACTCGAGAGAAAACCTAATCAACCAAAACACCAGAAAGCAAATCTATCGAACTCGATGTAATTCTCCCCCTTTTGTCAACAAGTGGCAAAAAGGTGATGAATGACATGAGTTAGGAAACGAGGCAAAGATCACTCTAAGGCATCACTGAACTATCTGAAGTGACATAATCTTCAGAGGTGACTAGAATTCCTTCGGCTTCAGCAGCAGTACGATTTCCTTCACGCACATGGACATGTTGTTGAGCAAACGAACTTGGCGCATTGGGATCAGCCATAGGAGGAACATTTGATAGTAGATTGCCTTTGGTAGGTTTGACTATGGGTGAGGTGGCTTCAAATTCTTCGAGCAATTTGTGAATCTGCAAGTGAAGAGTATTAGTGGGAAGCTCTCAAGCAGGTAGAGGCGGAGTGCTTCGCTCTTGAAAAAGCCTTTGTCAATGTAGTCCTAGAGATCTTTGAGGTTCACATTCAGTAATTACTTTTCAGTGAAGAATTTGCGAACAGTTTTGAGAGTCTTCTCTTATTTTCATCAGCGATCAAATGAACCATCCTGGTGCGATTGTTAATGAGATTCATTTCATTGGCCAGATGTTATTTCTCGCGTTGATCATCAGCAATGTGTTGTAGAAGCAATTGTTGCGTGCGCATGCTGACTTCAAGATGAGATGGTGGCTGAGAAGTGGGGATTCAGACACACTGAGGAAAATGAGGGCCATTAATAGTTTTGTGATAATCATTAGAGGATGGTGACGGTTTTCCTGAGGAAAATTCTTTCGTGGCTTTCATAATGTCATGAATCGGTGGAATGAAGCTTTTGTGACTGGCCTTAGCAAGATATACTGTTTGCATGGCATGATCAATGAACTTTTGAATCGAGGGAGCATACACCTTGACGCAGAATGGAAACGGAGAAACATCTTTTAGAATGCAAAGGAACATGTCTTCAACATCAAAGATATATCGTTCGGATATAGCATAGATGGCATTCCGAAGGATATTAGAGATGGATCTGTCAGCACTCGTGCCAGCTAGTGGGCAGATGGTGTATGTCAGCAGATGATATAGAGTCTGATTCTCGAAGGTTAAATGTTCAGGATGTGGAGGACCAGAGTAATCTTGAATCTTTTCCTTCTCCATTGTGCACTTGAAATCTTCATCAGAGATGACATCAATGTTGTGCATCCGAATTTCAGTGTTTCCATGCTCAAAGCAAGGAAAATGGAAGTGTGAGGTGAAATCAATGGAGGTGCACTTCATCCTTTTTCATTCGTCATCCATTCGAAGATCCATTTGGAGCTGTCACTTTCATCGCCATAGATATACAGGGTAGCATAGAACTGAATAATAATCTCTCAATTCCATGGATTCTCAAATTCAAACACTCTGGTCAGGCAGAAATCATCCAAGTCTTGAAGTAATTGATTGAAACAACAAATATTTCTCATCGCAGGGTGATTGCTTGTATCTGCGTTGGTAATTCCCCGAAGAGTAGAGGATGATGTAGCACAACAAAGGTAAGTATTTCCCTCGGTTATGAATCCAAGGTTATCAATCCAGTACGAGAACCAAGAAACACTATGTAAAAAACATCTGCACACAAACAACAAATACTTGCAACCCGACGCGTAAGAGGGGTTGTCAATCCCTCAACGGTATTGAGATAGATTGAATAGTATGAGATTTGATAAATAGATCTAACTACAACACAAATAAAATAAAGAAATAAAAAGTGCAGCAAGGTGTTTTTAGATTTAATATGATAGGAAATAGACCCGGGGGCCGTAGTTTTCACTAGAGGCTTCTCTCAAGAAAATAGTATACAGTGGGTAAACAAATTAGTGTTGGACAATTGATAGAAAAGCGAATAATCATGACGATATCCAAGGCAATGATCATGTATATAGGCTCCATCCAAGATTAGTAGACTAAAACAGTTCTGCATCTACTACTCTTACTCCACGCACCGACTGCTATCCAACATGCATCTAGTGTATTAAGTTCATGGAAAAATGAAGTAATGCAATAAGAACGATGACATGATGTAGACAAGATAAACCCACGTATGAGCAAACCCCATCTTGTTACCCTTAATAGCGACGATACATGTGTGTCATGTCTCTTTCTATCACTGAGATTGAGCACCGCAAGATCGAACCCATCACAAAGCACCTCTTCCCATGGCAAGAAAAATCAATCTAGTTGGCCAAACCAAACCAAAATTTCGGAGAAGAAATACGAGGATATAACAATCATGCATATAAGTGTTCAGCAGAGACTCAAATAATATTCATGGATAGAACCGATCATAAACCCAAAATTCATCGGATCCCAACAAACATACTGCAAAAAGGAGTTACATCAAATAGATCTCCAAGAACATCGAGGAGAACATTGTATTGAAGGTCAAAAAGAGAGAAGAAGCCATCTAGCTACTAGCTACTATCTACGGACCCGTAGGTCTGTGGTAAACTACTCACACATCATTGGAGGGGAGACAATGATGATAGGAACCCCTCTGTGATAGTTGCCCCCTCCGGCAGTGCCGGAAAAGGCCTCTAGATTGGATCTCGTGGTTCTGGAACTTGCGGCGGCTGGAAAAGTGTTTCGTCGACTTCCTTAGGGTTTTTGGGATTTTAGAGTATTTATAGAGGTGGAGGTAGGTCAGGAAGCTTCCCGTGGGCTCCACTACCCACCAGGGCACGCTTGGGCCTTCTAGCATGCCTTGTTGCCTAGTGGGCCCCACGGGCCTCCTCCCGTGTGCTCATTTGCCTCCCTAGGTGTCTTCTAGGCATAAAAAGATCTCCAAAAAGTTTTGTTGCATTTGGAATTCGTTTGGTATTGATATTATACAAAGTAAAAAACAAGCAAAAAGACAACAACTTGCATTGGGCACTATGTCAATAGGTTAGTCTCAAAAGTGATATAAAGTTGCTAGCAAATGAATATAAAACATCCAAGATTGGTAATATAACAACATGAAACAATCAAAAATTATAGATACGTTGGAGATGCATCACAAGGATATTGGGAACTTGATAAGGGAAAAATCTTCCTGCTTTAATAGAGTACACAAGAGTAATAGATGGCTCGTTCCTTGGTCTAGAAGCGAGGGAATTTAGATGTGTGAGGACCATCGTATGGGCTTGTCTGAAAGAACTTCGGACATGCATGCATGTTGAATATGGGACCTTTAGCACCAGTACCAGCCGAAAATATAGGCAGTTCTTCCCGAGGACTTGGATATTTGAGTTCCTCTTCGGGAGAAAGAAACTCATCACCATACACAACTGAGTCAGGATGATGTCCAGTGGGTGATCGACGGGCAGACGAACCATCTTCATCGGCTCTAGCATCTGTATCGATGGTTAACTGAAGCATTGAAGGAGAAGTGGTCACAGTTGGAGGAGTTGTCGTTGTAGTTGGTTGGGCTTCGGGAATCACTGGAGCTGGTACTTGCTTAGTGGGTGGTACTTGATGTTGTTCGGGCAGATGTTGTTGTTGTTGCTCGACCACCAGAGGTTCCAAAGGAATTGGAGCTATAGGAGAAGGAGTAGGAGTCTCAGAATGAATGAGTTCACCTTCTTCAGGAGAAGACTTGGTAGGAGACACTGGACGACCAGATGATGCCACATGCACTGGTTCAGTTGGCCTTGGCGAAGTTTGAGCTTCTGATGCCTGAACAGGTAGCTCTGAGCGAATGATAGGATCAGAAGTCTTTTCTTTCGTAGGAGGAGCATCACTTGGGGAGAGCGGATTCTCTTGCGGTGTAGTCAATACTGGATTTCTGGAAGTTTTTCTTTCGTTGCTTCCTCTTTTGTTGAGCAACTTGATCAATGTGACCTTTGACAGATCATTGTATCCAGTTACTTGAGCTTGATGCTTATCATAGATCTTGTGAACAATTGTATCTAGATCCAAATGAAAACTCAATCGCTTGTGACGAAGCATAGTCATCGTACAATTGACATCCTTGTAAGAATTTCCAAGCTCTTGAATGACAAATTTTGAGGATGTAGATTTCATTTTACCATCAAGGTCAAGCAGATCAGCAGACAAAGTGTTGATTTCAACAACGTCTTCTCTCATATCATTGACAAGGGATCCAACATGTTCAATCACCTCAGCTGGAATGGGCAAATATGCTACTTCTCCATCGAATGGATTTCCAAAAAATTATCAAGCAACACCATGATAAATGTGTGATTGTAGTAGTGAGGAGCATCATTTGATTCATGAGCAGGAGCAACTTGCACAGTCACTTGCTCGGTTGGAGGCATCGAGGCCAAAGGCTGAGTTAGGAAAGGCGCAAACTTTCCAGACTTCTCTTTTGGAGCATCGTCTATTTTTTACTTTTGGTGCATCTTGCTCACAGGTGGGTGCCTTGAGCTTCTTCAAGGCAGGCATGGGAATGCGTTCGTCTGGCTTGGCCAATTTCACAGGAGCTGCAACAACCAAATCCTTCAGATCCATAGCATTGGGACAAGGAGTGGTGTTGACATGCTTGACCAAAGTCACAGTGGTAGGAGGAGTTTTTCTTTTAAGAACAATTTTCTTCGGCGGGGCCCGAGGAACAACTTGTGCTCGAAGATCAGGAAGTACTATAGAAGTGGTGATATTCACTTGCTCACTAAGAGTCGCCACATCTTCCTTTCAGAGAGGAGGATCAACAACATCTGCAGGATCACCCATTTCAAATTCATCAGCTGGTTGAACCTTCTTTTTCTTTGGCACACCCTTCCTTTTTGAAGAAGAGGTGGGATCATGCTTGCATTTAGTATGCCCTTCAGATTTTCCTTCAGCCTTTTTCCTCTCGACATCATCTTTGAGAAGGGAAGGTTTTCCGCCTCTTTAATCTTTTTCTTTTCATCTTGCTTGGCTCTCTTGATGGCATTTTGCTCATGCTTAGCAAGCTCATTAGGATACAAAGTAGGTGTGCGAAGAGATGATTCGTCAGCATCCGGAGGAGGAGGAAGAGGTCACTCTTTGGGACCATGGCGTGATATGAGAGAAATTTCCCGACAGTCGCCCCATAGTGGATAAAAAGCAAAGTTCTGAGCAAACTGAGGGTGAACAAATTCATAGTTGAATCCATTACTTATGCACATCTCGTTCATGCTTGATTTCTCCTGGTATTGTATCATAGCAGTCATGAGGGATAAACCCAGTCGTGTTAGTGTATGGTTGTCTACCACCCTTCCTTTTCTTCTTTGGAGTAGTCTCTTCTTGCTCATTGTTTTGATCATCAGTTTCTTTTGCTTGCTGGAAGAGGGGCCTATCGTTGGGCCATTTGCATTCAGTGCTTTTGATTCATCTGTAGTGCCCAGAAACAAATCTTCTTATTTGTCAGTGCGATCCACTAGTTGGGCAAAATCTTCACAAACTGCATTTTCCTGTGAATAAGGATAGATGTGAGGGGAAATGGGGACAAGATTACGAATGCACAAAGCGGAGATTTTGACGATAAAACATTTTTCGAAGAAATATATGCAGACTTTGAGCGATGTTTTGAAGGAGGGAAATTAACAGAACGAACTAGTATATTCAAAGGAAAGTACTGATAACGTGCTAAGCATTCCATTCGCTCGAGATATAACCCAAACCCTAGATCTGAATTGAAAGGAGCGATGAATAACTACAAACCACATCCAAGGATTTATCCTATCGGTGAAGATATGAGAACTACGACAAAGTCACATGAAAATTACTATGGATGAACTCGAACAGAAGAGGGATGCAAGAGTTTGTGCTGCACATACCCTAGCTTGGTGGCGTGCAGCCACTATGGCAGTGCGGGTAAGAAGATGTCCCACGATAGCAAAGAGGGACTCCGGCGACCTCTTTCCAGCAGCTAAGCGGTGAAAATGATCGTCGTCGTCGTGCTCAAGGTAGAGCAGTGCGGTAAGGTTTCAGAGGAAGATGGTGGCGGAGAGGCCAGGTGAATGAGGGTGGACGGGGGCGGTGTAGTATTTATATGCGAGAGGAAATAACTGCACCTTCTGAATCTTATCAGACAGCCACAGTCAGAGGACTTTTGCAATTCAACAGCCCACATTTGATGGCATTTGTTGAACAACACGTGGTAACCATCATTAAAGACGTGGTCTTGACTTGTGCGGGAAACCCCAAATTTTGGACGGCTTTCGCAAAAATGATAAAGCACGGACCAAAACAAAATCATGGTTAAGGACACCAGATACGTTTCATTCTAGATGAAATTATGCATTCATAACAGAATAGCATGGACTAGAAGAGATGGAAAGAGAGAAAATAGGGTCCTATGCATATCACTCAGTCGAAGAAACTCCAACACACGAGAGAAAACTATGAGTGAAATGCATTCAGACAAAACATAAAAAAACTTCAAGTGAAAGATAATTTGATGAAGAAAATGAGGTGGCATGACCCACTGTATAAGAACCGTATGACCCCGAGCGTCGCACAACTGGTTGTGGCACTTGGTTAATCTAGTCCTTCAGTGTATTCACTCTCAGAAAGAAATTTTCACTTTGTCGAAATTTTCAAACTCCTCTAGTGTTATGCACCCTTTCCTTCTAAGATGTGGAAGTGTTGGTACGGGTGCCGAGTCTAGCTTACTGCACGTTCACGGAGTCTAGGATATTTAGCTCGCACCGTAACACATAGAATCTTTTCTCATTTAGAGGCTTGGTAAAGATATCAGCGAGATTGTCTTCGGTCTTGACGTTATCACGTTCACGAATCATGAGAACAAGAGTATCGAAGGAGCTGTCAAGCGACCACAGCAACTTCTTCACAACTTCATGATCGGTGATGGCTTTAGCGCGGAGACCTTGCAGTTCATTCGTGATATCACTCAACCGATCGAAAGTTTGCTGACAACTTTCATTGCCAATTCTCTTGAATCAGTTGAACTTTGCACAAAGAGTATCAATGTGAGCTTCTTTCTGATCTAATACGCCTTCATTGATCTTCTCGAGGATGTCCCACAAGTCCTTCGCAGTTTCACACTGACGATAGAGAAGAAATCGAGCATGAGAGTGATGACACCAATTTTATCTTTGGCATGAGCATCCATATCGACAAGTTTCTTCTCGTGTTCAGTGAAAACTTGAGTTATTTCCACAGTGAATCCATTCTGCACCACATTCCACATATCATCATCAGTTACTCGAAGACGGATCTTCATCTTCCCCTTCCATAAGGGGTAGTCCATGCCATCAAAGATAGAATCTTGAGGTGTCACTTTGTAACTCACCGAAGACATACTTAAACTCCAAGGTTGTTAGATCAAAATGAGCAGAGTCAAGGAGTACCTTGCTCTGATACCAACTGTAGGAATAAAGTATGTCTACAAGATGGGGGTGAATGGGAGTTTTAAAATTTCTTTCGAAAACTTCAAAACTCTCCGAACCCAGCAGCAGAATGAAAGATAACAGATTACAGAGAGTGAAAGTAAAGTATCGAGCTAGAACTAAACACAGTCATCGGTGAAAATCACATGGTTAAATTCAGTCATGCAAGACAGTTTGAATGATAAGAAGTGAAGGGATAACCAATAATGCTCAATGGCGATAAAGAATTTGGTAGACCAGTTCTCCCTTCTGCACAAGGACTACGTCTGGTTATAGGGGTTGTGATTTAACACAGAAGATAAACTCTCTTTGCCCTATTCTCCTCAACAATTGGATCGTCAACCAATGTCGATCACTCATGGTAAATAATTGAGGTGATCTCTAAACCTTTAAAGACTTCTTCGAGAACCACAATCACTCTTGGCCTCTGAACAAATTGACACCTAACTGTCTAGAGAGTTTGCAGCTCTCAAGAGTAATGCGCAGAGCATACTAGACTTAGATTCTAGTGGTGCTAAACCATTATCTAATTTTTCGTCTAAGGTTTTTTTTTCTCAGTCGATTTTAAACTCAAATCTCTTTGGAGAGGGGGTTGCTCAACAATCTTCTTGGAATCAAATGGAGCAGCCACCGGACAAAGCCAGTGCGAGGTGGCTATTTAAAGCCCCAGCCTTCCCACATGGGAAATTACCATTTTGGACATGCGGTCCAGCCAACGGCCAACTGACACATTTAGAACGGTCGGATTTGAAAGCAATGATAACATTACTTGAGGAACAAGTGATGCTAACTCTTCATTTGGAGATAAATCTCTCGCCGCTAACAAGATCACAATTTCTGCTAGCAAGTATTTGCTCGGGGCACAAAGATATTTCTGTCACAACTTTCATAGGATTGAGTTTAGCATTAGAGAATCAAAGCTTCGAACACTGTACCCCTCTTAATAGTAGGGTGGTCCTATGACTCAATGAAAGAAAAGAAGAACAATGAAAAGAATGCCACGTCTTCACTTTGTCTTCGACTTCTCTCGGCTGTAGACAATTTCTTCGGATGGCACCGAACCAATTGCTTTATGTCGGCAATTTTTTAGTGGTCACCCTCCACAACATAATCTTCATAGTTAATACTCGCTGCCATGCAGGGTATTACCTTCGGAGTTTATATCAAACTCCTCATGACTTGCAGGGACCTGTTACTCTATGTGCACTAGCAAACACATTAGTCCCTTACTATTTATGTCAACAATCTTCAAAACATAAGGAGGCAAATCATTGCACCAACGGCTGCCATGGTTTGGAAACTAAAACTATTGCGATGTTAGAATTTGAGAAACTAATTTGCCATCCTAACATATCTTCAATTGTGGGCAAAAAAATAACTTCAGTTGCCATGTCTCTTTTGTGGCATTTCTCTTTCACATGCTGAACTATGATCCCAAATTTCTACACCCTCTTCTATGCTAAAAAATTGCATTCATGACTATTTATCTACGGTTCATGGCTTATCATATAAAAATGCAATAAAAAGCAAAATCGAAGAACATGGTCAATTTGGCATAGCAAAAAAATGATCTATGGCAATTGAATGTCAATTTGCCATGGTCTATGAAAATTAATAGCAAAATCATATCAAAGATTGGCATGGCAACTATTCACTAAAAACAAAAAGATCGTAACTATGCAAGATTATAAAAATGTCATGTCAATTGATTATAATTTTCATGGCAAAACAATCTGAAATTCATGGTGAATTCCCTAATGGTATATCAAATTAAATGATATGTAGTTCATGATAAAATGTAGAAAAATGGTGTATATTATAGATGATTTGTTATGGCAAATTTAGAGATCTCTAATTAGAGGTCTGTAAGACATGACAAGTTTATAGAACATACATGGGAAAACGATCTCTGAGAAAAGTGAATACCAATTTGCCATGGTCTGGAAAAATTCATAGCAAAAACGTGGCAAAATTTGCCATGGCAACTATTTACTATACAAAAAGATGGTAGCTACAATTTTTTGATGTCCAAAATTGATTATAATTTGCTCTGTTGCTGCATAAGTATGAAAACCAGCAGCAATCAAACTAGTTACACACAAAAAATACAAAGTTCAACATAATTTTAAACCATGATGCCAAATTCATGTTTACACAAAAGTTGCCATGGCAATCAAATGAATTTGCCATCAATATGAAAATACCAAGCACTCTACAAGTATCAACTATACAGTGATCTGCATGATTTCACAATAAAATTGTTGCGCCTCTCCCTAGTGATGCTATAGTTATAGACTGTTTTTCACAGATTCAAGGCCACAGACCGAATTGTTATCAGCTGGTTGGGTGGAGAGAGGGCCCAGTCCTTGATTTCAGGGGGAGGAGTGAATTAGGAGATGCCACACATGTTTGTAAGATTGTTTCCGTAAGCCCCATCCGTAAGTCTATCATTTTTGGCCTCTCCCTGGGACATTACATGGCAGTTTGAAGGGGGAGTGAGCTATTACCTGTAGGGGAGGGATAAAACGCCGGTAGGGGCCTTGTAAACATGTTGTGATGGTCGAGCTCAAACTCAAGGCCTGGTCTCTCAACCTCCTCCGATGCCGTGGGGAACGGTGGGTGGTGGCAGAGACAGCGAGTCATCTCGGTGGTGTGCCCATTGGTGGCTGTGTTCACCAGGAGCGCGGCGCTAAAACCGAATGCGTTGACGCGGGCGAGCAGGTGGCGCTCGGACTCCTCCCATGATGGCACCTTAAGCCGGCCGACGAGTAGCTTGCACAGGGAGGCGAAACTGGAGCACAGTGGAGGGTTGATGGTTAACATCACGTCATCTTACTTAATGCGTTACTCCCTCTTTATGAACTTAATACTCTAGATGCATGCTGGATAGTGGTCGATGTGTGGAGTAATAGTAGTAGATGCAGGCAGGAGTCGGTCTACTTGACACAGACGTGATGCCTATGTTCATGATCATTGCCTTAGATATCGTCATAATTATGCGCTCTTCTATCAATTGGTCGGCAGTAATTTTTTCACCCACCGTATTATTTGCTATCTTGAGAGAAGCCACTAGTGAAACCTATGCCCCCTAGGTCTATTGTAAGTGCATCTAGTGCCCCTTAGTGATTTTGGTGTATTGAAGACTTATAGCTTAAGGGACTGATGCGTTTGTGAGTGTACACAGGTCTATAAGTCTATGAGGAGTTTGATATTAATAGAGAAAGTCGACCCCTAAAAATGAAGTTGTTCAACTGAATACTTTGGATTTCTGAAGACTTTCTGAAGACTTTGAAAGTGAAGAAATTGGTGTGACCTTGAAGACTTGGCAATCATTCGAGGAACATGAAGCGTGAAGACTTTTGTTTTCGTAGTTTCATTTTCTCTTTATTGAGTCATAGGAAACACCGTACTGTTAAAGGGGGTCGAGGAAATACTAAGGAAAAATTTTCATGTGATGCTCAACTCAAAATCCTACACCTACCAATCCCTTTGAGTGAAGCCATTGGAAATCTCATAAAGTTCAGTCATATTCTTCAGTGACAGAGACGAAGTTCTTCTGGTCTCTGGGGAATTTGTTCTGACTGAGGAGTTAGGAATTCGCCAGTGCAGATTGCCTACACAATGAGGAACATGATAGCCCTGAGGAAATTAAGCCTCAAAATTCTGACCGTTGTTGTGCTATGCGCCAACTGTCCCAAAATATCTATCCACCTAACGGTCATATCATTGAAGGGCATTTATGTATTATCATGTCGGGCTGCTCCCTAGGCTATAAATAGCCGCCCCTACAACCACTAGCTGGTTGGCTGCTCCGAGAGACACTAACACTTGTCATTTGAGAGCATCCCATCCTCCGAGGACTTTGAGCGAAAATCATCAAGTGAGGAAAACCCAAACCCCACACCTACAAACCCAAAGTGATTGAGCATCATTGAAGAGATTGATCCTGCGTGGATCTGACGCTTGTTACCTTTGAAGACTGTGCTTCTTCCAGACGGTTAGGCGTCATGGTCTAGAGCATCCAAGAGGAATTGTGGATCGCCGAGTGACCTAGTCTGTGAAGGTTTGGAAGTCACCTGAAGACTTACCACGAGTGATTGGGCGAGGTCTGTGTGACCTTAGCTCAAGGAGAATACGGTGAGGACTGTGTGTCCGGGACTGTGTGTCCTTAGGTTTAAATACCTAGCCGCTCCAACCAGACGCACAACTGAGACAACAGTTGGAACTGGTCTACCAAATCATTGTCTTCATCAAGCTTACTGGTTCTATTTCCTCAACTCTTTCATTCCTTATTTCAGTTGTTGTGTGCTTGTTCGTATCTGTTTGAAGACTTTGACTGAAGACTTTCTTAATTTCCTCAATTCAATTTCTTCAGTCTGTCCGTCTTCATCCTGTGTTATCCTGTGTTTACGCTTTCTGTACTCTGTGCTTGTCTTCATTTCATCATGATGAATATGCTTGTGTTCTGATATGTTTACTTTTAAGTACTTATTCCACTGCAAGTAGTTCTTCGCTAAGGAATTTCCTCACTAGCAAATTCCTCAGTGAAAAATTTATAAAAATCGCCTATTCACCCCCTCTAGTCGATATAATGCACTTTCAATTGGTATCAGAGCAAGGTACTCCCTTGTTCTGTGTGATTTTGGTTTAACCGCCTGGAGTTTTAGATGTCGACCGCAGGTATGATCAAGGTCTCTGTTGGGTGTCCTACCTTTGATGGAACGGACTACCCCTACTGGAAGAATAAGATGCGAATGCATCTTGAGGCAATTGGTAACGATCTCTGGTATGTTGTGGAAAATGGTATTCCCTCAGTCACACCTTCTCTGAGTGCTACTGATGTGAAGAGATTCAAGCAACTCGATTCTCAAGCGAAGAATATCATATGTGGCCATCTGAGCAAAGGGCAGTATGGAAGAGTGAGTGCTTTTAAAACTGCTAAGCTTATCTGGGATAGGTTGTCCAAAGTAAATGAAGGAGTCTCAACTCAACGTGACTCTCGTGTTGACGTTCTTCGCAATCTCTTCAACCGCTTCAAAAGACTGGACAATGAAAATGTTCAGCAAACCTTCGATCGCCTCACTGACATCTCAAATGAGCTTCAAGCGCTTGGCGCCACTGACATCACCGAGCATGAGGTGGTGAAGAAATTGCTGAGATCGCTCGATTCTTCATTTGATACTCTGGCACTGATGATTCAAGAACGTGCTGATTACAAGTCACTTGATCCCGCTGATATCCTCCCTCTAGTCAATATAACGCACTTTCACTATTTTCCATCATATAAGTTTCCGATCTACTATTTGGCAATCGTTTACTTTCCGATCTATAAACCAAAAATACCAAAAATATTTAATTTACCATTTATCTATCTCTATCAGATCTCATTTTTGCATGTAACCGTGAAGGGATTGACAACCCCTTTATCGCGTTGGGTACAAGTTTGTTTGATTGTTTGTGTAGGTATTCGATGACTTGTGTGTCGTCTCCTACTGGATTGATACTTTAGTTCTCAAACTGAGGAAAATACTTACTCTACTTTGTTGCATCACCCTTTCCTCTTCAAGAGGAAAACCAACGCAAACTCAAGAGGTAGCAGTGACCACTAACGCGTCATGGGGCTTGCTGGATCGACGGTCAGAGTTGGGGACGAAGTGAAGTAGTGGAGTGGCGGGGGTGAGCCGGTGAGAAGATAGTGTTGGTGCCGCCTCTCGCAGCGCCGCTTCTTCTTCCTCACACCGCCTCTCAAAGCTCGACTTTATCTCTAATTTCTCTCAAGAACACGCACGCACACACACACACGCATGTATACCAAGGAAGAAAAACAATAGCTTTGCCAAGAGGTACTCTTCCTTGGCAACCACAAGTACTACATATTTTCACTAGCCGTCACGGCTGCTTTCTCATTTTTTTTTCACCTTAAATAGCTTGTAGTACAACAGACTCAGACACGATCCTACTACTAGCTAATCCGTAAACTCATGCTCTAACTCACACGGCCATAGGCCAACGTCCTGATCCACTTTCTATGCACATGTCATGTGCAACTACTCCACTAATTCTTCTACATGCAACCTCCACCAGCTAATGACGTGTATGTACTAATGAACACGACCGAATTAGTCAGCAACAAGCCAACTTCCTCACGCATGCATGGATGCTTCAAACCCATCTGAATGACTCACCGGTTCAACATGTTTGTATAGCCCATCACGCTTCAACCTTCGCCGCACCTTGTCCCTTCTCATGACATCGCTGTATCGCACGACATCTTTGGAATCTTGTCGTACTTGCCACATCGCACAGCATCCTGGCATCTCGCCTCTTTTGCGCACATAACTGAAGCACCATGGCCTACGTACAGTTCCCTAGACCATCTAAACTACATGCAAAACTCTAGACTAAACATGTGATACGAAATATCACGATTAGTGCTAACATTTAACCCCCTGATCTTGATATTGTAGTCTTCTACACGGATCACTCGCAGCCACTTGACGAAGCCATCACAACACCGCAGACCACCGCGCACCATCTTGTCGTGGACGATTCCATCGCGGTGCCGATCACCACGACAGCCACCTTTTGACAGGGATGGCACCTTCAAGGTGCCGGTCACCACATCATCGGAATGACCCATCTTGCGGATGTCATCACACCACCCTTAACACCATCGTCGATGAGCTTGACGGAGATCCTCATGACAAATTTGTGTCACCGTACCTCCCAATGACGTCACACCATTGTCTTGTGGAAGCTCCGCACCGCCATCTCCATCTAGCAGCATATGTTGGGGAACGTAGTAATTTCAAGAAAAATCCTACGATTGCGCAAGATCTATCTAGGTGATGCATAGCAACGGGGGGAGAGTGTGCCCATGTAACATCGTAGACCGAAAGCGAAAGCGTTATGTAACGCGGTTGATGTAGTCGAACGTCTTCACGATCCAACCGATCAAGTACCGAACGCACGACACCTCCATGATCTGCACACGTTCAGCTCGGTGACGTCCCTCGAACTCTAGATCCAACTGAGGCCGAGGAAGAGTGTAACGCCTGGATAGTTATGCAACAGTAATCATGCTAATGGTGCCATGTCATCGACTTCTACTGTTGTTAAGCTCGCGTTGATTCAAAGTCGGTTCCAAATTCAAATTTTAAAATGAGTAAAAAGAAAAGGCAAAAGTTTATAAAAGAAGAAGAGGAGGCAAACAAAAAAACAGAAACACCCTGCCCCCTCACTGGGCCTCGGCCCAGGTAACTCCCAGGCCGGCCCAGCCGCGCCTACCTAACCCCCACTCCCCGAATCCTAACCCACTCGCCCCTCGATCTCCCCCACTCTCCCCACGCCGCTCTCTCTCTCCCCCCGATCTGGATCGAGATCGGGGGCGCAAACCTAGCGACCGCGCCGCCCTGACGCCCGCCGTTCCCGACCGCGTCCTCCGCTGCTTCTGGTGGCCCCGGCGAGCGCGCCCGCATCCGTCCACCGCTGCCTCTGCCTCGCGGCTCCTCCAACATCGCGGCACTGAGACCCCTCCGCCGGGTTCCCCTCGCCCAAGACTTCGACATCGGGCTCTCCCTTTTGCTTCCCCTTGCTCCGGCCCGGCCTCCCCGAGCGCTTCCCCGACCCCCCCCCCTCGTTGTGAGCTCTCCCTTTTGCTTCCCCTTGCTCCGGCCCTATCCGAACAGTAGGCCACCGTCTCCGCTGTGCACGATGTCGTTGGAGCTCACGCCCGCACACGCCTCTGGCCACTCATGCCCGCGCCTTGCCTCTCCCCAGGCAACGCCCGGCGCGCCCCGCCGTGGCCCTCACACGCACGCACTCCCCACGCGTCATTGGCCCCTGCACCACACGACGCCCCCGCTGCAGCTGTGCGCCGCCTCGCAGTTGCCCGCACGCCGAGCCTCGTCCCCGCTGGAACCCGCTCGCGGCGCCGCTCCCTGTGTCACCAGCTCCTCTACCGCCGTCGTCCGTCGCCCGCCGCTGCAGCTCGCCCCGCCTCTGCCGTGCCGGCCACCACTCGCTGAGCCTCGCCCCGCTCCATCCCACCGGCCCCGCCGCTCGTCACAACTCCGCCTGGTCACCGTCGCCCGCGGCCGCGTCCGGCGCCCATGCCCGTGGCGCCCGTGCCTGCAGCCCCGTTAACCCGCGCGCCCGCTATGGCCTTGTGCCACTGGGCCGTGGGGCCCATCCCCCTTTTCTAAAAAAAGGAAATAAAAATATGACGATAGAAAAAATAAATAATTAATTAATTAACTTGGCTTAATTATCCTAATTAACTGGGTTACTTAAAATCAAAAGCTGTTTAGTTATCAGTCTATGACAGGATGGACCCACCTGTCAGTTTGACTGGTCAACAGGTCAACATTTACTGCTGACGTCATGCTGATGCAGTATTTCCTTTTTAATAATAATTTTAGAGTATTGTTTAAAATCTTTGAAAAATCATAGAAAATTATTTGTAGCTCCGATGAAAAAGTTTTCTACATGAAAGTTACTCAGAATGACAAGACGAATTTGAATACGCGGTCCGTTCGTCTGCCACATGTACCTAGCATAGCAAACATGCAACCGACCCCCTCCGTTTCATCTGTCCGAAAATGCCAAACTCCGGGAAAACCTTCCCGGATGTTATCCCACTTCACCAGTATCGCGTAGTACTGCGTTAGATCACCCCTAGCTCTGCTTGTTGCCTTGTCATGTATCTGTTTGCTCTGTATTTACTGTTTCTTCCCCCTCTTCTGTCCGGTAGACCCGATACCGATACCGCCCCTGTGATCGACTACATCGACGACGACCCTTCTTACCTTTCATCGAAGCTTCCAGCCAAGCCCCCCCTTTGATAATCCCGATATCGCCCACTCCATTCTCTCATGCTTGCATTAGATTTTGCTACTGTTATTGTTTGCTCCTATTCCGATGCATAGCCTGCTTTTGTACCTGCATTTGTTACCTACCTGCTTATCCTAAACTGCTTAGTATAGGTTGGTTGGTGATCCATCAGTAACCCCCACCTAGTCCTTCTTGCCCCTGCTTCATCATCGACGACTCGATCAACGTGATCGACGACCAGAGCCTGACACCTCACATCACATCACACCCCTTTTTGTTGCTCGACTCTGCAGAGTTACCATCGAGTGACGAGGGTGGAACCTCATACATCACTCCTGATGAGATCTCTGTAGTGTAGCTATTCGGTCGTGGTCATCGAGGGTGGTTCCTCCTTCACCATTCCTGATATGGCTCTGTCGTGCAACACCTCAAGTGTGAACCTCGAGGGTGGTTCCTCTTATGTTCCAAATTTTTAAAGCATGTACTACCGCGGCCAATTCCAAATCATGAGTGGGGTAATTTCCTTCATGGGGTCGTAGCTGCCGTGAGGCATAAGCTACTACCTTGCCATCTTGCATAAGCACGCATCCCAGTCCTTGCCGGGAAGCGTCGTAGTATACGTCAAAACTGCGGTAGATATCGGGAAGTGTTAATACTGGCGCAGTTGTCAAGCGTTTCTTCAACTCGGTGAAACTTTTCTCACAATCCGAAGTCCATTCAAACTTATTATCCTTTTTGAGCAGCTCCGTCATTGGCTTAGCAATCTTGGAAAACCCTTCAATGAAATGATGGTAATATTCGGCTAATCCAAGAAAACTCCGGATCCGAGATACGGTGGCGGGTGGCAACCAGTCGAGCACATCTTTCACCTTGCTTGGGTCCACGGCTATACCTTCAGCGGATAGCACATGCCCGAGGAATCCAACTTGCTTGAGCCAAAACTCGCATTTACTGAATTTGGCGTATAACTGGTGCTCACGGAGTCGTTGTAATACTGCTCGGAGGTGTTCCTTATGCTCTTCTTCACTTCTTGAATAAATAAGTATATCATCGATGAAGACGACCATGAACTTATCGAGGAAATCCATGAATACTTTATTCATCATGTGCATGAAGAAAGCGGGGGCGTTGGTGAGGCCGAAGGACATGACTCTATATTCATAGAGACCATAGCGAGTGGTGAACGCGGTCTTGGGAATATACTCCTTTTTAACTTTGAGCCGATAATATCCAGTCCGCAAATCAATTTTGAGAACACCTTGGCTCCATTGAGCTGATCAAACAAATCATCAATTCTTGGCAGAGGGTGTTTGTTTTTGATCGTGACATCATTCAACTGTCGGTAGTCCACACACATACGAAGGCTGCCATCTTTCTTGTCCACAAAAATAGCAGGTGATCCCCATGGTGAGGAACTGGGGCGGGTATACCCTTTTTGGAGCATTTCATCAAGCTGTTTCTGTAGCTCCACCAATTCAGATGACGACATTCGATAATATTCCTTATGTATTGGTGTGGTTCTGGGCACAAGTTCTATTGCAAACTCAAGCTCTCGATCACGTGGCATGCCTGGCAGTTCTTCTGGGAATACATCAGAAAACTCACTGACCACCGGAATTAATTCCATTTCAGTTATTGCTGTAAAGACCATTTCCTTGGAGGGTATGCTCCTACGAGCAATAAACTTTGTAGTTTGTCCATCTTGGCCGGTCAAGTTGACTTCTCAGGTTGCACAATTCATGCATACTTGGTACTGAGTCAGCCAATTCATACCCAAGATAACATCTAGTTTATCAGACTCAATAAGTATCAAAGACGTTGGAAAACGGATTCCGTTGATACTGACTTCCAGATTGCGGCAGACTAGATTGCTTCTGATAAGAGATCCTGGGGTTTGTACCAGCATATTATTGCCCAAAAGCGAACAAGGAAATTTGTTTTGGGCAACAGAACTCCGAGAAATAAAAGAGTGAGAAGCCCCAGAGTCAAATAAAATTACTGCAGGTATGTTATTAACAGGAAACATACCAATGACGGCTTCAGGATTTTCTTGGGCTTCGTCGGTGGAAATGTGATGAACGTATCCCGTGACGTCATGCTGACTTGGACCTGCCTCCAAATAATGGACTTGTGGCTTGAACACAACATTGGTCCGGTTGTTCTTGGGACGCTGTTTAGCATAATGTCCGGTTTGTCCACAACTGTAACAAGAATTATTGCGCAGGCGATTCTCCAGAACTGGGTTGAGCACGTCATTCTTGACTTGGGTGTTGGCCTTGTTAACATTTTGTTGCCAGTTAGGCTGGTATGCCACCGGAGTTGGCTGCCAGGTACGAACCTTCTGCACTGGTTGCATTTCCTTTTTGGGCTCAAACTCGCGCTTGTGATCGTTATGGGCAGACTTATTATCTGATGCAAGCTTGTGTTCCCTTTCAGCAATGAAAGCCTTGTTCACCAGGGTTTGGAAATCTGGAAAATCGAACACACCGAGAGCACAATGAAGTTGCGGGTTTAATCCACCAAGAAATCTGTCCATCTTCCTTTCTTCAGTGGCCACGTCATATTGAGAGTAACGTGACATGTGATTGAACTTCTGCAAATATTCCCCCACTGACTGACTTCCTTGGAGGAGCGCGAGAAATTCATGCTGCTTAGTCTTCATAATTCCCGCAGGGATGTGATATTTTCGGAATTGCTCCTTGAATCTTGACCAGGTAATTGCTTCATTATCAGTCCCTATGGCCTTTTCATTTTCCCACCATATGGCAGCAGTGCCTTCCAGATAATGTGTTACAAATGGAACCTTATCCTCTTCATCAGTTCGAGCAACCTCAAGTTTCTTTTCCATGGTTCTCAGCCAATCATCGGCATTCAAGGGATCAATGGCCTGATTGAAACTGGGAGGCTTGGACTTTTGAAAATCAGATAACTTGGAGTGAGGGACGGGCTGATTTCCATTCTGTCCAACCATTGCTTGAATACTTCTGAATATTTCCATTACATCATTATTTCGTCGTTCCTCGAACATACGCATAATTTGCTCGGTGGAGGGCGGATTTGGCGGTGGAGGCGGTGGTGGAACGTACGGCTCGGGTGATTGTCCTGCCTGTCGTGCGGAACGCCGAACAGGAGAACCCTCGCGAACGTTGCTACTACAGCCTCCCCATGTCATCCTAATATGATTTTTCCCAAGTCAACGCAACCGAGATGAGAAGCATTCAACAAAAACTGAGGAGAAGCCAGCAACAAAAATCCAAGAGAAATCGAAAAGATGAAGAAAATACAACGAATAAAATAAAGTCCAACATAATTATACATAGACTCATACATGAAAGATAACAACATGCCAGGTCCAACTACCCTCATACATGAAATGAAACATCATGACTCGTACGACTACATCCATACTCCATCCCGACGACTGCGAATACTCGAAAGCTCTATTGCTCTGCTGGTGCTGCGGGGTCCTCTCCTGAAGCGGACTCGGATCCAGAACTGACGGGGTTAACGGAGACCTCCGGGTTAAGTGACACGACGACGCTGCCTCGAGGGCTCTCCCTCTGGGGCAGGTGGAGGGTGGATCATCGGGGCTACAGGAGTGGCGAGGAGTGAAACCCACTCAGCAGGAGCACTAAGTGGACTCACAGTCGCGGTGCCCGAGCTACTCGGAGGAGTAACCGGAGAAACAGGGGATCTAGAACTGGCAGGGACGTAGGGAGTAAATCCTACCGATGGAGAAGTAGTGGCTGAGCGAGCAGAGACTAAAGTAGAGGCTAAAGCAGTACGTGCATGACTCAGCTCACGAGCCAGCTCGTAGATCAGAAGATAGCTAGCAGTGATGTAGCGAGAAAGGTGGCTAGCTACACTATCAGACTCCGGATCAATGACAGGGAATCGGACACGACCATTATCGTGGAGAGAAGGATAGTAATGGAAACCTGGGTGGTTCTGCATCCGGACCTCGTTGTAGCGAAGCTCAACAAGTACCTCGAATGCAGCTAACTGGACGGCCTGAGAAGCGATAGAAGCATAGCCGCTACGAGAGGTACGAGTGTAAGAGCTGGAATCGAAACTGGCGCGCAGAGTAACCACGGCGTGATACTCATACACTGAGTCAGCTAGGCGCTCTCGGTACACATGATAGGCTGGATTGTCTCCATGAGGGTACAGCCGACACCACACGTTACAAAGGAGGTGCGGCGACATATACAACATCAGCTGCAACTGGCACGGATACAGCACCGGAGCCATCTACACTCACAACCATTAGCAAGTTAGCATAAAAAAATCAGTGCATGTAATGCAACAACCAGCTACAATTATTACCGGCACTCAGCTACAACTCGTATCTAACATCCAGTTAACTCGGCTTAGTCTAGCATGGCCTACAGTCAGCGCGGCTCTAATACCAAGCGTTGTGGCACCCCGGCTCAGAGCGACCGATTTACCTTACATTGCCAGCCCAGAGACCTTGTCTTCTGGCAACACATAACAACATGGCATAGAAAAACAACCGCTTTATTCATGCTAGCAGAGCATAGTTTATATTACAATAGTTAGCGAGGCCAAGCGGCACACACGGTGCGTCTAAACAATATGTACATTATTTAGTGAACATAAAGGGGCCTCGATCATGACAACTACTCGGCAGCGGAACAACGTCGTAGCGGGACTCCATAGCACAAGGACACCGATGTGGACACGGTCTAGACTCGGATAGCACTCCTTCCCAACGAGACTTTCCTGAAATCTGGCATGACACGCCAGGTCAGTACATTGAATGTACTTGCAAGCTCACAATAAGCATAAACATAATGATAGACAATATCATGATATTTAACCATTTAAGCAACAATGCAACCATTCATCTAACATGCTGTGACTATGTTCAACTGGCACTTGCTCCACGGACGTGCTTACCAGACGTGATCATTTCCAGACCACAAACATGATAATCTCTAAAACACACTTGTGATCCTTTCGACGATCACCACCCGACCAATCCATGGCCTATGATCCTTACGGCGATCATAACCCGACCAACTCTTGGCCCGTGATCCTTACGGCGATCACAACCCGACCAACTCATGGCCAAACTCAACACGATGGCCTCACTGCCATCCTCAGTACAAACTTAGTGTGCATATTTTATTAAGTGTTGACCCATGGTGTACCCTACTTTCGAGCGTGTCAGTAACCGTGGACTCGGCTATCGATAGATTAAAAACACTCTGCAGAGGTTAGTACACTGTACCCACACTACGGAACCCATGGCCTCGCACTCCCATTCGGGTGGACCAACAGCGTTCCAACGAAACCATTTTATTGTCATGACACTCTCCTGGCCATTCCGACTCAGACCCCATTGGGCTAGTCCTGGGTGGCCCCGTGTCTACCTCCAGACACCTCGACCACCGTCGTGGCCACGATCCACTCTGGGATCCAGTACCAAAACTTAACTTAACAACGGGCTCACAAGGTTATGCTTGCCTACCGGGCCAGGGTACAACACGCCCATAACCTTCCCTACATGGAGGCACCGACCAGAGGCACGACTATGAAACGCATTAAAGCCGTCCCATACCGGCAAATGTGGTTGCACTGTGAAAGACTCATTTCAACGGCACCATGACCCGGTCAACAACATGTTCAAGTTGAGTTATTAATCAGGTTCAACTTAATGTGAAAAAATAACCGGTGTCATCATGCCATACTATGCATCACTTAACATATGCATCACATAACCATGCAAATAATTGAATCAACCACGCTCCTACGGAGCCATCATCAACTCGTGCTACTACTCTGGTTAAGATCACACCTCACTTATACCAGAATCATTTCTAGCAATCTCATCATTTTCATCATGCAAAAATAATATTTAAACTAATTATCAAGCTCTATGACCATATCATTCATTCATCACTTGCAACTAAGTTCTCCTTAGCTTACCATCAAGATTCAGTTTAAACATTCTGTAGTTCAAATATTTTAACATGACAAGCATTTAATAGAATATAATCATTATATAACTAATTTAAATGCAATAATATTCATAAGTTCAAGTAGAAAAATCACAA
Source organism: Triticum aestivum (assembly GCF_018294505.1). Classification (NCBI taxonomy): domain Eukaryota; kingdom Viridiplantae; phylum Streptophyta; class Magnoliopsida; order Poales; family Poaceae; genus Triticum; species Triticum aestivum. The sequence goes on along the minus strand of NC_057804.1, from coordinate 436,094,056 downwards.
ATATTGAAGTGGCACTATGAAAATGTTATTGTGGCTTGCCTTAGTGCTGATGAGGCTCACAAAGCTCCTGGTGATCCTCAAGACAAGCTGTCTCTTCTGAAAATATTCAAAACCACAAAAAGAAAACATCAAGAAACCTTCTGAGAATTACCAGAAAATCTAGACAGCAAGGAAAAATCCCATATTTTGGGTGTTGTTAGATTTTTGGACATAGAACACAATGCAAAAAGAATCAATGCATTTGGACTTATAGATAAAAAGTTATGGCCATCTAAAGTTTCCTAGAATTTAAATGAATTTGAAATAATTAAACAGAGGGGGGTGACGTCGAAAGCGTAAACTCCCGGGGCGCCACCACTCATATCGCTTCGCGCGCGTAATGAGTGGCTGACTAGCGGGCCCCGCTAGTCAGGCCAGGGGAGAGGGAAACAGAGGGGGGCGACGCTTCGCCGGAGCTCACGCCGGCGGTGAGGCTTCTTGAAGGCAAACGAGAGGGAGGGATCGACAGAGAAGATGTTTGCGCACCTGCCCGTACCCGTAGCATAGCTAACAGTGGTCGGATAGCGTCGGATTTGACCTCTCCAACGGAGGCAGAGGGCGGAGGTTGCTGGAGATGAAGAAGACGGCGGCTTGGGGCGGTTCCAGGGGCTCCAGGGGGTGGGTTGGCTTCACGGAGGAGAGGCGGAGGCCCTGGCGAGGTCGCCTAGGCTTGGGAGGGGACGAAGCTGCGGGAACAATCCGGAGGGGATCGCCGGCGAGCTCGGCTCTAGGACAGTAGCCCGCGGCCTACCCGGCCGGGCTGCGGCTTCTACTGGCTCTAGGAGGGAGTGGGAGTGGCTGAGGTGCTCCAAGAGGCTGCGGAGGGGCTGCTTATATAGGCGGGGCGGCGAGGAGGGCTCGGGCTCCGCCGGAGGACACCTGTCCACGGCGCCCGGCGACGAACGGCGCCAGAGAGAGAGGGAGAAGACGACGTAGATCACGCAGGCACTGTGCGCGGGCACGGACGAGCACAAGAGCGAGGGGGAAAGAGACAAACATAGTGCGCGCGCACTGTGCCGCTGGCCGAACCATGCACGTGCTCGCTGCGGCGAGCTCCAGCGTCAGCGAGCGGCAGGGGGAGTTATGGAGGTGGAGACGAGGATGGTGGCGAGGGGTGGCACGCTCTGGCCGGCTGGGCAGCTAGCACGCGCTCAACAGAGGCGCTGGCGACGCGCAGAGCACGCGTATTGCATGCCAGCACGCTCGGACGAACGCGGTCACCGCATGCACTGTGACATCAAGCCACCCTACGCACTAACAAAGATGTCTGGCGTGTAGTCCTTAGTAAATTGAGATGTTACCACGGTTTGGTTAGTTTCCAGGTGCAGTAGAAGTAAACTTGTGCTGCTGACAAGTTACTGGACAGTAACTTTGGAGAGTTACTGTGGTCAAACCACTGGGATTCAAGGGCTGAGCTTTGGGGTTTTACTGTCTCTTAGTAAGGTAAATAAGCACAGGGAAAACCAGCTACAATGGAGCTAGTAAAAAGGTAGTTGCTGTAGAAACTACCATTTCAGCCCAGAAGTGACTTTATTTTCTGTAGCCAAAATATTCCAAAGAGTGGTGAAATATTTTTGCTCAGAAATGTGCCCTAGGGTCCAAAGAATAATTGGGATTTTCTCAGGATTTTAGGGTCAAGAAAAATTAGGGTTGCTTGGGAGCTCAAAGGTTTAGCTAGGGTTTTGGAGGCCAAAATGGATATTTTTCATTTAAGAAAAATATTCCAAACAATATTTTTTGGGTTGGCCAGGGGTGAAATGATGGTTGTGAGGAGGAGAGGGAACACTTGGGTGAAAATCAAGGGGTACCCAAGTGGTTAAGTCCAAATGTAATGATCAAAAACTCCAAATTTAAAACCAACTCAACTGAAAATCAAGCAAAGAAAAGAGGGCAAAAACCAGACTATCACACTTAGTATAGATCTGATGCTTGCGAGTACTTTGGATGAGTACTCACGGATGCTTTGCTATCCCCTTTTCCCCCTTCTTTCTTCTTTCCGGTTGATGCAACTAGATGGTGGATCCCAGGAGCCATATGCCACCGCCGACGGATACTACTACGTGGAGACCGCCGACGACCAGGAGTAGTTAGGAGGTCCCAGGCAGGAGGCCTTTCCTCTTCGATCGTGTTGCTTTTGTGCTAGCCTTCTTAAGGCATCCTTGTTTATCTTATGTATGTACTCAGATATTGTTGCTTCTGCTGACTCTTGTGTATCGAGCTATGTATTCGAGCCCTCGAGGCCCCTGGCTTGTAATATAAAGCTTGTATTATTTTATTTGTGTCTATAGTTGTGTTGTGATATCTTCCCGTGAGTCTCTGATCTTGATCGTACACATTTGCGTGTATGATTAGTGTACGATTGAATCGGGGGCGTCACAAGTTTGTATCAGAGCCGAATGCCTATAGGAACCCCCTTTCCAATTCCTTGGCCAAAGTTGAGCCTAGTCTTTGAAAAACTGATCTACTAACATGGTTGTGTGGCTTACGGGCCCACGTCGCCATTGGGTGGTATTAGTATCTTTTACTCCTCGCCTATACTCTCTTTTATTCGGGTTAAATGAATTTGCTAAATCTAACATTAGGATCTCGTGATCACATCCATCCGGAGATATGTAATACGCCTTTCTTGAATTGGGAGACATGATCTGCTTCACATTGTTCACGGCCCCCAGGATCCTTTTATCGAGGGCACCCTGCATCGTCCCCTACAGAGTCCTCGCTCTAGTGGTTTTCTCCGACGTTGATATAGCCTTGTATCCCTCCATCGCGAGCATGCGTGCCGCCTAGTATGTCTAGGATGATTCTCTTGTCCGAACTCATACTAGCAACGTGTAATTGGCTCTATATATGTATTCTGTAAGTCTTTAATGACTACTGCTTTGTACATACTGTGCCTTTCCTCATTGTTCAAGTTACGTCATGAATGACTCCATACACCTTCTCCACCCCTTGTTAAACTGTTCCCTGATTTTTTAGCAGGATGGCTGACGATCCTCCACCTCCACCCTATATGGTCGCACTCCGGTTTTATCCAAAACTTCTCCGGAACACTTCCGGTGTCTGAATATAGTCGTCCAGTATATCAATATTTATGTCTCGAACATTTCGAGACTCCTCCTCATGTCCGTGATCATATCCGGGACTCCGAACAATCTTCGGTGCATCATATCACATAAACTCATAATACCAATCGTCATCGAACGTTAAGCATGCGGACCCTACTGGTTCGAAAACTATGTAGACATGACCGAGACACGTCTCCGGTCAATAACCAATAGCGGAACCTGGATGCTCATATTGGTTCCTACATATTCTACGAAGATCTTTATCGATCAAACCGCATAACAACGTATGTTGTTCTCTTTGTCATCGGTATGTTACTTGCCTGAGATTCGATCGTCTGTATCATCATACCTACTTCATCTCGTTACCGGCAAGTCTCTTTACTTGTTCCGTAATACTTCATCCCGCAACTAACTCATTAGTTATAAAGCTTGCAAGGCATATAGTGATGAGTATTACCAAGAGGGCCTAGAGATACCTCTCCGAAACACGGAGTAACAAATCCTAATCTCGATCTATGCCAACCCAACAAACACCTTCGGAGACACCTGTAGAGCACCATTATAATCACCCATTTACGTTGTGACGTTTGGTATCACACAAAGTGTTCCTCCGACATTCAGGAGTTGCATAACCTCATAGTCTGAGGAACTTGTATAAGTCATGAAGAAAGCAGTAGCAATGAAACTGTAACGATCATAATGCTAAGCTAACGGATGGGTCATGTCCATCACATCATTCTCCTAATGATGTGATCCCGTTCATCAAATGACAACACATGTCTATGGTTAGGAAACATAACCATCTTTGATTAACGAGCTAGTCAAGTAGAGGCATACTAGGGACTATATGTTTTGTCTATGTATTCACACATGTACTAAGTTTCCGGTTAATACAATTCTAGCATGAGTAATAAACATTTATCATGAATTAAGGAAATAAATAATAACTTTATTATTGCCTCTAGGGCATATTTCCTTCAGTCTCCCACTTGCACTAGAGTAAATAATCTAGATTACATAGTAATGATTCTAACACCCATGGAGCTTTGGTGCTGATCATGTTTTGCTCATGGAAGATGCTTAGTCAATGGGTCTGCAACATTCAGATCTGTAGGTATCTTGCAAATTTCTATGTCCCGTTCCGACACTTGATGACTGATGGAATTGAAGTGTCTCTTGATGTGCTTGGTTCTCTTGTGAAATCTGGATTCCTTTGCCAAGGCAATTGCACCAGCATTGTCACAAAAGATTTTCGTTGGACCCAATGCATTGTGTATGACCCCTAGATCGGATATGAACTCCTTCATCCAAACTCCTTCATTTGTTGCTTCCGAAGCAGCAATGTACTCCGCTTCACATGTAGATCCCGCCACGACGCTCTTCTTGGAACTGCACCAACTGACAGCTCCTCCACTCAATAAAAATATGTATCCGGTTTGCGACTTAGAGTCATCCGGATTAGTGTCAAAGCTTGCATCGACGTAACCATTTACGACGAGCTCTTTTTCACCTCCATAAACAAGAAACATATCCTTAGTCCTTTTCAGGTATTTCAGGATGTTCTTGACAATCTCCACTCCGGGATTACTTTGGTACCTCCCTGCTATGCTTATAGCAAGGCACACATTAGGTCTCATACACAGCATTGCATACATGATAGAACCTATGGCTGAAGCATAGGGAATGAATTTCATTTTCTCTCTATCTTCTGTAGTGGTTGGGCATTGAGTTTGACTCAACTTCACACCTTGTAACACAGGCAAGAATCCTTTCTTTGACTGATCCATTTTGAACTTCTTCAAAACTTTATCAAGGTATGTGCTTTGTGAAATTCCAATTAAGCGTCTTGATCTATCTCTATAGATCTTGATGCCTAATATATAAGCAACTTCGCCGAGGTCTTTCATGGAAAAACTCTTATTCCGGTATCCCTTTATGCTATTCGGAAATTCTATATCATTTCCAATCAACAATATGTCATCCACATATAATATCATAAATGCTACATAGCTCCCACTCACTTTCTTGTAAATACATGCTTCTCCAAAAGTCTGTATAAAACCATATGCTTTGATCACACTATCAAAGCGTTTATTCCAACTCCGAGAGGCTTGCACCAGTCCATAAATGGAACGCTGGAGCTTGCACACTTTGTTAGCACCCTTTGGATCGACAAAACCTTCTCATTGCATCATATACAACTCTTCTTCCAGAAATCCATTCAGGAATGCAGTTTTGACATCCATTTGCCAAATTTCATAATCATAAAATGCAGCAATTGCTAACATGATTCGGACAGACTTAAGCATTGCTACGGGTGAGAAAGTCTCATCGTAGTCAACTCCTTGAACTTGTCGAAAACCTTTCGCAACAAGTCGAGCTTTGTAAACAGTAATATTACCATCTGCGTCGGTCTTCTTCTTAAAGATCCATTTATTTTCTATGGCTTGCCGATCATTGGGCAAGTCCACCAAAGTCCACACTTTGTTCTCATACATGGATCCCATCTCGGATTTCATGGCCTCAAGCCATTTTCGTAGAATCTGGGCTCATCATCGCTTCCTCATAGTTCGTAGGTTCATCATGGTCTAGTAACATGACTTCCAGAATGGGATTACCATACCACTCTGGTGTGGATCTTACTCTGGAAGACCTATGAGGTTTGGTAATAACTTGATCTGAAGTTTCATGATCATCATCATTAACTTCCTCGCTAATTGGTGTAGAAATCACTGGAACTATTTTCTGTGATGAACTACTTCCCAATAAGGGAGAAGGTACAATTACCTCATCAAGTTCTACTTTCCTCCCACTCACTTCTTTCGAGAGAAACTCCTTCTCTAGTAAGGATCCATTCTTAGCAATAAAGATTTTGCCTTTGGATATGTGATAGAAGGTGTACCCAACACTTTCCTTTGGGTATCCCATGAAGGCACACTTCTCCAATTTGGGTTTAAGCTTATCAGGTTGAAGCTTTTTCACATAAGCGTCGCAGCCCCAAACTTTAAGAAATGACGACTTTGGTTTCTTGCCAAACCACAGTTCATAAGGCGTCGTCTCAACGGATTTTGATGGTGCCCTATTTAAAGTGAATGCAGCCGTCTCTAAAGCATAACCCCAAAACGATAGCGGTAAATCAGTAAGAGACATCATAGATCGCACTATATCCAATAAAGTACTGTTACGACGTTCGGACACACCATTTTGCTATGGTGTTCCAGGTGGCGTTAGTTATGAAGCTATCCCATGTTGTTTCAAATGAAGACCAAACTCGTAAATCAAATATTCTCCTCCACGATCAGATCATAGAAACTTTATTTTCTTATTACGTTGATTTTCCACTTCACTCTAAAATTCTCTGAACCTTTCAAATGTTGCAGACTTATGCTTCATTAAGTAGATATAACCATATCTGCTCAAATCATCTATGAAGGTAAGAAAATAATGATACCCGCCACGAGCTTCAATACTCATTGGACCACATACATCGGTATGTATTATTTCCAACAAGTCAGTAGCTTGTTCCATTGTTCCGAAGAACAGAGTTTTAGTCATCTTGCCCATAAGGCACAGTTCGCAAGCACCAAGTGATTCATAATCAAGTGATTCCAAAAGTCCATCGGCATGGAGTTTCTTCATGCGCTTTACACTGATATGATCCAAACGGTAGTGCCAGAAATAAGTTGCGCTATCATTATCAACTTTGCATCTTTTGGCTTCAATACTATGAATATGTGTATCGTCACTATCAAGATCCAACAAAAATAGACCACTCATCAAGGGTGCATGACCATAAAAGATATTACTCATATTAATAGAACAACCATTATTCTCTGATTTAAATGAATAAATGTCTCGCATTAAACAAGATCCAGATATAATGTTCATGCTCAACGCTGGCACCAAATAACAATTATTCAGGTCTAAAACTAATCTTGATGGTAGATGTAGAGGTAGCGTGCCGACGACGATCACATCGACCTTGGAACCATTTCCCACACGCATCGTGACCTGTCCTTAGCCAATCTTCGTTTAATCCGTAGCCCCTGTTTCGAGTTGCAAATATGAGAAACAGAACCAGTATCAAATACCCAGGCGCTACTATGAGCATTAGTAAGGTACACATCAATAACATGTGTATCAAATATACCTTTCACTTTGCCATCCTTCTTATCCGCTAAATACTTGGGGCAGTTCCGCTTCCAGTGACCAGTCCCTTTGTAGTAGAAGCACTCAGTTCCAGGCTTAGGTCCAGACTTGGGTTTCTTCTCTTGAGCAGCAACCTTTTTGTCGTTCTTCTTGAAGTTCCCCTTCTTCCCTTTGCCCTTTTTCTTGAAACTAGTGGTCTTGTTGACCATCAACACTTGATGCTCCTTTTTGATTTCTACCTCCGCAGCCTTTAGCATCGCGAAGAGCTCGGGAATAGTCTTGTTCATCCCTTGTATATTATAGTTCATCACGAAGCCTTTATAGCTTGGTGGCTGTGATTGAAGAACTCTTTCAATGACACTATCAACTGGAAGATCAACTCCCAGTTGAGTCAAGTGGTTATGGTACCCAGACATTCTGAGTATGTGTTCACTGACAGAACTATTCTCCTCCATTTTGCAGCTGTAGAACTTGTTGGAGACTTCATATCTCTCAACTCAGGCATTTGCTTGAAATATTAACTTCAACTCTTGGAACATCTCATATGCTCCATGACGTTCAAAACGTCTTTGAAGTCTTAATTCTAAGCCATAGAGCAAGGCACACCGAACTACCGATTAGTCATCAACACGCGTCTGCCAGGCATTCAGAATGTCTGAAGTTGCGGGCGCAGGTGGTACACCTAACGGTGCTTCCAGGACGTAATTCTTCTGTGCAGCAATGAGGATAACCATTAAGTTACGGACCCAGTCCGTGTAGTTGCTGGCATCATCTTTCAACTTAGCTTTCTCTAGGAACGCATTAAAATTTAAAGGAACGGTAGCACGGGCCATTGATCTACAATAACATAGACATGCAAAATAACTATCAGGACTAAGTTCATGATAAATTAAAGTTCAATTAATCATATTACTTAAGAACTCCCACTTAGATAGACATCCCTCTAATCATCTAAGTGATCACGTGATCTAAATCAACTAAACCATGTCCAATCATCACGTGAGATGGAGTAGTTTTCAATGGTGAACATCACTATGTTGATCATATCTACTATATGATTCACGTTCGACCTTTCGGTCTCAGTGTTCCGAGGCCATATCTTCATATGCTAGGCTCGTCAAGTTTAACCCGAGTATTCTGCGTGTGCAAAACTGGCTTGCACCCGTTGTATGTGAACGTAGAGCTTATCACACCCGATCATCACGTGGTGTCTCGGGCACGACGAACTTTAGCAACGGTGCATACTCAGGGAGAACACTTTACCTTGAAATTTAGTAAGGGATCATCTTATAATGCTACCGTCAATCTAAGCAAATAAGATGCATAAAGATAAACATCACATGCAATCAATATAAGTGATAATGATATGGCCATCATCATCTTGGTGCTTGTGATCTCCATCTCCGAAGCACCGTCATGATCACCATCGGTCACCGGTGCGACACCTTGATCTCCATCATAGCATCATTGTCATCTCGCCAACTATTGCTTCTATGACTATCGCTATCGCTTAGTGATAAAGTAAAGCAATTACATGGCCGATTGCATTGCATACAATAAAGCGACAACCATATGGCTCCTGCCAGTTGCCGATAACTTTGGTTTACAAAACATGATCATCTCATACAATAAATATAGCATCATGCCTTGACCATATCACATCACAGCATGCCCTGCAAAAACAAGTTAGACGTCCTCTACTTTGTTGTTGCAAGTTTTACGTGGCTGCTACGGGCTTCTAGCAAGAACCGTTCTTACCTACGCGTCAAAACCACAACAATTTTTTGTCAAGTGTGTTGTTTTAACCTTCAACAAGGACGGGGCGTAGCCACACTCGATTTAACTAAAGTTGGAGAAACAGACACCCGCCAGCCACCTATGTGCATAAGCACGTCGGTAGAACCAGTCTCATGAACGCGGTCATGTATTGTCGGTCCGGGCCGCTTCATCCAACAATACCGTTGAATCAAAGTATGACATGCTGGTAAGCAATATGACTATTATCGCCCACAACTCTTTGTGTTCTACTCATGCATATAACATCTACGCATAGACCTCGCTCGGATGCCATTGTTGGGGAACGAAGTAATTTTAGAAAAATTTCTACGATCACGCAAGATCTATCTAGGTGATGCATAGCAATGGGGGGAGAGTGTGTCCACGTACTATCATAGACCGAAAGCGGAAGCGTTATGTAACGCAGTTGATGTAGTCGAACGTCTTTGTGACCCAACAGATCAAGTACCGAACGCACGGCACCTCCGCGATCTGCACACGTTCAGCTCAGTAACGTCCCTTGAACTCTAGATCTAGCTGAGGCCGAGGGAGAGTTCCGTCAGCACGACGACATGGTGACGGTGATGATGAAGTTACCGGCGAAGGGCTTCACCTCAGCACTACGATGATATGACCGATGTGGAAAACTATGGAGGGGGGGCACCGCACACGGCTAAAAGATCAACTTGTGTGTCTATGGGGTGCCCCCTTCCCCCATATATAAAGGAGAGGGGAGGCCGGGCGGCCCTCCTTGGCGCGCCCCCAAGAGGGGAATCCTACTAGTACTCCAAGTCCTAGTAGGTTTCCACCTAAAGGGAGAGAGGGGGGAAGGAAGGAGAGGGAGAGGGGGAAGGAAAGGAGGGCGCCACCCCCCTTCTTGTCCTATTCGGACTCAAGGGGGAGGGGGCGCGCCCTCACTTGCTCCTTTCCCCTCCTTTCCACTAAGGCCCATTAAGGCCCATATACCTCCCGGGAGTTCCGATAACCTCCCGGAGCTCCGGTATTGTCCCAATCTAACCCGGAACCTTTCCGGTGTCCAAATATAGTCATCCAATATATTGATCTTCATGTCTCGACCATTTCGAGACTCTGCATCATGTCCATGATCACATCCGGGACTCTGAACAACCTTCGGTACATCAAAACACATAAACTCATAATATAACTGTCATCTAACTTTAAGCGTGCGGACCCTACGGGTTCGAGAACTATTTAGACATGACTGAGACACGTCTCCGGTCAATAACCAATAGCGGAACCTGGATGCTCATATTGGCTCCTACATATTCTACGAAGATCTTTATCGGTCAAACCGCATAACAACATACGTTGTTCCCTTTGTCATTGGTATGTTACTTGCCCAAGATTCGATCGTCAGTATCTCAATACCTAGTTCAATCTCGTTACCGGCAAGTCTCTTTACTCGTTACATAATGCATCATCCCGTAACTAACTCATCAGCTACATTTCTTGCAAGGCTTATAGTGATGTGCATTATCGAGAGGGCCCAGAGATACCTCTCCGACAATCGGAGTGACAAATCCTAATCTCGAAATACGTCAACTCAACAAGTACCTTTGGAGACACCTGTAGAGCACCTTTATAATCACCCAGTTATGTTGTGACATTTGGTAGCACACAAAGTGTTCCTCCGGTAAGCGGGAGTTACATAATCTCATAGTCATAGGAACATGTATAAGTCATGAAGAAAGCAATAGCAACATACTAAACGATAAAGTGCTAAGCTAACGGAATGGGTCAAGTCAATTACATCATTCTACTAATGATGTGATCCCGTTAATCAAATGACAACTCATGTCTATGGTTAGGAAACTTAACCATCTTTGATTTACGAACTAGTCAAGTAGAGGCATACTAGTGACACTATGTTTGCCTATGTATTCACACATGTACTAAGTTTCTGGTTAATACAATTCTAGCATGAATAATAAACATTTATCATGAATTAAGGAAATAAATAATAACATTATTATTGCCTCTAGGGCATATTTCCTTCAGCATCGCACCACAACCGGCCACCAGCGGCATCGTGCTGCCGACATCCTCGACCTCACATGGAGTATGACGCATCACCGTCGCTGATGCTACCGCAGATCGACAAGGCTCTGATGCCAATTGTTGGTGCCACCTCTCGCAACACCGCTTCTTCTTCCTCACACTGCCTCTCATAGCTCAACCTTCTCTCTTAATTTATCTCAAGAACACACACACACGGTGAAACTCTACACATACACATGTATACCAAGGAAGAAAAACAACTAGCTTTGCCGAGAGGTACTCTTCCTTGGCAACCACAAGTGCTACATCTTTTCACCAGCCCTCATGGATGCTTTTCTCATTTCTTTGTTCACCTTAAATAGCTTGTAGTACAACAGACTCACAGACAATCCTACTAATAGCTAATCCATAAACCCACGCTCTAACTCACACAGCCAGTGGCCAATGTCCTGATCCACTTTCTATGCACACGTCTTGTGCAACTACTCCACTAATTCTTCTACATGCAACCCCCACCAGCTAGTGGTGTGCATGTACTAATCAACACGACCGGATCACTCGGCAACATGCCAACTACCTCACGCATGCATGGCTGCTTCGAACCCATCTGAATGACTCACCGATTCACCCGATTCAACATGTTTGTATAGCCCATCACGCTTTAACCTTCACCGCACCTTGCCGCTTCTCATGACATCATTGTATCGCATGACATCTTTGGAATCTCGTCGCACATGTTGCATCGTACAACATCTCGGCATCTCGCCTCTTTCGCGTGCATAACTGAAGCACCATTGCCTACGTCTAGTTCCCTAGACCATCTAGACTACATGCAAAACTCCAAACTAAACATGAGATACAAAATATCAAGATTAGTGCTAATAGATAGGACAAGTAGATGTGGTAGCGAGAGATGCGTTCGCGACTATGGGCTTCTATCCGAACGATTTCTATCACTGATGTGTCTGTCACCCCCATACTTTAAGATTCATACCTTAATCCAGTGGTCGAGAGGACGTTCGGCCCCAAACACTACAAATCTGACATTCGGGCATACTCTTATTCAGTTTTTTTATAGAAGACAGAGTATATCAGTTACAAGAGAACCTAACATGTCGGCATTGTGAACAGTGATAGATACACACCACATCGGTGCGTCTATCTTGGAACTTTTATGAGAGAGTAAGGGCATCTTCAAGGTGGACCCACAAACCACCTGCATCCGTCCGGACCGTGTTGTATGGACCATGGGAGCCATTCAACTCGGGCCTGTATTGGTCCGCGGGGCGGTCCGGACATGATTTCTCTCGCAAAATAGAGATAAAAGTGGGAGAGCTTTGCGGGAGTCCGGTCACACGAAACTTAGGAATCCCACACCCCAGGCCCACCCAAAACCCTTCCCGGGCCCCGCGACTCCATCGTCCCCATTTTCTCTGCTTCCTTATTTCTATCTTTTCGTCGTCGTCACTCCACCGCCCCAGCCACCATGCCACACCCCTGTTGAAAATTTGCATCTCCGTCACCTCCAGTGCTTTGATAACCCACAAGTATAGGGGATCGCAACAGTATTCGAGAGTAGAGTATTCAACCCAAATTTATTGATTCGAAACAAGGTAAGCCAAAGAATATTTGCAAGTATTAGCAGTTGAGTTGTCAATTCAACCACACCTGGAGAACTAAATATCTACAACAAATTGATTAGTAGTACAGTAGTATGATAGTTTGATAGCAGTGGTAACCGTAGCAATAGTAACGGTAACAGTAACAATAACAGTTTTGTAGTGATTGTAACAGCAGCAACAACAAAATTAATTTAGCAAAAACCAATATGAGAGAATCATAGGCATTGTATCAGTGGTGGATAATTGTGTTGGATGACATTCATCATGTAACATTCATAACCTAGAGCGATACACATAGCTCCAATTCATCACTGTAATATAGGCATGTATTCCGTATATAATAAGAATGTGCATGACATCTTTTGTCCTATGCTCCTATGGTAGCGGGGTCCATAAGGAAATCTAAAGGATATTAACGCCTCCTTTTAATAAAGAACTGGAACAAAGCATTAACACATAGTGAATACATGAACTCCTCAAACTACAGTAATCACCGAAAAGAATCCCAACTATCGTCACCTTGGGGTATGCGGATCATAACACGTAATAGGTGTATACAACTTGCAAGATAGGATCAAGAACACAAATATATTCATGAAAATATAAAGGGTTCAGATCTGACATCATGGCACTCGGGCCCTAGTGACAAGCATTAAGCATAGCAAAGTCATCGCAACATCAATCTCAGAACATAGTGGATACTAGGGATCAAGCCCTAACAAAACTAACTCGATTACATGACAAATCTCGTCCAACCTATCACCGTCCAGCAAGCCTCGGAAGGGATTACTCACTCCCGATGGTGAGCATCATGTAATTGTTGATGGAGAAGGATTTATGATGACGACGGCGACTAATTCCACCCTCCGGAGCCCCGAACGGACTCCAGGTCAGCCCTCCCGATGAAGAACAGGAGGTGGCGGTGGCTCCATATCATAAAACGTGATGATTCCTTGTCTCTGATTTTTTTTCTGGACTAACAGGTACTTATGGAGTTGGAGTTAGGGTTACCGGAGCTGCCAGGGCCTGATACTTCTCCAACGTATCTATAATTTTTGATTGTTCCATGCTATTATAGTATCAATCTTGGATGCTTTATATGCATTATTATGCCATTATATATCAATTTTTGGGAGTAACCTACTAACTTAGTGCCCAGTGCCAGTTGTTGGTTTTTGCCTGTTTTTGGTCTTCCAGAATACTAGTACCAAACGAATTACAAATGCGATGAAACTTTTTGGAGATTTTTTCTCGACAAAAGAGACATTAGGAGCTTCGGAAGGAAGTCAGAAGATGAAGGAGGTGGCCATGAGCCACCAGGGCGCGCCCAGGGGGTAGGCGCGCCCTGGTGCCTCATGGGCCCACTTTTGCTCCATCTGACCTAATTCCGCCTCTACAAATTCTCTAAAATCAAGGAAACAACAGAGAGCCACCCAAAATACTTTTTTCGCCGCCGCAAGTTCCTGCTCTCGAGAGATCCCATCTAGAGGCCTTTTTCGATACTCTGCCAGAAAGGGAATCGATCATGGAGGGGCTCTACATAACCTTGTTGCCCTTCCGATGATGTGTGAGTAGTTTACCATAGACCTACAGGTCCATAGCTAGTAGCTAGATGGCTTCTTCTCTCTCTTTGATCCTCAATACAATGTTCTCCTTGATGTTCTTGGAGACCTATTCGATGTAATCACTTTTTGTGGTGTGTTTGTTGGGATCCGATGAATTGTGAGTTTATGATCAGATTATCCAAAAATATTATTTGAGTCTTGTCTAAACTCTTTTATGCATGATTATTATAGCTTTGTATTTCTCTCCGATCTATTGATTTGGTTTGGCCAACTAGATTGATTTTCCTTGCAATGGGAGAGGTGCTTTGTGATGTGTTCGATCTTGCGGTGCTCAATCCCAGTGACAGAAAGGGACATGACACGTATTTGTATCATTGCCATTAAGGATAAAAAGATGGGATTTATTCATGCGTGAGTATACTTTGTCTACATCATGTCATCTTACTTAAGGCGTTACTCGGTTCTTTATGAACTTGATACTCTAGATGCATATTGGATAGCGGTCGATGTGTGGAATAATAGTAGTAGATGCAGGCAGGAGTCGGTCTACTTGTCTCGGACGTGATGCATGTATACATGATCATTTTCTTGGATATCGTCATGAGTATTCTCTTTTCTATCAATTTCCCAACAGTAATTCGTTTACCCATCGTATGTTATTTTCAAGAGAGAAGCCTCTAGTGAAAACTATGGCCCCCGGTTCTACTTTCATCATATATTAAAATCCAAAAATATCTTCCTCCAATTTTTCTTTACTTTATTTTATTTTATTTATCTACCTATCATTACGAGATTTGATCCTTGTAATTAACCGCCGAGGGATTGACAACCCCTTGTTCGCGTTGGCTGCAAGTATTTGTTATTTTGTGTGATGGTGTTGTTAACGAGGTGTTGTGTGGTTCTCCTACTGGATTGATAACCTTTGTTATTAACTGAGGGAAATACATGTCTCTATTGTACTGCATCATCCTCTCCTCTTCGGGGAAATCCCAACGCAGCTCACAAGTAGCAGGTGCCCACAAGCCTGCCAGGCACGCCCCTGGGCTTGTGGCGCCCTGGTGGCCCCCTCTGGTAGTTCTCTTTGCCAATTTTTTTATATATTCTAAAAATATTTTTTTTAAATTTTCAACCCAATCCGAGAACTTTCATTTCTGCACAAAAATAACACCATGGCAATTTTGCTGAAAACAACATCAGTCCGGGTTAGTTCCATTCAAATCATGCAAATTAGAGTCCAAAACAAGAGCAAAAGTGTTTGGAATAGTAGATACGTTTGGGACATATCAACTCCCCAAGCTTAACTCATTGCTTTGTCCTCAAACAATTTAGTTGACAAACTGAAAGTGATAAAGAAAAACTTTTACAAACTCTTTTCTTTCTTGTTGCTGTATATATGCTTAACTAGTGCTCAAGTTTTCAGCAAGTATTGTGAACTAACCACCTGAATGATAACACTTAGGTCCCACATATACTCATGTCAATAACATAACCAACTAGCGAGCAATAATAACATATCTCGGATGCCAACACTTTGTCAAAAAATCATGATATAATATGATAACATGGTATCTCGCTAGCCCATTCTGAGACCGCAAAATATAATTAGAGCACCTCTGAAGTTTAGGTAGTGACTAAATATTGTAACTCATGGTAGGAGAGATCTAGTCAAGTCACACCCAACATTAACTATACTCAATGCATAAAAATGACAATAGCGCTCTCCAACTGGTGCTCAAACGAGAAGGTGATGAACAATAAAAGTAAAATAACATAAAAGTAAATGGATAGACCCTTCACAGAGGGAAGCACAGATTTGCAGCGGTGCCAGAGCTCAAAGCTTAAAACAGAGATGAATATAATTTTGAGAGGTATGCCTTTCCTGTCAACGTCACGACCGAGAGTTTTCAATATCCTCCATGCTGAACACATTAGCGGCGGTTCCCAAACTGAAAAGTAAAGTTTACTCCCCCTCCACCATACAAACACAAGCCATGGCTAGTTCATCCTAAAGAAGGATGCAGTGGGAACGACTGGTTTCTCTAGTTATCAGAAGTGCGTGGATGCATTCCGGATGCTTGCATATGGCACGACCGCTGATTCGTGGGATGAGTACCTATGGATGTCTGACAGCACATGCGGAGATGGCATGGTCAAGTTTGCAACTGTCGTGGTCGAGGTGTTCGGACCTCAATACCTAAGAGAACCAACTATATATGGCAGACACCGAGAGGCTCCTAGCAATCTCAGAAGTAAGAGGGTGGCCAGGTTTGCTTGGATCTCTTGACTGCATGCATTGTAAGAACTCCCCGAAGGCTTTACAAGGGCAATATCAGGGCCACGTTAAGAAGCCCACCATCATTCTTGAAGCAGTTGCATCCCATGATATTTGGATTTGGCACACTTTCTTTGGCATGCTCGGGTCTCACAATGACACCAATGTGCTGCAACAATCGTCGTTGTTTGCGAGGCTAACTGAAGGAAAAGCTTCTCCTTGCTACTATACTGTCAATGGACATGAGTACAACCTGGGCAACTATCTGGTTGGCGGTATCTATCCTCCATGGGCAACCTTTGTCACCACCATCTCAAACCCAATTGGCCAGAAAAAGGCTCACTTTGCCCAAAGACAAAAGGTTGCTAGAAAGGATGCCGAGAGAGCATTTGGAGTTCTGCAGGCCTGTTTGGCAGTTGTTCTTGGACCTACTAAATAACGGGATCCAGAAACCTTGTGAGAGGTGGTGACATGTTGTGTGATCATGCACAACATGATCATCGAGGATGAGGGTGACGATACTACCACAGCTCTGGAATTTGAGAACATGGGTGATCCTATCCAACTTCTGGACCAGAATCCGGCCACATTTGAGGAGTTTATTCAAATGTATCAACAAATTCAGCATCGACCAACCCACGAGCAGCTGAAGGAAGATCTGATTGAGCATTAACAATGTTGGGATGTAATATTTTAACTTTTTAAAATTTGAACTAGTGTTGCATGCGGCTATTCGAACGTATGTACCTTTTGCATGCGGCTATTTGATCATGCGAACTTGGAAAAAAAGGAAGACGTATATATGCGGCTACGGTTGGTTGGCGTCCTCCCGCATCCATGTTTGTGGACTGGTCCCCCTGTCCGCGGATGAATGCGGGAGGAAATTTGCGGGTTGTCGTTGAAGATGCCCTAACCAAGCTAATCATGGAACATAGAGATCCTTGTTTCTTTGTCTCACCAAGAAGATGGCGGAATACCCATAGAATGAGCACAACATTGTTGGACTGAGCTAGCCATGGCTGACAGCGCTCCAGTGCTGCTTATGCACTGGTGTGGTCATGACAAGCTGGAAAAGCTCCAATGGGGTTGCCCAGATGGAGAAGGAAGCGGCTCGGTCAGCTAGGATAACCACGTGCTCGTCGATGTCATAGCAAGGGTGGCCGCGTTCTCGTCGCTCGTTGGTGCAGCGACCAGCTGAGACAGGACAGCCTCATGCTCATTGGTGCAGTGTCCAGACGGGACACAATGGAGGGCAGCACCACGGCAGCTATGACGCAAACAGTGAGGCATCAACGCAACCCTCGACTAGGCAGACAACACCATGGATAATTCTTCCAGGATCAAGACTAGTTTATTTTTAGCCCAGGGATTTGACAGGGATAGGGTGCGATTACCCTTTTCTCTTGTTCAAACTCAAACCAAATGCACAGCCAGTTTGCTCAGGGAAGCTTACCTAGGATCATCCGGGGATCCCAGAATTTTCCCATGTGCCTAACATGCAATGTGAACTAAGAGTTGAGTTCAAAACACATTTCTTCTTATAAAGTATGATTAATCCGAGGCGTGTGTCGATCCACCTGGAACAAGCAATCACAGACATCAAGATTTGGTTGGAGATTCACCTAAGATAAGCAACCACACAAGTACGGACACAACACCAAGATTTGTTAACAAATTTTCATCAAAATGGCAAGGCATGACTACAAGCCTCCTGTACAGTCGACGACAAGCACGCCAAGGCCATCCCAGTCAATGGCAAGCACGCCGAGGCCATCTCCAACCAACTGTAATAGTTGGTCTGGCTTTTCTTAATGACAATCAAAGCACCCGCAACAATTGAGTTCGTCTGCACTCTTGTTTTCTGTTCCAAATCTTCCATCACACAACGACCATACAGCCATGCATGTCTAAACTTGAAAGAATTATTTGCTGCTCTTTAGTCATCTTTAGGGAGAAGAGGAAACAACTGAGGGGTGAAAGAGGTCAACCTATGGAGGAGGGCCTCAGATGTTGTGCCTGAGGCGTGGAGCAGCGCAGCTTCCTTAAGAAGCAAAAGAGTCGACGACGGATGGCAGAACAGCTCAAGGTAGTTGGCAATCATGGCGGGCTAATGATGGGGTCGCATCAACAGATGGCTGCATAGGGCAGTGGCTATGCATCGGGAGGGAGGGTGAGCGATATGGAAGATTGAAGAGAGATGGGAAGGCAAGCATACACCAGCCCTAGATGCGCCTCTCCTTCCCCATCTCAGCCACTGGTCATAGGATTTCTTCTTGTTGTAAAGAAACAAAGTGATTGGAAAGAACTTGTAATTCATTGATCATTGACTTGAGGTATTTATACAAGGATTCCCGTCTGTTCGGGATGTCGGTTATAAGAGGAGACGCCTGTACGAGGTGCCTGTTGAATGAATAGGTGCCTGTTCGTAGGGAACATGTGCCTTTACACAGGGAAGGCGCCCGTGCGTCTGCATGACACTTTGGGCACTAAATAACTTCTTAAGGCATTTATAGTCTAATTCTAACACTCCCACTTGCACAAAGCTGCTTCTGGTATGTCTTGCTTTCCTTGTATAGTCTTGAGAATCATTTGATCTTGATCATAGTTGTATAGTAACTCCTCCAAGAACCATATGGGAAAAATATGAGGATAAAAGTGTTTGATATGTTACTAAACTCCTGCAAACCTGATGGAAAAATAAGGAGAAAATGATGCAACATATAATTGTAATTGTCTCCTTTAACTCAGTATGAGAAACCCATAGAATTTAAGCGACAACAGATATGTCATATATACTTTCTTTAAAAACCCGGTGGGGAAAACTGAAAGTATGACATATAATCTAATGTTGATATTACCTCATTAAAAACCTTTATGAGAACCTGTAAAGTAAACTCTTGAAGGAAAAAATAGTATAATATGATGCTTTCAACATGAACAATTCAGGAAGATACTCCCCATGATTCTTGCAAATTCCGAAGCTGTCACATACCAATTCCATGAATATATTTCTGGAATGTAGAAGTTGACAGAGACTTGGTGAAAAAATTAGTTACATGATTTGACTTGCAAGATATACAATATAGCGATATTACTTATTACGTAACGTGTTTGCATCCGAGCAACCAAGTAACAGTATCTTTGAGATAATGGTTGGTGGATGTATCCACTAAGGTATGTTTGAAGACTTTCATGAGATGGCTACCACACCTAGTACGAACACAAAGCTTGTTTATGATCTCACATAGTGGGGATCTGATTGATTTATCCAATGATAATGGTGTCCAGATTTCTCTGAAGCTGAAATATTAGGACAAAATGTTTGATGCATTTGAGATATCGAAAGATATTTTTGAGCCCCAACCAATTACATGTGGTGGGTCCAATGGCACTAGGATATGGAACCCTATGTCCCAACATCGCATTCACATCAACTCATGGTTTTAATGGATCTTTCTCTACGTCTAGAGAATGAAGACATGCGAGTTATGGATGCATAAGATTTGTCCACAATCAATTTCCCCAATATAATCAGGATATAGACAACATGTGTACCATAATGTATGAGTGAAGGTGCTCGAGATTTTACCCAAATCATTCATCTCAAATTCCGTCATTTAGATGATCACACGCTTAACATGTATCGGTAATCATCAGTGTAGGAGTAGTCCTTGTGTGTAAGGAACTCACTATGTCGGTGGTACCAAAATATACCGACAACAAATAAGTTGTATAGTGACTATTGATTTTACACCATGTATGTTGCATTTTGCATTTCGATTCAGAAGTGAGATTCCATTGGGAACCATCTATATCTGAATCTAGTGATCCACATAGATATGTACTCACTAAATCTATCAACTTCATAGATAGACGATTTTGTACTGCCAATGATATAAGTTATCAAAAAGAGATTCCACCTGTGGAGAATAGTTAGGTATTTGCGTGAACCCTTGTGCTACAATACTTGCTCTATATGTCACCACCTCGTTGTTCTCAATTTTGTTTCCAGAAGAAAATTGGTGTACGTATTGCTTATGTGAACACCTTCCCTTTATTGAGCAATATTATTTCTACCTAGATTACACCCTTTGATCGAGTTCAGTCCGAGTGTCATTCACACTTCGCCATGGCCATGGTCTTTGGAGCTGAATCATGTGAAAGGGATGTTCAATCTAGTTGAGAAATGTATGTTGACAATTGTAGACTTCCGGTTATATGATTCTCCAGAATCTCTATATTTATGTATAGTTGATGGAAATATCGTTGCCCATGGTGACTGCTCGCGGTTTCCCAATGTGATTGAGTCGGGTATTCCGATATCCGGGTCATTGTGCGCACCATGACATGGGTTGGTGGAGGTTTCCCATCCACTAGGTGTATACTACCCACCATTAGGTGTGTGTCAACGTGAAGTTGGCTTGCATTTACTGATTCAGAGGCCTCGATATCCTTGCTTGCGAGAAGTTGAATCCTGATGTACTATTGCCATACTTCTCCCCCTGTTGCTGTGAATAGGGAGTTGAATTTTTTTTTGGTATCTTCACTCTTTCAGGCATATTTTTGCAGGATTGTAGGATTATGTGACACCTTTATTTTAGTAAATGAATCTGACAGGTTATTTGCAATGTGTTGCAAATCTTCTGAATGCATGGTTCAGATCTTTGAGTACATGGACTTGAGGCATAAATGTGTTGAGCATTCCACTATTTTCCTGGCATTCTTTATGGTACTTGAAATCTCCCCTAATGCCTGGAAATGTTCCTCATTGAATCAACATATTGTCCATAAATAACTCCCCATGTGAGGGACTTGAGGTATTGACGGAAACATAGTTATTCCTCACACACATCCCAAATATATGTTGAGGGGCCAATGATGTATGTCGGGGTGGGATATTGGTATGAAATTGAATTACCATAGATTGAAATACTTGGTGGATTTCCATGTATCAAAGATAGAGAGGAATAATATTATGCAGTTTGGTCATGAGCGTGTAAAACTGCATCACTCCAACGTAAAGTTGGTAAGTTCCAATTTCAAAGTAAAGATAATGTAATGAGATTAACTCTCTGGATAAAGGATTCTACCAAACCATTTTGAGTCTAGACATATAGGACAAAGTGCTAAAATTTAATCCTAGGGCCATAGTGAAGGCACGCAAGGAGAATTCTGCAATGTTGTCCATTTGATTTTGATTGAAATCAGTGTTCAGGATAATGAGCCAAATGGTTTCATGTGAATAAAGCACACTTGAGACCATTGTATGGATGTGTCTTTTAGAACCATGGAATACCTTAATAGTTTAGTCAATGGTTGGGAAGAGCCACTTACCTCGACTTGATTTATTCAAGGAGTCTTAGTGGTTCAACATAGACTTTAAGGTGCGCGAGCCTTAAAATTAGCTTCCCTACATCACATGTAGTGCGCATAAAATCCAAATATTGTTAGAATTTAGCAATATAATAGTATAACGAATGGAATTGCTGGTAGTTTCAGTTTCAATCCAATGTCTGGATGACCAAAGCAAGAATGCCAGGTTTGTCATGTACAAGACATTTTGGAAAATTATCCTGTAAGCAACATGTGCTACGGATTTTGTAGTATGTGTAGTACAATCCTGATTATACATAGAGAATGTGCTTGCCATATCCATTGCATATGATAAAGAGAAGATATTCCTCTTTGTAAGTGCATATAGTGCCCCTTAGTGATTTTGGTGTATTGAAGACTTATAGGTTAAGGGACTAATGTGTTTGTAAGTGTACACAGGTCTATAAGTCTATGAGGAGTTTGATATTTACAGAGAAAGTCGACCCCTAAAAATGAAGTTCTTCAATTGAAGACTTTGATATTCTGAAGACTTTCTGAAGACTTTGAAAGTGAAGAAATTGGTGTGACCTTGAAGACTTGGTATTCATTTGTGGAACATGAAGTGTGAAGACTATTGTTTTCGTAGTTTCATTTTCTCTTTCTTGAGTCATAGGAAACACCGTACTGTTAAAGGGGGTCGAGGAAATACTAAGGAAAAATTTCCATGTGATGCTCAACTCAAAATCCTACACCTAACAATCCCTTCGAGTGAAGCCTTTGGAAATCTCATACAGCTCAGTCACTTTCTTCAGTGACAGAGACGAGGTTCTTCTGGTCACTGATGAATTTGTTCTGACTAAGGAGTTAGGAATTCGTCAGTACGAATTACCTACACAGTGAGGAACATGATAGCCTTGAGGAATTTGAGAGTCAAATTTCCGACCGTTGTTGTGCTGCGCGCCAGCTGTCCCAAAATATCTTATCCACCTAATGGTCATATCATTGAGGGGCATTTATGTCTTATCATGTCGGGCTGCTCCCTAGGCTATAAATAGCCGCCCCCTACAACCACTAGCTAGTTGGCTGCTCCGAGAGAACTTGACACCTGTCATTTGAGAGCAACCCATCCTCCGAGAACTTTGAGCGAAAATCATCGAGTGAGGAAAACCCAAAACCAAACCCCTACAAACCCAAAGTGATTGAGCATCACTGAAGAAATTGATCCTGCGTGGATCTGACGCTTGTTACCTTTGAAGACTGTGCTTCTTCCAGACGGTTAGGCGTCAAGGTCTAGAGCATCCAAGAGGAATTGTGGATCGCCGAGTGACCAAGTCTGTGAAGGTTTGGAAGTCGCCTGAAGACTTACCACGAGTGATTGGACGAGGTCTGCGTGACCTTAGTTCAAGGAGAATACGGTGAGGACTGGGTGTCCTGAGCTGCGTGCTCAGCGACTGGGTGTCCGGGACTGTGTGTCCTCGAGTTTAAATACTCAGCCGCTCCAACCAGACGTACAACTGAGACAACAGTTGGAACTGGTCTACCAAATCATTGTCTTCACCAACCTACTGGTTCTATTTCCTCAACCCTTTCATTTCCTCATTACTGTGTTGAGTGTTTGTTCATATCTGTGTTTGAAGACTTTGACTGAAGACTTTCTTAATTTCCTCAGTTCAATTTCTTCAGTCTGTTTGTCTTCATCTTGTGTTATCCTGTGATTACGCTTTCTGTACTCTGTGCTTGTCTTCATTTCATCATGATGACCATGCTTGTATTCTGTTATGCTTACTTCTGAGTACTTATTCCGCTGCTAATAGTTCTTCGCTAAGGAATTTCCTCATCGGCAAATTCCTCAGTGAAGAATTCATAAAAATTACCTATTCACCCCCCCCTCTAGTCGACATAACGCACTTTCACTCTTTGTTGTCAACATAAATTTCACTATGGAAACTATTTTGACGGATATCTTTATAATTTAGTAAGGAATGAGTTGACCTGGACACGATAAAGCATCCTTCATTATACTCGAGTGCCCATAGGGATAGTAAATATGACTCGAGTTGAGCCAACAATTACATCATCGCGTCTAGCGAATTTAAAATATCTCCTTTTCTCTCAACGAGAATGGAAACATTTCACTTCCCTGAGTATAGAGTTGGTGATACATATGTCCACAAGGCAGATATTATCTTTCATCACATTGACCCCGTAGAAATCTGTATATAGACTTGATGATTCTCTATATGAAAATCACTGTCACATATAGAATACATACAAATGTATTGTACCAAAGTGCTGATACAATATATTATGATGTACAATATATGATGAGAACAATACTTATGTTGTTATTACAACATCATAAATGGACATTAATTATATTGACCACTCAGGAGATTGAAAAACTATTCATAGTCTCCAAACATATCAGTTGAGGCATATTCAACCATCACGTTCTCCATGCCCATAGGGTACTGTCACCACTGGTGATGTCGGGTTGAAGGTTGAAGTGAGCTTCAAACCTTTGCCCTTGAGGTTCATTGTGTCTCAGGAATTGTTGATACAAAATAAATCTCGGAATCAATAATTCTCTAGCCATCCGTTACCAGAGGTAATTAATTCACGATTAGTAAATTAAAGACCATCATGGTTAGTGTTGTAATGAATTTTGCAAAATTAATGAATATTTCAAGAAGTTAGCTTGAAACCATTAGTGTGAATTTCAAATTGCTAAGTATGACACTTTGAAGATAATCTCCAAAATGGACACAGCGGTAGGGAGTATAATCTAATGAAATCAGCAGATACTCACTCCTAGTGCCTTATGTCATACCTAGTAAAATGTGCGGGAGAGCACTTTGTAAAGCAATCATAATGTCAAATGACAAACTGTGGGCTTTAACAAGTAGTGGTGATAATGTGCAAAGAAGTAGATCTACACAATAACTTGTGATCCTAATACATCAATTTGAAGAAAATCACTTTGAATTTTGCATCTATATTTGCAAAAAAAAATGAAAATCTTAATTGCGACATGTGTCGAACGTGGAGAAATATACATCTTAGAAAGATTCCGGGATACATGTACTCATGAGAAAAACTATACTCTAGAGGTACTGAATTTATCTTTGAAAGAGCTTAAAAATCTCAACCGTGGAAATATATTACATAAACTTATGATCTCGAATACATCGGTACTCAACAGGAGTCAATAGAAAATAGTGCTAAAATATATGTACTAGTTTTAGTAGATCTAAAACAGAAATAAATTACTGCTAGAAGTGTTGTTAGGAGATTAATTGCTAATTTTCTAGAACAAATATGCAAAAAAACAAAATGAGGCAAGAAGTGGTTGCCTAAATTCCCAGCGCATGCACATAGACAAGTACGAAGCCTGGTCAATGGATAGATAAGGAGAGAGATAGGGAAATTCTCAATCCCCATCCTCACGAGACTGAAGAGGCGAAGATTTCCATGGCTGGCCGACGCCACCTCTAGGCACGCCACGGCAACGGTGTTCACTGAGACGGGTGGAGGGACCAGGTGCTCCATCGTCTTTCTTGGGAGAGGAACCACCAAGGAGGTCATGGCTGGAAGCCATGCGTTGGAGACACCATTTGCGGCACCGTTCATGAGCCAAAGCGTCGCGATGCTCCATGTGCCGGAGCGGACGGTCAACGGCGGGCGCAGCGAGGGCGGAGGAGTGGCCGGCAGGCACGGCGCAACATCGTCGACAACATGTGCTTGGAGGAGCCACTCGCACCGGGGCCGAATACAAAGATGGAGGCCCCGGTCGTTTGCGGCCTCGGGAGCGGCGCGCCGGCTTCCACTTTCAACAACATTTGGGGTCAGAGGCCGCAGCAGCGCGGCCTGGCGGCTCCAGGAATTTGCAACCGGGTATTCATGTGTATTTATTTTGCCAAATTATTGTTGATTTTCGAAAATTGTCATTGTTTTGCCAAAATCAACACTATTTTGTAAAAATCATGGGTATTCACATGAAGACCCAAGAATACCCCTAGGGCCTCCCTGGCGGCCTCGACAGTGAAGTCTGTTTCAAATTGAGATCGAGAGAGGATCGAATGAATCAATTGTCACTTATTCCATTCACGGTCATAGTATATATACAAGGGAACAGACGCAAACAAAGAGATGTGTTTGTTCGCAGGGGCGTGAGAGTGGGTCGCGACGGTTGCCGAAACAACCACACGAGATATTACATAGGGGGGATTATCCCTTTAATTAAGAGAATTAATTAAATCCTAACACTCCCCCTAATCCTTCCTTGTGCTTGTGATCGACCATCCTTGGAATAATCTCCTCCCAAAACCATGTGGGAGAAATATGAGGAGTACAGTGTTTGATATGTTGCCAAAACTCCTTCAAACCCAGTTGGAAAAATAAGGAGAAAATGCTGCAACATATAATGATTATTGTCTCTTTCAACATAATATGAGGAGAACCCATAGAATTAAAATAACAATAAATATGTCGTATATACTTTCCCAAAAAACCCGGTTGGGAAAACAAAAAGTATGACATATGATCTTGTGTTGATATTACCTCATTAAAAACCTTGATGAGAACCTGTGAAGTAAACTCATAAAGGGAAAAGGAGTATAATGTGATGCATTGAACAGGAGTAATTCAGAAGATACTCCCCCTGATTCTTGCATATTCCGAAGTCATCATATACCAATTCCATGAACACATTTCTGGAACATAGAAGTTGGTAGAGACCTGGTGAACAAATCAGTCACATGATTTGACTTGCAAGATATGCAATATAGTGATATTGCTTATTATGTAACCTGTTTGCATCTGGGCAACACATGAATCATTATCGTTGAGATAATGGTTAGTGGATGTAGCCATGAGGTCTGTTTCAAAGACTCTTCATGAGAGGGCTACCACACCTAGTAGGAACACTAAGCTTGTCTACGATCTAACATAGTGGGGATCTGATCGATGTACCCAATGATATCGGTGTTCACATTTTTGTGAAACTGAAAACCAAGACAAGATGTTTGATGCCTTGGAGATATAAAAAGATATTCTTGAGTACCAACCAATTATTTGATGGATCCAATGGCATTATGGAATGTTGAGTCCCAATATCTCATTTCCATCATCTCTTGGTCTAAATAGATCTTTCTCTACGTCTAGAGAATGAACTACCATGAGAGTTATGGATGGATAAGATTAGTCCACAATGAATTTCTCCCATATATTATGGATATAGACAACATAGTATACCAAAATGTATGAATGAAGGTGCTCAATTTGTAGTAACGAGCGGTATTTTGGTTTACCAAAATCCTTCATTTTAAACTCCATCATGTAAATGATTACATGTGTCATCATTGCACACATACAAACGTGGATAATCATCATTGTAGGAGTAATCCTTGTGTATAAGGATATCACTACGTCAGTTGTACCATATGTACCGACAACAATAAGTCGTATGGTGACTTACTGATTTTACACAATGTATGTTGCATTTTGTATTTCGATTCAGAATTGAGATTCCAGCGGGAATCAATCATATATGTCTGAATCTATTGATCCACATGGATATGTAACCACTACATCTATCAACCGCAGAGATAGATGATTTTGTACTGCCAATGATATAAGTTATCATAAAGAGATTCCACCTCTGGAGAATAGTTGGGCATCTGCGTGAACCCTTGTGCTACAATACTTGCTCTTTGTTTCACCACCTCGTTGTTCTCAATTATGTTTCCAGAAGAAAACTGGTGTAGGTATTACTTATGGATACCTTCCCATTATTGAGCAAGATCACTTCTACTTAGATTGTACCCTTTGCTTGAGTTCAGTCCGAGTGTTGTTCACACTTTGCCATGGCCATGGTCTTTGGATCTGAATCACTTGAAAGGTTTTTTCAATCTAGTTGAGAAATGTATGTCGACAATTGTAGACTTCCGGTTATATGTTTCTCCAGAATCTATATATCAATATATAGTTGATGGAAATATCGTTACCCATGGTGACTGCTCGCGATTTCCCAATGAGGTTGAGTCAGGTATTCCGATGTATCGGTCATTGTGTGCACTATGACCTGGATTGGTGGAGGTTTCCCATCCACTGGGTATACTACCCATTAGGTGTTTGTCAATGTGAAGTTGACCTGCATTTACTGATTCAGAGGCCTTGATATCCTTGCTTTCTAGAAGCTGAATCCTGATGTACTATTGTCGTACTTCTCCCCCTGTTTCTTTGAACAAGGATTTGAGTGGTTTTAGATGGTACCTCCACTCTTTCCGACATATTTTTCGGGATTGTAGGATTGTATGACACCTTTATAGTCAGTAAATGAATGTGGCAGTTTATTTGCAATTAGTTGCAAATCTTCTGAGCGCATGGTTCAGATCTTTGAGTACATGGAATTGAGGCATAAATGTGTTGAACATTCCACTAATTTCCTAGCATTCTTTATGGTACTTGAAATATCCCCCTAATGCATGGAAATATTCCCCATGAATCAGCACACTGGCCTTGAATAACTCCCCATGGGAGGGGCTCGAGGTATTGATGGAGATACAGTTATTCCTCACATAGATCCCAACTATATGTTGAGGGGCCAATGATGTATGATGGGTGGTGATATCCGTATGCAACCGAATTGCCGCAGATAGGAAATACTCGGTAGATATCCACGTATCAAAGATAGAGGGGAACAATATTATGCAGTTCTGTCATGAGCGTGTAAAATTGCATGACTCCAACGTAAAGTTGATAAATTGCAATTCGAAAGTAAAGATAATGCAATGAGCTTAACTCTTTGGATAGGATTCTACCAAACCAATTTTGAGTCTAGACATTAGGACAAATTGCTAAACTTCAATCCAAGGGTCATAGAGAAGGCACTCAAGGAGAATTCTGCAATGTTATCCATTCGATTTGCTTGAAATTGATGTCACGATAATGAGCCAATGGTTTTGTGTGAATAAAGCACACACTTAAGACCATCATGTAGATATGTATTTTAGAACCATGGAATACATGAATAGTCTAGTCAATGGATGGGAAGAGCCACTTACCTCAACTTGATGCATTCAAGGAGTCTGAGTGGTTCAGCATAGACTTTAAGGTGTGCAAGCCTTAAAATTAGCTTCCCTGTGTCACTTGTACTGCACATAAAATCTAAATGTTGTTAGAATTTAGCATCATAATAATTATAAACTATTGGAATTGTTGATAGTTTCGGTTTCAACACAATGTCTCAGTGACCAAGGCGAGTATGCCAAGTTTGTCATGTGCAAGACACTCTGGAAAACTATCTCGTACGCAACATGTGCTACGGGTAGTGTCGTATGTGTAGTACAATCCAAATGATACACAAAGAATGTGCATGCCATATTCGTTGCATATGGTAAAGAGAAATTATTTCTCTTTGTTGTCATCATAAGTTTCGCTAAGTAAACTAGTTTGACAGATACCTCCATAGTTTAGTAGGGTCCGAGTTAAACCTGGGAAGCAATAAAGCATCCCGATGTTACTCAAGTACCCACAGGGATAGTAAATATGACTCAAGTTGAGCCAACAAATACCTCATCGCGTCTAGCGATTTCAAAATATCTCCTTTCTCTCAATGAGAGTGGAAACATTTGACTTCCCTGAGTATAGAGTTTGTGGTGCATATGTCCACAAGGCACATATCATTTTTCATCGGATTGACTCCCGTAGAAATCTATATATAGACATGAAGATTCTCAATATGAAAAGCAATGTCAGATATATAGAATACACAAATGTATTTGTACCAAAGTGCTGATATAATATATTGTGATATACAATATATGATGAAAACAATACTTATGTTGTTGTTACAACATCATAAATGGACATTAATTATATTGACCACTCAGGAGATTGAAAGATTAGTCATAGTCTCCAAACATGTCGGTTGAGGCATATTCAACCATCACATTCTCCGTGCCCATAGGGTCCCGTCACAGCTGGTGATGTCGGATTGAAGGTTGAAGTAAGATTTAAATCTTTGCCCTTGAGGTTCATTGTATCCCAGGAATTGCTGATAAAGAATAACCAGATGCTGATATCTGAATCTAATGCCTTATGATATATAAGACACCATTTTTTCTGCTAGCGGTGTGATCCTAGCTATAGGTGAATACAGGATTGCACACATTATCCCACGAGGCACAAGAGTGATCATAATGTCCATGGCTCAGGTGGCCATTGAGGGCGAATGCCTCACATTCTCTATAGCCATATGTTACCTCTATGAGTAAACTAGAGATAATTAATTTACAACCAGTAAATTAAAGACCATCATGGTTGATGTTGTAATGAACTTAGCAAAATCAATGAGTATTTCAAGAAGTTGGCTTGAAACCATTAGTGTGAATCTCAAATTGCGAAGTATGACACCATGAAGATAATCTCCAAAATAGATTAGATCTGCAGCATAGCGAGTGTAATCTGATGAAATCAGTAGATACTCACTCCTGATGCCTTATGTCATGACTTAGTAAAATGTGTGGGAGAGCACTTTGTAAAGCAATCATAATGTCAAAATGACAAAATATAGGCTTTATCAGTAGTCATCGATAATCTACATAGGCAGTAGATCCATATGACTACCTTGTGATCTCAATCATCAATTTGAAGAAATCACCTTGAATTTTGCATCCATACTTGCAAGAAATTAAAAATCTCAATTGCAAATAGACGTATTGATCTCGACATGTGGCGAACATGGAGAAAATATACATCTTAGAAAGATTCCAGAATACATCGTACTCATCAAAAAAATAGTACCATAGAGGTACTGAATATATTTTGCAAGAGATTAAAAATCTCTATTGCAAATGGACGAAATTAATCTCAACATGTGATAAACGTGGAAATGTATTACATCAACTTAAGATCTGGAATACATCTTGGTACTCAACAAAAAAATACTACTAATGTCGTGAATAATAATGATGTTGCAAACTTGATGCTCAAGTGTAAAATTTGAATTGTATAGACCTCAAATCAAATAAAATGATCTTGTATCAAGTTGCAAGATAATTCAGCGGGATGAATTAATATTTTGCGAGAGAAAATTAATCTCAATCACGATAAGATTATTTTGCAAGAAAAAATAAAATATTTCTTAATCGCAAACCAATATTGTTGTGCGAGAAAACTTAACCTCAAGCAAAACAAGGTTGTTGTATAGGGAATTGCAATAACAAACGCATTGAACATGTTGAATATCAACATACACACATTTCTGGAATATTAAAACTCAACAGAAAATGGGTGAAATGCATATCTATACATACATGGTCTGAATCTGACAAGTGCTAATGAATAGCACTAGTAATTGGACCATGTTGAATTATCCTGAAAAGTCCACAAATTAGCCGCAAGACTTATAGACACGAGTTTTTGGCCTATTGTGGAAATAGGTAAAGCAACATGGGCTATAGTGCAAAACTCACGAAGAGATAAGGCTCCTTATCTCTTTCTCCTGTGTGGACGTGTGGTTCTACATCAGAGTTTAGAACTCTTGAACCGAGCCCCAGTGATTGCCATCGGCGACTAAGCTTTTTTACCGGTGTCGGGATGTACCGGTGTGCAATCCACCATTCTGCACTTTCGTCAAGATTTGTGCAGATTTTATACACTGTCTTTTCATATGCAAATACAGCAGATTAAACAGAGAGGTAGGGGTGCAGAACAGTGCATGCGTGCATTCTCTCATCATATACACGGCTGGATGCTTTCTCTCTCTCTACAATTGACATGTATTTAATTTCATCCTCATATTTTGAATGATTAATATCTATTAAATGAAATGTCCATTTTTGAAAAAATTTATATATTTGGAATCGTGATGACAAGATCTCCACAACAAGATCAATCTTCGATATATTTAAACTACTTTTAATTTTCTATATTTTAGTTATCTTTGAAATGACTTTCATAAAACACAAAATTGTTTCGTTGTGAAATGATTTTATTTCACACATTTTAAAAGATGGATTTAGGCTCATTCAAAGTTTATTTCACTCATTTTCAAAAGATGGATTTAGGCTCATACAAAATTTATTTCACTCATTTTCAAAAGATGGATTTAGGCCCATTCAAAATTTATTTCACACATTCTCAAAAGATGGATTTAGGCTCATTCAAAATTTATTTCACACATTTTAAAAACTGATTTCACTCATTTCATCAAACAACCGATTTCACTCATTTGATATAACTGATTTCAGTCGTTTGAACTAGTTTAAATTGAAAGAAAAACATGTTTTAATAATTTCCAAACGCTAATTTCACTCATTTGATACTCGATGCCAAGAACTGATTTCAATTATTTCAAAAAAACATATTTCACACAATTCAAAAAGTTATCAATTGGGAAACCAATTTCACTCGCTTCATAGAAAAGATTTCGCTCATTAAAAAACTCATTTCTTTATGTTCAAAAAACCAATTTTACTCATATGAAGAAACATATTTCACTCATATGAAGAAAATAATATTACTCAGTTGTGAAAACATATTTCACTCAGTTGATGCAAAGAACTGGTTTCACTTATTTCCAAAAACCTATTTCACACAATTCAAAAAGTTATCAATTCAAAAACCAATTTCACTCGCTTCATAAAACAGATTTTGCTCATTTATAAAAATAGAATTTCACTTATTTCAAAACATTGGTTTAACTGAGTTAAAAAAAGGTATTTCACTTACTTCACAAACCTGATTTCATTCATTTCAAAAAAAAAAATCACTAGTGTCGCATCTCTGAAATAACAAGTTCACGTTGAAATATGTTTCATATGCATGATTGTTTTTCTTCAGAAAACGGTTTCAATTATTTCAATACTGATTACAATTATTTCGAATAAGTAAATTTGAAATGAGTGAAATTGAAATTTTGATATGATTGAAATAGCAAAAATTAAACTAGTTCAAATATATTCAAGATTGGTCTTGTCCTAAAGATCATGTGTTCGGGAATTTGAATATATAAAAATTTCAGTGATAGATCATTACTGTTGTAGATATAGGTCATCTAAAATTTTAAACAAGGAGAAAAATGCATGGATATGTTGGAGAGAGATGATGCATGCATGCATGCGTACCACCTCTGTAAAAAGTACTACACTATCCTGACATTGATTTGACTAAAATTAGAAATACAAGAGGTTCTCTTCACCAAATACTTTCATATATACATGCATATGGTCCCACAACTTTACACATGTCAATACATCATTGATGGAAAGGCCACCCGTAGATCCCGGCTCCGGTAAAAATGACTTTGCGTTGCCATCGAGAGATAGTGGTCGAGGGCATCGTCGATGCTGCTGCTTGCATGTGCAGGCTGTGGACCACGGGCGCTCTATGCCGGAGGGCGTCGGCATGCTGGGCGTCGGAAGTCGGGAGCATCACGGCAACACACGTCAGGGTCATCGTATTTCGAGGAGCCAGGCGTCCAGGGAGCTATGCTGGGAGGCGTTGGTCGCCGTCGACAAGGCCGTAGGCCGCCAGTTAGAGCCTCTTCTACGACGAGCCGGACGAGCACCGCGGCGCTTGGCATTGGAGGCCGAGGCACGCCTGGCAACGTGCCGATGGGGCAAAGCTAGCCCTTGGCTTCTCCGTCGAAGGGAGGGGTGTCGACAGGTGCGCTATGAGCGGCCGTGGCCTCTGGAGATGGGTTGGGCGCCGCCGCGATATGAGCGTCGATGACCGCCGTTTTCTTCGACTACCGTTGCCTCTTCCGTTCGCGAGGAGCCGCGATTCAGGCCCGGGGAAGCAGCGATGGAATGTCGTGCGTTGTGCCGCCGGAGGTCGTCAGGCGGGCGCCACCACAATGCTGGCATGCCGGGTTTGAGGGCCACGACAGCGTCGAGGGCTCGAGGTTGAAGGTCGGCCCTCGCAGAGGAGGGCACCGCATGCTGGGGCCGTCCGCCGGCTCTCTTCAAGGAGAATAAGAGAAGGGGTGAGCGGGCGTTGCAGGTGGCGTCCTGGGAGGAACGGCGTCGCAACTGTTTCGCTAGCCACCGGCAGGGATTTGCGCTGTGCTGATGAAATCGCTTTGCGGGAGCGTGCTGATAACGTGTTTTGAATTGAGATCAAGAGAGGATCTAATGAATCAATTGTCACTTATTCCATTGACAATCACAGTATATATACTCCCTCCGTCCTGAAATATTTGTCATTGAAATGGATGTATCTAGATGTAATTTAGTTCTAGATACATTCATTTTCATCCATTTTAATGACAAGTAATTCCGGACGGAGGGAGTACAAGGGAACAGACACGAACGGAGAGGTGTGTCTGTTCGCAGGGGCGTGAGAGTTGGTCGCGACGGTTGCCGAAACAACCGCACGAGATATTACATAGGGAGGATTATCCCTTTAATTAAGAGAATTAATTAAATCCTAACAAAGTTCGTACTGATGCAGGGGCATACAACCCAGCCATCCACCAAGTGTTAGGATTTAATTAATCCTTTAATCCCTGCTTTTCCTAATCGAGGCGGTTGCCTCACATCCCTTCGGTCGCATCCCTTTAGGGGGTATATACATGTGTAAATGACATCATCAATGAGAATAACTATTCACTTTTACTTCTCTGTCTCCCTCTCTCTCGTTTCTTTTCAACACGTTTTTTTTTTTTGAGGGGAAGGCCTTCATGGCTAGCTTTATTAAAATTTTAGATAACACTTATATCATCCGCTAAAAGTCTACGAATAAAGCCAGGAGGTGAGTCCAACCACACATTTGGTGGATCATCACAACCTTTTTGTGCTAGCACACTAGCTACCATATTTGACTCACGGTTACAATGCTCGATCAAAACCTTTCCGAAATCAAGACTAAGAGCTCGACATTCATCGAGTAGAGGGGCTGCTATCATCGTATGCCTGGTATTGTAGTTCAATGCTTCAACTATGACCAAGTTATCCATCTGAACTAGGATAGAATTGCATCCAATAGAACGTGCTAGTTTGTAGCCTTCAGCAAGAGCCGCCGCCTCGGCTGAAACAACATCCGTAACATGCTCCAATTTGGTGATGGATGCACCTATAAAAACACCATTACTATCCCTGACAATTGCTCCACATGCACCCGAGTGGTCCGAGTCCGAGAAAGAAGCATCCACGTTCAGTGCAAATTGTCCCGTCAAGGATTATCAGCACGGAGGGAGTAGTATTTACCTCTGTTTTAGGCCCGTTGTTTCAAACATTTTTCTGTTGAATATAATGCTCCAGAAACTTAATATATAAATAATTTCCACGCTTACAAAGGTTGAGATTATTTATATCTATTATTTGCAATTAAGATTTTGAATCTTGCAAAGATAAATTAAGTACTTCTATAGTACTTTTTCTCTGTTGAGTACGCTGTATTCCGAAATATTTTTATGATGTGTCTATTTTCATGTTAAACACATGTCGAGAATAACACGTCTATTTGCAATTGAGATTTTCAATTTCTTGCAAATACATATGCAAAATTCAAGGTGTCATCCTTAGCAATTTGAGATTCACACTAATGATTTCGAGCCACCTTCTTGAAATCTATTAATTTTGCAACATTAAGATGTATTTGTATTATGCAATCTGTAATATAAATAAATTACTGGTTTTACACTAGAGATGATATGTTCTATGTGTTTACCACATTGCCATTCTTCATGAACATGTCACAGCGGTCGAGATTGATTTCTCCCGCACAACAAACTTGTAAATTTTTGACAATAACATCTCCCTCATTATATTAGGAAAACACAAGGTAATGAGTTGGATCTACTGCCCATGTGCAGACTATCTCTATTACTGTGAGATCTGTATGATCTTCAATGTGTTATGTTCTCACAATTGAGGTTGAGCATTTTTAAGTCATACACTTGAGTCAATTTTTTGCATTCTTATTACAAAACCATGATGGTTTTTTAATTTACTTCTGGTAAATTAATTATCTCTGGCTTGCCCCTATAAGTAATTATGGCTAACAATTTGAGGCTCTTGCCCTCAATGGCCACAACTTACTTAAGCGGGTCATGGACATCAAGATCAGTCTGGCCTCCCATGGAATAGCGCATGCAATCCAACCCACGCCACCGGGACGCAAAGGACCTCAAGGGTAATGGTTTGAAACTCACTTCAAACCCTCAACCTGACACCATCAAGCTGTCACGAGACCCTATGAGCATGGAGAGCATGATGGTTGAATATGCATCAACCGACATGTTTGGAGACTATACATTTAGTCCCTTAGTCTCCTTAGTGATCTATTTATTTATGTCTATTTATGATGTTCTAATAAGAACATGATTATTGTTGACATCATATATTGTATATCACAATATAATGTATCAGCTCTTTGATACAAATACATTTGTATGTATTCTATATATCTAATAGTGATTTTCATATTGAGAATCTTCATGTCTATATATAGATTTCTATGGGAGTCAATCCGATGAAAAATGATATGTGCCTTGTGGATATATGCACCACAAACTTTATACTCAGGGAAGTCCAATGTTTTCACTCTCATTGAGATAAAGGAGATATTTAAATCATTAGACGCGATGATGTATTTGTTGGCTCAACTTGAGTCATATTTACTATCCACGTGGGTACTCGAGTAACGTCGGGATGCTTTGTTGCTTTCCAGGTTTAACACATACCCTACTAAACTATGGAGGTATCCGTCAAAATAGTTTCCATAGCGAAACTTATGATGACAACAAAGAGAAATAACTTCTCTTTACCATATGCAACGAATATGGCAAGCACATTCACTGTGTATGATCTGATTTGTACTACACATACGACACGACCCGTAGCACATGTTGTGTACGAGATAGTTTTCCAGAGTGTCTTGTACATGACAAACTTGGCATACTTGTCTTGGTCATCGAGGCATTGGGTTGAAACCAAAACTATCAGCAATTCCAAAAGTTTATGATTATTATGATGCTAAATTCTAATAACATTTGGATTATATGTGCCCTACAAGTGACACAGGGAAGACTCGCACAACTTAAAGTCTATGCTGAACCACCCAGACTCCTTGAATGCATCAAGTTGAGGTAAGTGGCTCTTCCCAGCCATTGAGTAGACTATTCGGGTATTCCATGATTCTAAAATACATATCTACATGATGGTCTTAAGTGTGTGCTTTATTCACACGAAACCATTGGCTCATTATCTTGACATCGATTTCAAGCAAATCGAATGGATAACATTGCAGAATTCTCCTTGAGGGCCTTCTCTATGGCCTTTGGATTGAAGTTTAGCAACTTGTCCTAATGTCTAGACTCAAAATGGTTTGGTCCAATCCTATCCAAAGAGTTAAGCTCATTGCATTAAATTTCCTTTGGAATTGCAACTTACCAACTTTACGTTGGAGCCATGCAGTTTTACACGCTCATGACAGAACTGCATAATCTTATTCCCCTCTATCTTTGATATGTGGATATCTATCAAGTATTTCCTATCTGCGGTAATTCGGTTGCATACCGATATCACCAGCCGGCATACATCATTGGCCCCTCAACATATAGTTGGGATCTATGTGAGAAATAACTATATTTTCGTCAATACATCAAGCCCCTCGCATGGGGAGTTATTCAAGGCCAGTATGTTGATTCAGTGAGGAACATTTCCAGGCATTAGGGGGAGATTTCAAGTACCATAAAGAATGACAGGAAATTAGTGGTGTTCAACACATTTCTGCCTCAAATCCACATACTCAAAGATCTGAACCATGCGTTCAGCAGATTTGCAACACATTACAAATAACCTGCCCGATTCATTTACTGAACATAAAGGTGTCACACAATCCTACAATCCTGCAAAAATATGTTAGAAAGAGTGGAGGTACCAACTAAAACCACTCAACTCCCCGTTCAAAGCAACAGAGGAAGAAGTACGACAATAGTACATCGGGATTCAGCTTCTTGCAAGTAAGGATATCAAGGCCAAACAGTAAATGCAAGTCAACTTCACGTTGGCAGACAACTGATGGATAGTATACCCAGTGGATGGAAAACCTCCACCAACCCAGGTCATAGTGCACACAATGACCGGGACATCAGAATACCCGACTCGGCCGCATTGGGAAATTGCAAGCAGTCGCCATGGGTAACGATATTTCCATCAACTCTGTATTGATATATAGATTCTGGAGAAACATTAACCAAAAGTCTATAATTGTCGACATACATTTCTCAACTAGATTGCGAAACCTTTCGAATGATTCAGATCTAAAGACCATGGCCATGGCAAAGTGTGAACAACACTCGGACTAAACTCAAGCAAAGGGTATAACCTAGGTAGAAATAATCTTGCTCAATAATGAGAAGGTATTCATAAGCAATACCTACACCAGTTTTCTTCTGGAAACAGAATTGAGAACAACGAGGTTGTGAAACAAAGAGCAAGTATTGTAGCACAAGGGTTCACGCACATACCCAACTATTCTCCAGAGGTAGAATCTCTTTCCGATAACTTATATCATTGGCAGTACAAAATCATCTACATCTGCAGTTGATAGTTGTAGTGATTACATATTCATGTGGATCACTAGATTCAGACATATATGATTAATTTCTGATGGAATCTCAATTCTGAATCGAAATACAAAATGCAACATACATTGTGTAAAATCAGTAAGTCATCATATGACTTATTGTTGTCAATACATATGGTACTGTTGGGGAACGTAGGAGAAATTCAAAATTTTCCTACGTGTCACCAAGATCTATCTATGGAGAGACTAGCAACGAGGGGAAGGAGAGTGCATCTACATACCCTTGTAGATCGCTAAGCGGAAGCGTTCAAGTGAACGGGGTTGATGGAGTCGTACTCGTCGTGATTCAGATCACCGATGATCCTAGTGCCGAACGGACGGCACCTCCGCGTTCAACACACGTACAGCTTGACGATGTCTCCCACGCCTTGATCCAGCAAGGAGAGAGGGAGAGGTTGAGGAAGACTCCATCCAGCAGCAGCACAACGGCGTGGTGGTGATGGAGGAGCGTGGCAATCCTGCAGGGCTTCGCCAAGCACCTACGGGAGAGGAGGAGGTGTCACGGGAGGGAGGGAGGCGCCAAGGGCTCAGGTATGGATGCCCTCCCTCCCCTCCACTATATATAGGGGCAGGGGAGAGGGGGGAGGCGCAGCCTTGCCCCTTCCTCCAAGGAAGGGGTGCGGCTAAGAGGGGGGGAGGAGTCCATCCTCCCCAAGGCACCTCGGAGGTGCCTTCCCCCTTTAGGACTCTCCCCTTTTTCCTATATCTTGGCGCATGGGCCTCTAGGGGCTGGTGCCCTTGGCCCATGTAGGCCAAGGCGCACCCCCTACAGCCCATGTGGCCCCCCGGGGCAGGTGGCCCCACCTGGTGGGCCCCCGGGACCCTTCCGGTGGTCCCGGTACAATACCGATGACCCCGAAACTTGTCCCGATGGCCGAAACAGATAAATCTTTACCTCCGGACCATTCCGGAACTCCTCGTGACGTCCGGGATCTCATCCGGGACTCCGAACAACATTCGGTAACCACATACAAGCTTCCTTTATAACCCTAGCGTCATCGAACCTTAAGTGTGTAGACCCTACGGGTTCGGGAGACATGCAGACATGACCGAGATGTTCTCCGGTCAATAACCAACAGCGGGATCTGGATACCCATGTTGGCTCCCACATGTTCCACGATGATCTCATCGGATGAACCACGATGTCAAGGACTCAATCAATCCCGTATACAATTCCCTTTGTCTAGCGGTATGGTACTTGCCCGAGATTCGATCGTCGGTATACCGATACCTTGTTCAATCTCGTTACCGGCAAGTCTCTTTACTCGTTTCGTAACACATCATCCCGTGATCAACCCCTTGGTCACATTGTGCACATTATGATGATGTCCTACCGAGTGGGCCCAGAGATACCTCTCCGTTTACACGGAGTGACAAAATCCCAATCTCGATTCGTGCCAACCCAACAGACACTTTCAGAGATACCCGTAGTGTACCTTTATAGCCACCCAGTTACGTTGTGACGTTTGGCACACCCAAAGCACTCCTACGGTATCCGGGAGTTGCACAATCTCATGGTCTAAGGAAATGATACTTGACATTAGAAAAGCTTCAGCATACGAACTACATGATCTTGTGCTAGGCTTAGGATTGGGTCTTGTCCATCACATCATTCTCCTAATGATGTGATCCCGTTATCAACGACATCCAATGTCCATGGTCAGGAAACCGTAACCATCTATTGATTAACGAGCTAGTCAACTAGAGGCTTACTAGGGACATGGTGTTGTCTATGTATCCACACATGTATCTGAGTTTCCTATCAATACAATTCTAGCATGGATAATAAACGATTATCATGAACAAGGAAATATAATAATAATCAATTTATTATTGCCTCTAGGGCATATTTCCAACAGTCTCCCACTTGCACTAGAGTCAATAATCTAGTTCACATCGATATGTGATTAACACTCAAGGTCACATCCCCATGTGACTAACACCCAAAGAGTTTACTAGAGTCAATAATCTAGTTCACATTTACCATGTGATTAACACTCGATGAGTTCTGGGTTTGATCATGTTATGCTTGTGAGAGAGGTTATAGTCAACGGGTCTGAACCTTTCAGATCCGTGTGTGCTTTACAAATCTCTATGTCATCTCCTAGATGCAGCTACCACGTTCTATTTGGAGCTATTCCAAATAACTGTTCTACTTGGAGCTATTCTAAATTGTTGCTCCATTATACGTATCCGGTATCTCTACTCAGAGCTATCCGGATAGGTGTTAAGCTTGCATCGACGTAACCCTTTACGACGAACCCCTTTACCACCTCCATAATCGAGAAAATTCCTTAGCCCACTAGTTACTAAGGATAACTTTGACCGTTGTCCCGTGATCCATTCTTGGATCACTCTTGTACCCCTTGACTGACTCATGGCAAGGCACACTTCAGGTGCGGTACACAGCATAGCATACTGTAGAGCCTACATCTTATGCATAGGGGACGACCTTAGTCCTTTCTCTCTATTCTGCCATGGTCGAGCTTTAAGTCTTAACTTCATACCTTACAACTCAGGCAAGAACTCCTTCTTTAACTGATCCATCTTGAACACCTTCAAGATCATGTCAAGGTATGTGCTCATTTGAAAGTACCATTAAGCGTTTTAATCTATCCTTATAGATC
Organism: Triticum aestivum; assembly: GCF_018294505.1. Taxonomy (NCBI): domain Eukaryota; kingdom Viridiplantae; phylum Streptophyta; class Magnoliopsida; order Poales; family Poaceae; genus Triticum; species Triticum aestivum. Next base: position 436,053,013 of record NC_057804.1, on the reverse strand, counting down.
TTGATGCTCAATGCTCAAGCAGCTTAATCCAGGTTTTTCCATTGAAAAATACTTTCCAAATAACCCTTTATGCTTTCCAGAAATTCTACGTCATTTCCGATCATTAATATGTCAACAACATATACTCATCAGAAATTCTATAGTGCTCCCACTCACTTCTTTGGAAATACAAGTTTCTCATAAACTTTGTATACACCCAAAATCTTTGATCATCATCAAAGCATACATTCCAACTCCGAGATGCTCACTCCAGTCCTCAGAAGGATTGCTGGAGCTTTGCATACTTATTAGCATATTTCAGGATGGACAAAACCTTCCGGTTGTATCACATACAACCTTTCCTCAAAAATCGTCGAGGAAACAACGTTTTGACATCCTATCTGCAAGATTTCATAAATAATGCAGTAATTGCTAATATAATTCCAACAGACTCCTAGCATCGCTACGAGTGAGAAAGTCTCATCGTAGTCAACTCCTTGAACTTGTCGAAAAACATCTTAACGACAAGTCGAGCTTTCTCAATGGTGACACTTACCATCATTGTCTGTCTTCCTTTCAAAATCCATCTGCACTCAACAGCCTTACGACCATCGAGTTGTTCTGCCAAAGTCTACACTTTGTTTTCATACATGGATCCTCTCTCGGGTTTTATGGCCTTGAGCCATTTATCGGAATTTGGGCCCACCATCGCTTCTCCATAGCTCGTAGGTTCATTGTTGTCTAGCAACATGACCTTCAAGACAGGATTACTGTACCACTCTGAAGTAGTACGTATCCTTGTCACCCTACGAGGTTCGGTAGTGACTTGATCTGAAACTTCATGATCACTATCATAAGCTTCCACTTCAATTGGTGTAGGTGCCACAGGAACAACTTCCTGTGCCCTGTCACACACTAGTTGAAGAGACGGTTCAATAACCTCATCAAGTCTCCACCATCCTCCCACTCAATTCTTTCGAGAGAAACTTTTCCTCGAGAAAGGACCCGATTCTACAAACAATCCCTTATTGCTTTCGAATCTGAGACAGGAGGTATACCCAACTGTTTTGGGTGTCCTATGAAGATGCATTTATCCGCTTTGGGTTCGAGCTTATCAGCCTGAAACTTTTTCACATAAGCGTCGCAGCCCCAAACTTTAAAAAAATGACAGCTTAGGTTTCTCTAAACCATAGTTCATACGGTGTCATCTCATCGGAATTACGTGGTGCCCTATTTAAAGTGAATGTGGTTGTCTCTAATGCCTAACCCATAGACTATCGTGGTAATTCGATAAGAGACATCATGGTATGCATCATATCCAATAGGGTGCAGTTATGATGTTTGGACACACCATCACACTATGGTGTTCCAGGCTGTATTAGTTGTGAAACAATTTCCACAATGTCTTAATTCTGTGCCAAACTCGTAATTCAGATATTCATCTCTATGATCATATCATAGATCTTTTATCCTCTTGTCACGACGATCTTTCAACTTCACCCTGAAATTACTTGAACCTTTCAATAATTCAGACTCGTGATTCATCAAGTAAATATACTCAACATCTACTCAAATCATCTGTGAAGTAAGAACATAACGATATCCACTACATGCCTCAGCACTCATTGGATTGCACACATCAAAATGTATTACTTCCAACAAGTTGCTTTCTAGTTCCATTTTACTGAAAATGAGGCTTTCAGTCATCTTGCCCATGTGGTATGATTTGCATGTCTCAAGTGATTCAAAATCAAGTGAGTCCAAACGATCCATCTGTATAGAGTTTCTTCATGCATATATACCAACAAACATGGTTCGCATGTCTCAATCCTCTCAAAAATGAGTGAGCCCAAAGATCCATCAATATGGAGCTTCTTCATGCGTTTTATACCGATATGACTTACGTGGCAGTGCCACAAGTAGGTGGTACTATCATTACTATCTTTTGGCATGAACATGTGTATCACTACGATCGAGATTTAATAAACCATTCATTTTAGGTGTAAGACCATTGAAGGTATTATTCAAATAAACAGAGTAACCATTATTCTCCTTAAATGAATAACCGTATTGCGATAGACGTAATCCAATCATGTCTATGCTCAACGCAAACACCAAATAACGATTATTTAGGTTTAACACCAATCTCTTTGGTAGAGGGAGCGTGCGATGCTTGATCATATCAAGCTTGGAAAAACTTCCAACACATATCGTCAGCTCACCTTTAGCCAGTCTCCGTTTATTCCGTAGCCTTTTGTTTCGAGTTACTAACACTTAGCAACCGAACCGGTATCTAATACCCTGGTGCTACTAGGAGTACTAGCAAAGTACACATTAACACAATGTATATCCAATATACTTCTATCGACATTGCCAGCCTTCTTATCTACCAAGTATCTAGGGTAATTCTGCTCTAGTGGTTGTTCCCCTTATTACAGAAGCACTTAGTCTCGGGTTTGGGTTTTACCTTGGGTTTCTTCACTAGAGCAGCAGCTGATTTGCCGTTTCATGAAGTATCCCTTCTTGCCCTTGCCCTTCTTGAAACTAGTGGTTTCACCAACCATCAACAATTGATGCTCCTTCTTGATTTCTACTTTCGCGGTGTCAAACATCGTGAATACCTCAAGGATCATCATATCTATCCCTGATATGTTATAGTTCATCACGAAGCTCTAACGGCTTGGTGGCAATGACTTTGGAGAACCATCACTGTCTTATCTGGAAGATCAACTCCCACTCGATTCAAATGATTGTTGTACTCAGACAATCTGAGCACAAGCTCAACAATTGAGCTTTTCTCCTTAGTTTGCAGGTTAAGAAAGTCATCGGAGGTCTTATACCTCTTGACATGGGCACGAGCCTGAAATCCCAATTTCAGCCCTCAAAACATCTCATATGTTTCGCGATGTTTCAAAAACGTCTTTGGTGCCTCAACTCTAAACCGTTTAACTGAACTATCACGTAGTTATCAAAACGTGTATGTCAGATGTTCGCAACAACCACAGACAACGTTCGAGGTTCAGCACACTGAGCGGTGCATTAAGGACATAAGCCTTCTATGAAGCAATGAGGACAATCCTCAGTTTACGGACCTAGTCCGCATAATTGCTACTATTGACTTTCAACTAATTTTTCTCTAGGAACATATCTAAACAGTAGAACTATAGCGTGAGCTACGACATAATTTGCAAAAACCTTTTGACTATGTTCAGGATAATTAAGTTCATCTTATGAACTCCCACTCAGATAGACATCCCTCTAGTCATCTAAGTGATTACATGATCCGAGTCAAACTAGGCCGTGTCCGATCATCACGTGAGATGGACTAGTCATCATCGGTGAACATCTTCATGTTGATCGTATCTTCTATACGACTCATGTTCGACCTTTCGGTCTCCGTGTTCCGAGGCCATGTCTGTACATGCTAGGCTCGTCAAGTTAACCCTAAGTGTTTCGCGTGTGTAAATCTGTCTTACACCCGTTGTATGTGAACGTTAGAATCTAACACCCGATCATCACGTGGTGCTTCGAAACACGAACTGTCGCAACGGTGCACAGTTAGGGGAGAACACCTCTTGAAATTGTTGTAAGGGATCATCTTATTTACTACCGTCGTTCTAAGCAAATAAGATGTATAAACATGATAAACATCACATGCAATCAAATAGTGACATGATATGGCCATCATCACTTTGCTCCTTTTGATCTCCATCTTCGGGGCTCCATGATCATCATCGTCACCGGCATGACACCATGATCTCCATCATCATGATCTCCATCATCGTGTCTTCATGAAGTTGCCTCGCCAACTATTACTTCTACTACTATGGCTAACGGTTAGCAATAAAGTAAAGTAATTACATGACGTTTAAGTTGACACGCAGGTCACAAATAAATAAAGACAACTCCTATGGCTCCTGCCGATTGTCATACTCATCGACATGCAAATCGTGATTCCTATTACAAGAACATGATCAATCTCATACATCACATATATCATTCATCACATCCTTTTGGCCATATCACATCACATAGCATACCCTGCAAAAACAAGTTAGACGTCCTCTAATTATTGTTTGCATGTTTTACGTGGCTGCTATGGGTTTCTAGCAAGAACGTTTCTTACCTACGCATGAACCACAACGTGATATGCCAATTGCTATTTACCCTTCATAAGGACCCTTTTCATCGAATCCGATCCGACTAAAGTGGGAGAGACAGACACCCGCCAGCCACCTTATGCAACTAGTGCATGTTTGTCGGTGGAACCGGTCTCACGTAAGCGTACGTGTAAGGTTGGTCCGGGCCGCTTCATCCCACGATGCCGCCGAATCAAGATAAGACTAGTAACGGCAAGCATATTGAACAATATCGACGCCCACAACTACTTTGTGTTCTACTCGTGCAAAGAATCTACGCAATAGACCTAGCTCATGGTGCCACTGTTGGGGAACGTAGCAGAAATTCAAAATTTTCCTACGTGTCACCAAGATGGAGTTCACCAATATCTACGTGTCACCAAGATGGAGTTCACCAATATCTATGGAGAGACTTTGTGTTCACCAATATCTATGGAGAGACTAGCAACGAGGGGAAGGAGAGTGCATCTACATACCCTTGTAGATCGCTAAGCGGAAGCGTTCAAGTGAACGGGGTTGATGGAGTCGTACTCGTCGTGATTCAGATCACCGATGATCCTAGTGCCGAACGGACGGCACCTCCGCGTTCAACACACGTACAGCTCGACGATGTCTCCCACGCCTTGATCCAGCAAGGAGAGAGGGAGAGGTTGAGGAAGACTCCATCCAGCAGCAGCACAACGGCGTGGTGGTGATGGAGGAGCGTGGCAATCCTGCAGGGCTTCGCCAAGCACCTACGGGAGAGGAGGAGGTGTCACGGGAGGGAGGGAGGCGCCAAGGGCTCAGGTATGGATGCCCTCCCTCCCCTCCACTATATATAGGGGCAGGGGAGAGGGGGGAGGCGCAGCCTTGCCCCTTCCTCCAAGGAAGGGGTGCGGCTAAGAGGGGGGAGGAGTCCATCCTCCCCAAGGCACCTCGGAGGTGCCTTCCCCCTTTAGGACTCTCCCCTTTTTCCTATATCTTGGCGCATGGGCCTCTAGGGGCTGGTGCCCTTGGCCCATGTAGGCCAAGGCGCACCCCCTACAGCTCATGTGGCCCCCCGGGGCAGGTGGCCCCACCCGGTGGGCCCCCGGGACCCTTCCGGTGGGCCCCCGGGACCCTTCCGGTGGTCCCGGTACAATACCGATGACCCCAAAACTTGTCCCGATGGCCGAAACAGGACTTCCTATATATAAATCTTTACCTCCGGACCATTTCGGAACTCCTCGTGATGTCCGGGATCTCATCCGGGACTCCGAACAACATTCGGTAACCACATACAAGCTTCCTTTATAACCATAGCGTCATCGAACCTTAAGTGTGTAGACCCTACGGGTTCGGGAGACATGCAGACATGACCGAGATGTTCTCCGGTCAATAACCAACAGCGGGATCTGAATACCCATGTTGGCTCCCACATGTTCCACGATGATCTCATCGGATGAACCACGATGTCAAGGACTCAATCAATCCCGTATACAATTCCCTTTGTCTAGCGGTATGGTACTTGCCCGAGATTCGATTGTCGGTATACCGATACCTTGTTCAATCTCGTTACCGGCAAGTCTCTTTACTCGTTCTGTAACACATCATCCCGTGATCAACCCCTTGGTCACATTGTGCACATTATGATGATGTCCTACCGAGTGGGCCCAGAGATACCTCTCCGTTTACACGGAGTGACAAAATCCCAATCTTGATTCGTGCAAACCCAACAGACACTTTCAGAGATACCCGTAGTGTGCCTTTATAGCCACCCAGTTACGTTGTGACGTTTGGCACACCCAAAGCACTCCTACGGTATCCGGGAGTTGCACAATCTCATGGTCTAAGGAAATGATACTTGACATTAGAAAAGCTTCAGCATACGAACTACATGATCTTGTGCTAGGCTTAGGATTGGGTCTTGTCCATCACATCATTCTCCTAATGATGTGATCCCGTTATCAACGACATCCAATGTCCATGGTCAGGAAACCGTAACAATCTATTGATTAACGAGCTAGTCAACTAGAGGCTTACTAGGGACATGGTGTTGTCTATGTATCCACACATGTATCTGAGTTTCCTATCAATACAATTCTAGCATGGATAATAAACGATTATCATGAACAAGGAAATATAATAATAATCAATTTATTATTGCCTCTAGGGCATATTTCCAACAGGTACAACTGACGTGTGAGATCCTTATACACAAGGATTACTCCTACAACGATGATTATTCATGCTTGTGTGTCTGCAATGACGACACATGTAATCATCTAAATGACGGAGTTTAAAATGAAGGATTTGGGTAAACCAAAATACCGCTCGTTACTACGAATTGAGCACCTTCATTCATGCATTATGATATACTATGTTGTTTATATCCATAATATATTAGAGAAATTTATTGTGGACAAATATTATCCATCCATAACTCTCGTGGTAGTTTATTCTCTAGACGTAGAGAAAAATCTATTTAGACCAAGAGATGATGGAAATGAGATGGGACTCAACGTTCCATAATGTCATTGGATCCACCAAACACAATTGGTTGGTACTCAAGAATATCTTTCGATGTCTCCAAGGCATCAAACATCTTGTCCTGAATTTTCAGTTTCACACAAATGTGAACACCGATATCATTGGATACATTGATCAGATCCCCCACTATGTCAGATCATTGACAAGCTTAGTATTCGTACTAGGTGTTGTAGCCCTCTCATGAAGAGTCTTTGAAACAGATCTCATGGCTACATCCACCAACCATTATCTCAACGATAATGTTTCTTATGTTGCCCGGATGCAAACAGGTTACATAATAAACAATATCACTATATTGCATATCTTGCAAGTCAAATCATGGGACCGATTTGTTCACCAGGTTTCTACCAACTTTTATGTTCCAAAAATGTGTTCATGGAAGTGCCAACTTTTATAATGTTCATTTTCTCCTTATTTTCCCCCTGGATTTGAAGGAGTTTTAGCAACATATCAAACACCTATCTCCTCATATTTTTCCCATAGGGTTTTTTGGAGGAGCTTTTTCAAAATGATGATACTTACACTAACAAGCATGGATTAGGAGGAGTGTTAGGATTTAATTAATTCTATTAATCCCTGCTTTTCCTAACCGAGGTGGTTGCCTCACATCCCTTCAGTCGCATCCCTTCAAAGGGCTATATACATGTGTAAACGACATCATCAATGAGAATAACTATTCACTTTTACTTCTTTGTCTCCCTCTCTCGCGTTCCTTTTCAACACCAATCACCAGAACCGCGGCGGCGAAGCCACCAAAGCCGGCCTCGAGCCTTGGTGCGGCCGAACCGGCGAGAAGCCAGGCGGGCACTTTGGGCTGCAGAGGCGCCAATGGCTGCGCGGGTTGGTTCAAGGGCCCCGCACCATTCCGTGGCGGCGACGAAGATCCTGGCGGCGCTGATTCCAACCTTCACACCGGAAGCGGCAGAGTCCACCAACACCATTGCTGCGGTGGCCAGCGACGAAGAGGCGGCGACCCCGCGAACCAGTCGAACAAATGCCTTCATTGATGGTTGAGGCATTTATATACGGATTCCGTCTGGTCGGGGATTTACAAGAGACGCCTGGTCGGGGATTTACAAGAGACGCCTGTACGAGGTGCCTGTTTAATGAATAGGTGCGTGTTCGTAAGGCAGTTATAATCTAATTGTAACACTGGCCTCTGGGAGACCAGATGAGCGTTAATTCGGCCCACAGGGTAAAAAAAGCCCAGAAGCATTTCAGTCCGTGGTCTTTTTGTACTGCTTTAAAAAAGTTCGGACCTACGCATCGCTACATGCCTAAACCATCTCGCACCACGTTCAACCTAACTACACAGCGGACGAGTTATGGACAATTTGCAGAAGATGCAGGGCATCAGGCCGTCGATGCATGGAGCAAAAGTGAACAGCACCGTTGAATCCTCCAATCATCCAAAGTTCGGCCGGCGACATTTTCGTTCAGGTTCTCACTAACTGAAAACCTCTTCAACCGCAAAACACAGATATAAACCACATTGTATATAAAGTAAATATTTCCTAATTATGGCAAAAAAAACCACTAAAACAACAGAACGTCAACCAATGCAACACTTACCACATTGGAATAGAGAAAAACTAAAACAAGCAACTCAGTACTTCGGTGGTTTATCATGCCACCAAAAACTAAGCTGATTGGCCAACTACAAGCCAACATTCATCTGCAATCATGCAACCGAACAGAAAAATTTGATCCTACGCTTCAGATCCCCGGCGAGGAACAAAGATATAGACGATGGGTTCCAAATAATACTTTGATGCCTAGTTGAATTTCAAACGGAAAGGCCCACCAACCATCATAAATGAAGTCAGCAGCTGCAAGGGGGCCAAAGGGGCGTCCAAAGAATGGAAAATCTGTGTACCACCAAACCAATTGACAACCCTTAACTGTTAGCAGATTGCAAAGCAAGATTTGCACCTTAATGCTTCTTCAGTAAGAAGCCCAACTAGCGAATCCACCAAACCAATTGACAACCCTTAACTGTTAGCAGATTGCAAAGCAAGATTTGCACCTTAATGCTTCTTCAGTAATTGACCCCTGAAGAAGGAAGATCACGCAAAACTTCTAAAAGAACAGTATCCCTCCAGCTGGGATGTGACTCGGTACGTGAAGAGAATATTGCTAGATTTGCACCTTGATTTGGAAGAAGCATAATTAGCAAAGCCACAATAACCATACCAGGCAACTTGTTGAGCACCTGGCGAAGGAAGATCACACAATCTCTCCAGCTGGCATGTGGCTTTGCTATGGGCAAGAGAATAAAGCAATGCTAGCATAATAACATAAGAGTAGCAACCACCTGCAATTTGAGAGAAAAGGATCATTAAACCCATGAATAAATTAACCAACTAACTGAAGAAATGTAAGCAGATAGGGAAACATACCTCTTACTAAAGATGGCTGAAGCTTAAAAGATCGTTCAGCAGGGAAACAGCGCCCAAAGACCACCCGAAATAAGGGTTTAGCTTGATCACCATGGCACATCTGAATTTCAGCCTCATGATAGATCGGCGGCACAGGAATGTTCACCTCATACATCTTCAATAACTTTCACATGCAGAGCAACTTGGGTGGTCCTTAGTCCTTGCGCTCCTCAAGGAAGGCAGAAACTAAAGGCAATCAAGTAATGTTCATAACAGTAGTGTTCACCGGTATCCACTCAACTCTAGTTCTATGTAGGACACATAACCCATACAATTCAGTAAGCCAAGAACCTGACAAGTAAAAGGTTTTGTTGTCCCTTGAACATATAGTAGCACAAAAAGCGGGAACAAAGGGGCGCCCTTCAAATTTCATGTTGAAATATCAACGCTGCAAAGATGTTGATTTATTCGGCGGTCTGCATCGGCGTCGTACCCTGTGCATGGTACTTCTCCAACTCAGCATCAAGTTCTTCAGCAGACCTTGGCTGACTACGCTCTTTCCCACGACGACCGCCAGATCCACTGCCTCCGCCACCACCACGACGACCCCTCCCACCCCTTGCACGGGATCTGTTCTGTGGCAAACTAGCTGAGACACCCCTTGGTGCACTGTAACAAATGAAGTGGTGTACGTTAAGGCGGGAAAATCTATTACTAACAGACAAAGCAACAAAAGGTGCACCTATAAACATTCAATAAAGCAGGAAAATGGTGGAACATGATTAATATGCTAGATAACCTAACCAGCTAACTATGTAGACAAAGATGAATTCTTGAAACTGAAATTCATAATTCATTTCTGCTAATACCCCTACAAACTAAGAACAAACTAAATGTGATGCCATTGCAACACGTCGAGCACCTACTGTTATATAATGTCAAATGAAATATTGGGCAATATATAATGGAACACCTCTGCAGTCGTATTATCACCAATTCACCATCCACAACATTTAATATCACACAAGACTTTATGACCAATTCTGGCAAACAGGCAAATTCAGATACTTTACTGGCAATAAATTGAATCCACAAATATGTAATGCGCCAAATCTAACATACCTCTTAGCAACATTCCTAGCATAGGTTCCATTATTGGTTGGTAGTGCAGCTGGAGCAGTAGGAGTGTTGGTCCCAAGTATCTCTATTTTCATAGGCTTGCCATCAAGTTGGACATTGTTGTATTTCCTCAGCGCTGCAACAGCATCACCACGCCTTGCAAATATAACCTCAGCTGTTCCCTGCAGAACGTAAGTACTGTTGGGCATCACACAGAACACACACATGGAAGATGGAACAAAGAAAAACATAAGACTAGATCAGTACCTTAGACCTCCCACTTCGGTCGTAGTGAATCAAGCATCGCTTCACATCACCCAGCTCGGAGAAAAGCTCCTGAACCATTCAAAGAAAAAATAACTCAGGAACAGTACCTTATGAACAAGAAACTGCAAAAAGCATTTTATGGAGAGCATATCAACATTTAAGTAAACTATACAAACTGAGAGACTAAGTTTATAACAAGAAAATGATTCCAAGTGAGCGTCAACTTATGAAGTAAGCAATAAGATATGCAAAAGCATCATCAATTAAACGAACCAAACTGAGACTACCGTAGAGCAATCGAAAACATAACCACGCCAGTCAAGAGGTCACACCCTTCCAAACAACCATTAACGATTAATTACAATTGAGAACTAAAGTCCTATTCACAGAAACAAGCTAAGAAAATTCAACAACGCGAGGCTACTAGCACGACCAAATCACAGCTGTGGTACTGAGCCTGTGCCAGATCTATAAAATAGCTTGACTAATACAACGTCCAGGGAAACTATGAGATTCTTTGAGACCAACTACTAAGAAGCAACCAAGTTACATGAGAGCAACAACTGGACATGTAGATCCGGCGACGTATATACCTTGAGGTCCTCGGTTGAGACGCCGAAGTCCAAATTGGTGATGAGGAGCTTGGTGCCGGTCTCGATAGCCGAGACCCTCCCGCCGCCGCCGCCTCTGGCAGAGGCGTCCGAGTACATGTCGTGCTGCCACGCCGATTCCGGGGCCTGGATCGCGTCACACCAGAGTGAGAAAACCACCAGATCATCCTCCCCCGCCTCGGCGAAAACGGAAGACCATCCTCCGCCGACGGCGCGAAGCCTAGCCCGTGCGATTCGTTCGTACCTTCGGCGGCTGGTAGGGCGCCGCCCTGTTCCCCGACCTCTTGAAGGCGCGCCTGTTGGGGCCGACGCCTCCGGCGGCGGCCGCTGCCGCGCCGCTGCCGGCAGCGGCAGATCCGCGGCGGCCCTCGCGGCGGCGGCCACCCCCGCCGGACGAGGAGTTGCCCTTCTTGTTGCTCTTGATGATGTCGTCGAGGGACATGTCGAGGGACTCCGCCATGGCTGCGCGGGCGAGCGGGCGGATCTGGCGCTAGGGTTGGGACGGGGGAGCTCGGCGACGGGGAATCGAGAATTGGTGGGGGAGCTGATTAGGGTTGCCAAGTCGTGGGGCGTTGGGGAATTTGGGAGATATTTTTGCGGGAGGCGGGCGCGATAAAATAGTAGGGGGGGACGCGTAGGGAGAACGCGTGGTGGTGAGGGCGCACGAGTCACGACCCACGCGGGCGCGACGGGGATTGTTTCGGCTGTGGGTCGGTTCGGGCCTTCGCGGTCGGACCGGACTCTACCTTGCTGGGCTCGTTCTTCCTTCCTACAAATCCCATTATGCCAAACCAGTTTTTTTCTTTTGACATCATTATTTTTTTTCAAGGGAAAGGGAGTTTTATTAAGTAGTAATAGTGTTACAATCAAGAGGCCACAAATCCTCGATACAATGTGGAGCCGAGGTCAACCACACAGCAGTTGTGCTCTGGGTACGGCTATAGTTGGCCAAACGATCTGCAACTCTATTTTGACTACGAAGAATTTTCTGAGGATAAAACTCCCTACTACACATTAACTCTTTGATCTCTTTAACCAAATGATCATACGCCGAGCGCTCAAGACTCCCGTTCAATAAGCAAGAGAGCGCTTCCAATGAATCCGACTTAACGACAACTGAAAGTGTAGAGTGTTGGACAGTCAAAGCCATGTCTTGCATGGTCGCATGTATTCCTGCTTCCAAGGAGTCGTTGCAGTGGAAGATCACACGATACGCAGAGAAGATGATATGACCGGCGTTGTCGCGAAGCACCATTCCAGCAGCAGCAGATCCGTCGGACCCGTTAAAGGATCCATCCACCGAGAGTGCCATATGACCTGGTTGTGGTTTCGGCCACGGCGCTGCTTGAGGCCTCGGTTTCTCCACCATGGGAGGGGTAGCCGAAGATGGCATCTTCCCTTTAACAATCTCTTCAGGTGAGAACCTACCCGCCAATCTGACTGATAGTAGTTGTCCAAGAAATCGACTGTGACATGAACCGGAGGAACCTTCTTACCATGTGTTTGGTCAGACCGCAGCTGCCAAATACGCCATTGGAGCATGATGATCATGTCTCGTGTATCATCATGACATCTAGATATAAGATGTAGTAGCCACTCCCTTACATTGTCAATCAACAAATCATCACCAGGGAGGGGCTATCTAATACGCATACTGGTCCATATACTTCTGGCAAGAGGGCACGCCACTAAGGCATGGAATGTTCCTTCCTCCTCCACACCACATAAGGGGCACGTGGATCTTGTTGCAAGATTCCTAAAGACTTTACATTTTTGTGTTGGTAGGGCTCCAGTGGCTACTTTCCAAGCCAATATTTTCATGCGTTGTGGAACCAAATATTTCCATATGCAATTCCATAGCGTTCGGCGACCGCTAGGGACAAAGCTAGAAGAGCCTCCTGCGAAAAGAAACCTCATGATCGCATGTGGCCAATTTATATGCACTTCTGACCGTAAACAATCTGTACGCTGCCCCGGGCAAGTTCGTATCTTTAGTATATGCTCGATGTCCAGCGACCAAAAGTGCTCTCTTAATCTGTCCAACCTCCAAGCACCATTTCCATCCAAAAAATCAGAGACTCTATTGAAACAACAGTTGCGCTTCGGGATGATAGGCCGGTAAGAATAAGGTCATGGGATCCAAGGATCTCTCCATGTACGAATAAGAGTCCCATTCCCAACGCGTCAAATTATACCCTTCTTCAGCAACTCGAGCCCATGCAATATGCCTTTCCACACCGCCACCCCATTGCCCGAGAACACAGTATCAAGAAGATGATCGGTAGCAAAGTACTTAGCTTTCAACAGTCTAGCACACAAACTCTCTGGTGCATCGATAAGTCTCTAGGCCTGTTTAGCAAGAAGCGTATGGTTGAAAGCTCTCATATCTCTAAAGCCCATGCCACCCATAGCTTTCGGTAGCTTCATCTTGTCCCAACTCAGCCATGCCATCTTCCTCTTCCCTTTTTCCACACCCCACCAGTACTAATGAATCATACGTGTTAGTTCATCACATACCGAGGCAGGGAGCTTGAAGACACTCATCACATAAGTCGGAATCGCTTGGGCCAGTGACTTGATTAGTATCTCTTTGTTACCTGAGGACATGTACTGCTCCCCCAATCTACTAACCTTTTCCTCAGTCTCTCCTAAATAGTTTCAAAATTCCCTTGGTGCATTCTCCCCTCCAGCGCTGGGAGTCCAAGGTACTTAGGCTCAAAAAATTCCCGAGTAATTTCCAGAACACCCTTTACTTCTGTAGCGACCATGGGCAAGCAATGATTAGAAAAAATGATGGAGCACTTTGATGGATTAATTAATTGGCTCGTGGCCTCCGTGTGAGTGTTCAACAAACCCTTCACCAATAATGCCTGCCGCTCCGACGCTTGAAAAAATAATAAGGAATCATCCGCAAATAAAAGATGTGATATCTCAGGGGCACTGTTGGAAATATGCCCTAGAGGCAATCATGGATGATGATATTTCCTATGTGTTTATGAATAAAGATAGTCCTTAGACATTATCAATGATGTATATCAGCAAGTACATGACTTGTTTGTGGGACTATGCATTGTATGATTACTGTCCTAAAAGGCGCCTAGTCGAAAGGGTTGTGTGGACGCGCAGTTGACTAGACTAGCATATGACACGGTCGATGGCTTGGTCTCGCTAGCCATGGAGCATTGGATGCTAACCGGATAATATGGACTCGGAAGGATATGGTCGGATTCGACGTAGTCGGATCCGAGTCGAGATAAGGTCTGAGTCGGACAGACCCAACTATGAGACGCAGCGATATGTCATCTGTGAGTTTCTAATACAACATACGTTCTATGTCCTAAGACCTGAGCTGGCGCATGTACTCAGGATGGTGACAGGCCTGCTTTGGGCCAACCAAATTCTACTCCGTGACTAGGTTGTTACAAAGGTAGGTTTCAGGCTTGTCCAGACCCATGCTGCGAGACATGGTCGAGCAAGATGGGATTTGCCCCTCCGATCAGGAGAGATATACTTTGGGCCCCTCGTGTGATCCGACCAGGATAAGCATGGCCATGTGACAAGGATTATGAGATAATTCGGGTTGTGGTCGGCATCACTGGAACGAGAAAGAGGTCGGACTAGCACAACGATGACAGACTCGCCTTGATCCTGATAATATATATCGTGTGGCAAAGGAAATGGAAGTGTGATGTACAGGTTCGCCAACTGGCTTCATAATGTGCTTAGTGGCCGGCATGCCTTGCTAGAGGCCGCTACCAACCGTGTAGTTCGTAGGTGATCCGAACTGTGGCCAAGTCACTTGAACATAAGGGGTCACACGCTTAAGGGAAGGAACCTGTGGGGCCAGATCGGACTCCACGAGTCAGATGTGATCCTGCTCGGACTCGGATCCCGGCCAAATAGATTTTGAGCTTTAAGGTCTGTGCGAGGCCCAAGTGTTGAGCCCACGACGGGCGCCTATATAAAGTGGAGGTTCGGTGCACTCATTCGGTTGATCGCTTCGTCGTTGTCACTAGGGTTTGCATGTGTTGCGAATAGCCACCTCCACTCATCGTTGACTATGTGATCAGACCTAGCAGTCCGGCGCACGGTGTACCTCCTACACACGCGGATACCGTTAGAGGCAGTGCACCTGCGCCGCTCCAGCGAACCTGTTCGTGGGATCCGATCGGCTACGAGGAGGAGACGACTCTGGACACGCTGCCCCAACTCTTCTTCAGTTGCACGGCACCGCGCGTCTAGTGGTAATGATCTGTGATCCGTCTCCCGTAGCATGTTCTTCGTTGTTCTGCACGTAGGAAAATTTTAATTTGCGATCGACGCACCCTACCGTAGAACCTGATGACCGACAAGTATATGGGGTCAATTGTAGCCTTTTCGATAAGTAAGAGTGTCAAATCCAATGAGCAGCGGAAGGAAATGACAAGTGGTTTTCAGCAAGGTAATGTCTGCAAGTGCTAAAATTGTAAGTAGTAGAGTAGTTTGATAGCAAGATAATTTGTAACGAGCAAGTAACGATAGTAGTAACAAAAGTGCAGCAAGGTAGCCCAATCCTTTTGAGGCAAAGGACAAGCCAAGACAGTCTCTTATGATTAGCAAAGTGTTTTTGAGGGTACACGGGAATTTCATCTAGTCAATTCCATCATGTTGGCTTAATTCGTGTTCGCTTCTTTGGTAATTTTGGTATGTGGGTGGACCGGTGCTTAGGCGATGTTCTTACTTGAACAAACCTCCTGCTTATGATTAACCCCCTCACAAGCATCTGCAACTACGAGAAAAGTATTAAGAATAAATTCTAACCATAGCATTAAACTTTTGGATCCAATCGGTCCCTTACGGAATAGCGCATAAAGTAGGGTTTAAGCTTCTGTCACTCTCGCAACCCATCATCTAATAACTACTCCACAATGCATTCCCTTACGCCCAAATATGGTGAAGTGTCATGTAGTCGACGTTCACATGACACCACTAAGGGAATCACAACATACATATCATCAAAATATCAAACACATATCAAGTTCACATGATTACTTGCAACATGATTTCTCCCGTGACCTCAAGAACAAAAGTAACTACTCACAAATGATAATCATGCTCAAGATCAAAGGGGTATTAAATAGCATAATGGATCTAAACATATAATCTTCCACCAAATAAACCATATAGTAATCAACTACAAGATGTAATCAACACTATTAGTCACCCACAAGCACCAATCTATAGTTTCGGTACAAAGATTGAACACAAGAGATGAACTAGGGTTTGAGATGAGATGGTGCTATTGAAGATGTTGATGGAGATAGCCCTCCCCAAGATGGGAGAGTTGTTGGTGGTGATGATGGTGATGATGATTTCCCCCTCCGGGAGGGAAGTTCCCCCGGCGGAATCGCTCCTCCGGAGGGCAAAAGTGCTCCTGCCCAGGTTCCACCTCGAGACGACGGCGCTTTGTCCCGAAAGTCCTCTCATTATTTTTTTCTAGGTCAAAATGACTTATATACCAGATGAGGGGCACCGGAGGTGGGCCTAGGTGAGCACAACCCATGAGGACGTGCACGGGCTCCCTGGCGTGCCCAGGTGGGTTGTGCCCACCTGGTGGGCCCCCTCTAGTACTTATTAACTCTAGTATTTCTTATTTATTCCATAAAAAATCCTCGTAAAGTTTCAGCTCATTTGGAGTTGTGCAGAATAGGTAGCCTGACGTAGCTTTTTCAGGTCCAAATTTCCAGCTTCCAGAATTCTCCCCTTTGTTGTATACCTAGCATATTATGAGAGAAAAGGCATTAGAATTACTCCAAAAAGCATCATTATGCAATAAAACAACATAAATAACAATAGGTAAACATGATGCAAAATGAACATATCAACTCCCCCAAGCTTAGACCTCGCTTGTCCTCAAGCGAAAACCAAAATCAAAAAACATGTCCACGTGCTTAGGGAGAGAGGTGTCGATAAAAACAAAAATACGGACATACAACCATCATGTAACTTACTATAACAGTAACAAACTTTAATATAGAACTTTTATCATAGAGCTTTTATCATAGACTTCTCATGAACAAGTGACAATTCATCACAACATTGAAGTATAAAGCATAAACTCTATTGGAAATCAACAAACTATGTTCTCAGACAACTTTGCAACTACAATTCATCATCTTTTCAGGAAGGGTCACGTATCAGAGCCTTTAGGCAAGTCCACATACTCAACCATCATTTAGTCTTCTATGATTGCTAACACTCACCGCGTACGCATGAGCAAAACATTTCAATCGGACACATAGAAAGATAGGGGCTTATAGTTTCGCCTCCCAACATATCACCTCAAGGGTGAGGTCAACAATAATAACTCATGCTACCCATATTCAACTGGATATATGTGCCTAGATCTTTCCTCACCACATGATGCTTGCCAAAGGAGAAAATAAAAAGGATTAGAGAGAAGAACTTTGACTCTTGCATGAAAGTAAATACATAAAAGTAAAAGATAGGCCCTTCGCAGAAGGAAGCATAGGTTGCCATGCGTTTTTTGTTTGTATGCTCAACCCCTTAGTGCAAGAGAACGTCACGTTATATTTCCCTTATGATGGCAACCTTTATTATGCAGTTTGTCACTTTTATTCTTCGTCGTCACAAGTTCGTACAACGCTCAGTATTCCCTTACACTAAATGATCTCACACTTTTAGAAGCAATTTTTATTGCCTTTTTGCACCGATGACAACTTACTTGAAGGATCTTACTCAATCCATAGGTAGGTATGGTGGACTCTCAAACAAGATTTGGTTTTAAGGTTTTTGGATGCACAAGTAGTATCTCTACTTAGTGCGGAATTTTTGGCTAGCAAAGATAGGGGCAAGCACCACATGTTGAAGGATATATGAAATGCTTATTGTTGGGGACATTTATATCCCCATCGAGGTAACTTAGTGATTTACGAAAGTTCTTCGGTTTCGTGCTAATCGAAAGTGGTTGTTAATAAGACTTGATCAACCTTATTAATGGATCATTTTTGGGAGGTATGAAGTTGATGAATTTAGTAAGCACTACCTTCTGTCCCTACCTTTTTGTTTTCTGTTTTCTTAGTTAAATGAAATAAAATGCCATGTTATGTTCATTTTCTGAGTTCTCCGTGCAATAAAAATGACCCAAAAAATAGAAGTTATCGGAATGCTCTGAAATTTTGATACAATTTTTTCTGAATATTTCTGAATTTCTGGTGCAAATAATATCAAAGGAAGGTGCACCAGGTGGGCACAACCCACCTGGGCGCGCCAGGACCCCCAAGCGCGCCTTGGTGGGTTGTGGTCCCCACGTGGGCCTCCTTGTCGGTTCAATATCCGGCGTATCTCGTAGTAGGGGTCCTAAGCTAGGCGTCTTGGAGCGATGGTAACATGGACACGAATTTTACCCAGGTTCGGGCCCTCTTGATGGAGGTAAAACCCTACGTCCTGCTTTTGATTGTATTCATATGGGGATAGTATACAGTACATATGTCAACCACGAGATTGTAGTAATAAATATGGGATTGTCTATTGACTAGCCTGGCCTCAGTTTATATAAGACATCGGAGGCTTTAGGAGAGTCCTTATCTTGGGCGCCAAGTCTTATGGAGTCTTCCTTGTATGCGGCAGGGGTTGTCCGAACTGGCCCATGAGTATACGACCATGGGGGTCCTCGGCCCAATCCAACTGATCGGGAGACGACATGGTGAATACCCCCTAGTCCAGGACATCGTCAACAGCCCCCTGAACCGGTCTTCAAGTTGGGGACGCTCCTCGATTCTTCCGAATTGTTCTTCACCTTCGGTCATTGGTCTTGAAAACTGGTTCAACAAATCTTCTCGTCTTTGATCTTGAGGATCGTCGAGGTGACTCCGAAGAGTTTACACGTCGGGTATCCGAGGAGCCCCTTTAAGTTTTCGGCCTTTATTAATGCCTTGTTATTTTTATGCCATACCTCGGGTTTGAAGTTGTTCTCGAGCAGCAATGTCCTCTTGCGTCCGAGCTCCAACATCGGACTGCATTCGAGGTATCTTTAGCAGCCGAGCACCAACGGCGTACTGCTTCCGAGCTCCAATGCCGGAATGTACCCGAGCTCCAACGCCGGACTATGTCCAAGCTCCAACGCCGGACTATGTCCAAGCTCCAACGCCGGACTATGTCCAAGCTCCAACGCCGGACTATATTCGAGGTGTCATAGATCACCTTGGTTCAAAAAAGTTGAAGGAGTTTAGCCGAGCTTAATGCCAGAAATGCCCTCTACGAAGCCAGCCACTGGCGTCCGAGTTTTATGCCGGACTACTTCCGGGGTGTCTATTGTAGTCGAGCACCAACGCCAGACTGTATTCGAGGTGGTGCACCACCTTGGCCATGGGCTGATTTTTATGAATTTAATTCTGAATTATGCAATATAATCTCTGCCGAGATGTATAGCCAGTAACCCTCAAGGTGCGTGTTGGCCTAATATCCGGGATGCACCTGAAGGAAAAAATCAAACCGCTGACCCTAGTAGCCCCTAAGACTCAGGTCAATTCGTAAAATCAGCCTGAGGATCAATTCCCATCTCGGCAGCATACTTAGGAATAGAAACGCGGTGTGCAAAGTCTTCGAGACTCAGGTTGGGTGCGGCCGACCAACCTAAGGACAATAATCTCCTCGAAAACTATATTGCACTTTAAATTTTCTGCATTGGATTGTTAATGCAGTAGCCCCCGAGACACTGGTCGGGTGGCAACACCAGATCAGGGGATCGATGTGCCCTTTTAATATTTGTGAATAATAAGCCCGAAGCCCAGTAGCCCCCGAGTCTTAATGCGGGCACGGGAGGCCGAATTAAGGATCAATATCCATAGTAAAATCACAAATTATGTGTAATGACTCTATGTATCCACTTTACATCATTAATGCTCGGATCCGCATTGTACAAAACTTTGTTGACCGACCATCGGCTTCAACCTCCTCGGCCAGCAGCCGAGGAGTGTTTGTCCTACTTTATAAAGCCTTTATGAGGGAAAATATTTATGGCAAATAAGGCAATCTGGCCATACGGTTTTATAAACAAAGGTACGCAGAGCGACATGTTATATTATTGTTTAACACAAGTAACATCGTCCAAAGGAAATAGTCCCGCTATCAGTTCCTTTCTTTGGGTTGTCATGGTAAGCATGATCATGAAACCTCAGCTCCGATCAATGTGGGAGGAAAATACCGAGGATTTAGTTCGGGGAAAGCTTCCAAAGTCTGTGGTCTAAATGACTCTGAAAGTGGCCCATCGTCGGCTTCTACCCCCTTGTAGATGCTACGCAGGGTGTTTTCGAAATAACAAAACTGAAGGAAATATGCCCTAGAGGCAATAATAAAGTTATTATTTATTTCCTTATTTCATGATAAATGTTTATTATTCATGCTAGAATTGTATTAACCGGAAACATAATACATGTGTGAATACATAGACAAACATAGTGTCACTAGTATGCCTCTACTTGACTAGCTCGTTAATCAAAGATGGTTAAGTTTCCTAACCATAGACATGAGTTATCATTTGATTAACGGGATCACATCATTAGGAGAATGATGTGATTAACTTGACCCATTCTGTTAGCTTAGCACTTGATCGTTTAGTATGTTGCTATTGCTTTCTTCATGACTTATACATGTTCCTACAACTATGAGATTATGCAACTGCCGTTTACCGGAGGAACACTTTGTGTGCTACCAAACGTCACAACGTAACTGGGTGATTATAAAGGAGCTCTACAGGTGTCTCCGAAGGTACATGTTGGGTTGGCGTATTTCGAGATTAGGATTTGTCACTCCAATTGTCGGAGAGGTATCTCTAGGCCCTCTCGGTAATGCACATCACTATAAGCCTTGCAAACAACGTGACTAATGAGTTAGTTGCGGGATGATGCATTACGTAATGAGTAAAGAGACTTGCCGGTAATGAGATTGAACTAGGTATTGAGATAACGACGATCGAATCTCGGGCAAGTAACATACCGATGACAAAAGGTACAACGTATGTTGTTATGCGGTTTGACCGATAAAGATCTTCGTAGAATATATAGGAGCCAATATGAGCATCCAAGTTCTGCTATTGGTTATTGACCGGAAACGTGTCTCGATCATGTCTACATAGT
Organism: Triticum aestivum; assembly: GCF_018294505.1. Taxonomy (NCBI): domain Eukaryota; kingdom Viridiplantae; phylum Streptophyta; class Magnoliopsida; order Poales; family Poaceae; genus Triticum; species Triticum aestivum. The sequence continues at coordinate 436,031,876 of NC_057804.1, read as the reverse complement.
TCTCGAACCCGTAGGGTCCGCACGCTTAAGATTTCGATGACAGTTATATTATGAGTTTATGAGTTTTGATGTACCGAAGGAGTTCGGAGTCCCGGATGAGATCGGGGACATGACGAGGAGTCTTGAAATGGTCGAGACGTAAAGATCGATATATTGGACGACTATATTCGGACTTCGGAAAGGTTCCGAGTAATTCGGGTATTTTTCGGAGTACCGGAGAGTTACGGGAATTCGCCGGGGAGTATATGAGCCTTATTGAGCCATACGGGAATAGAGGAGAGAGGCCAAAAGGAAGGAGGCATGCGCCCCCCATCTGGTCCGAATTGGACAAGGGATGCAGCCCCCTTTTCCTTCTCCCTCTCCACCTCTTTCCTTCTCTCCTACTCCAACAAGGAAAGGAGGAGTCCTACTCCCACCAGGAGTAGGACTCCCCCCTTGGCGCGCCCTCCTCCCCCTTGATCCTTTATATACGGGGGCGGGGGGCACCCCATAGACACAACAATTGATCCCTTGGATCTCTTAGCCGTGTGCGGCGCCCCCCTCCACCATAGTCCACCTCGATAATACTGTAGCGGTGCTTAGGCGAAGCCCTGCGACGGTAGAACATCAAGATCATCACCACGCCGTCGTGCTGACGGAACTCTCCCTCGACACTCGGCTGGATCAGAGTTCGAGGGACATCATCGAGCTGAACGTGTGCTAGAACTCGGAGGTGCCGTAGTTTCGGTGCTTGATCGGTCGAGCCGTGAAGACGTACGACTACATCAACCACGTTGTTCTAACGCTTCCGCTTTCAGTCTACGAGGGTACGTGGACAACACTCTCCCCTCTCGTTGCTATGCATCACCATGATCTTGCGTGTGCGTAGGAATTTTTTTGAAATTACTATGTTCCCCAACAGTGGCATCCGAGCCTGGTTTTATGCGTAGATGTTATATGCACGAGTAGAACACAAGTGAGTTGTGGGAGATACAAGTCATACTTCTTACCAGCATGTCATACTTTGGTTCGGCGGTATTATTGGATGAAGCGGCCCGGACCGACATTACGCTTACGCTTACGCGAGACTGGTTTTATCGCCGTGCTTTGCACATAGGTGACTAGCGGGTGTCAGTTTCTCCAACTTTAGTTGAACCGAGTGTGGCTACGCCCGGTCCTTGCGAAGGTTAAAACAGCACTAACTTGACGAAATATCATTATGGTTTTGATGCGTAGGTAAGAACGGTTCTTGCTCAGTCCGTAGCAGCCACGTAAAACTTGCAACAACAAAGTAGAGGACGTCTAACTTGTTTTTGCAGGGCTTATTGTGATGTGATATGGTCAAGACGTGATGAGATATAAATTGTTGTATGAGATGATCATGTTTTGTTGAAGTTATCGGCAACTGGCAGAAGCCTTATGGTTGTCTCTTTATTGCATAAGATGCAAGCGCCAAATAATTGCTTTACTTTATCACTATGCGATAGCAATAGTTGCAAGAGCAATAGTTGGCGAGACGACCATGTGACGACACATTGATATAGATCAAGATGATGGAGATCATGGTGTCGTGCCGGTGACGATAGAGATCATGACAGTATTTTGGAGAAGGAGATCAAAGGCGCAAGATGATCATGACCATATCATGTCACGTATTTTGATTGCATATGATGTTTATCTTTTATACATCTTATTTTGCTTAGTTTGACGGTAGCATTTTAAGATGATCTCTCACTAATTATCAAGAAGTGTTCTCCCTGAGTATGCACCATTGCGAAAGTTCTTCGTGCTGAGACACCACGTGATGATCGGGTGTGATAGGCTCTACGTTCAAATACAACGGGTGCAAAACAGTTGCACACGCGGAATACTCAGGTTAAACTTGACGAGCCTAGCATATACAGATATGGCCTCAGAACACGGAGACCAAAAGGTCGAACGTGAATCATATAGTAGGTATGATCAACATAGTGATGTTCACCATTGAAAACTACTCCATCTCATGTGATGATCGGACATGGTTTAGTTGATTTGGATCACGTGATCACTTAGATGACTAGAGAGATGTCTGTCTAAGTGGGAGTTCTTAAGTAATATGATTAATTGAACTTAAATTTATCATGAACTTAGTCCTGGTAATATTTTGCAAATTATGTTGTAGATCAATAGCTCGCGTTGTTGCTTTCATATGTTTATTTTGATATGTTCCTAGAGAAAACTGTGTTGGAAGATGTTAGTAGCAATGATGCGGATTGGATCCGTGATCTGAGGTTTATCCTCATTGCTGCACAGAAGAATTTTGTCCTTGATGCACCGCTAGGTGACAAACCTATTGCAGGAGCAGATGCAGACGTTATGAACGTTTGGCTAGCTCAAAATGATGACTACTTGATAGTTTAGTGCACCATGCATAAACGGCTTAGAATCGGGACTTCAAAGACGTTTTGGACGCCATGGACCATATGAGATGTTCCAGGAGTTGAAGTTAATATTTCCAGCAAATACCCGAGTTGAGAGATATGAAGTCTCCAACAAGTTCTATAGCTAAAAGATGGAGGAGAATCGCTCAACTAGTGAGCATGTGCTCAGATTGTCTGGGTACTTCAATCGCTTGAATCAAGTGGGAGTTAATCTTCCAGATAAGATAGTGATTGACAGAATTCTCTAGTCACCATCACTAAGTTACTAGAACTTCATGATGAACTATAGTATGCAAGGGATGATGAAAACGATTCGTGATGTTGAAATCGACGAAGGTAGAAATCAAGAAAGAGCATCAAGTGTTGATGATTGACAAGACCACTAGTTTCAAGAAAAGGGCAAAGGGAAAGAAAGGGAAACTTCAAGTAGAATGGCAAACAAGTTGTCACTCCCGTGAAGAAGACCAAAGCTTGACCAAATCCTGAAACTGAGTGCTTACACTGCAAAGGAAATGATCACTGGAAGCTGAAATGCCCTAAATATTTGGTGGATAAGAAGGATGGCAAAGTGAACAAGGGTATATTTGATATACAGGTTACTGATGTGTGCCTTACTAGTGTTTATAGTAGCCCCTGAGTATTTGATACTTGTTCGGTTGCTAAGATTAGTAACTCGAAACATGAGTTCCAGAATAAACAGAGACGAGTTGAAGGGGAAGTGACGATGAGTGTTGGAAGTAGTTCCAAGATTGATATGATCATCATCGCACACTCCCTATACTTTCGGGATTAGTGTTAAACCTAAATAAATGTTATTTGGCGTTTGCGTCGAGCATGAATAATATTTGATCATGTTTATTGCAATACGGTTATTCATTTAAAGTCAGAGAATAATTGTTGTTCTGTTTACATGAATAAAACCTTCAAATGGTCATACACCCAATGAAAATAGTTTGTTGGATCTCGATCGTAGTGATACACATATTCATAATATTGATGCCAAAAGATGCAAAGTTAATAATGATAGTGAAACTTATTTGTGGCACTACCATTTGGGTCATATCGGTGTAAAGTGCATGAAGAAACTCCATAAAGATGGATTTTCGGAATCACTTGGTTATGAATCATTTGATGCTCGTGAACCGTGCCTTTTGGGCAAGATGACTAAAACTACGTTCCCCGGAACAATGGAACGAGCTACTGACTTACTGGAAATAATACATACCGATGTATGCGATCTGATGAGTGTTAAGGCTCGCGGCGTGTATCGTTATTTTCTGACCTTCACAGATGATTTGAGCAGATATGGGTATATCTACCTGATGAAACATAAGTCTGAAACATTTGAAAAGTTCTAAGAATTTCAGAGTGAAGTGGAAAATCATCGTAACAAGAAAAATAAAGTTTCTACGATCTGATCGTGGAGACGAATATTTGAGTTACGAGTTTGGTCTTCATTTGAAACAATGTGAAATAGTTTCGCGACTCACGCCACCTGGAACACCACAATGTAATGGTGTGTCCGAACGTCGTAATCGTACTTTACTAGATATGGTGTGATCTATGATGTCTCTTATCGGTTTACCACTATCGTTTTGGGGTTATGCATTAGAGACAACTGCATTCACGTTTAATAGGGCACCATCTAAATCCGTTGAGACGACACCGTATGAACTATGGTTTAGCAGTAAACCTAAGCTGTTGTTTCTTAAAGTTTGGAGTTGCGATGCTTATATGAAAAAGGTTTTCAACTTGATAAGATCGAACCCAAATCGGAGAAGTGCGTCTTCATAGAATACCTAAAGGAAACTATTGGGTACACCTTCTATCACAGATCTGAAGGCAAAACATTCGTTGCTAAGAATGGATCCTTTCTACAGAAGGAGTTTCTCTCGAAAGAAGTGAGTGGGAGGAAAGTAGAGCTTGATAAGGTAATTTGTACCTTCTCCCGAATTGGAAAGTAGTTCATCATAGAAATCAGTTCTAGTGATTCCTACACCAATTAGTGAGGAAGCTAATGATGATGATCATGAAACTTCAGATCAAGTTACTACAAAACCTCGTAGGTCTTCCAAAGTACAGTCCGCACCAGAGTGGTACAGTAATCCTGTTATGGAAGTCATGTTACTAGACCATGATGAACCTACGAACTATGAGGAAGCGATGATGAGCCTAGATTCCACGAAATGGCTTGAGGCCATGAAATCTGAGATGAGATCCATGTATGAGAACAAAGTGTGGACTTTGGTGGAGTTGCCCGATGATCGGCAATCCATATTGTATAAATGGATCTTCAAGAGGAAGACATCTGATAGTAGTGTTACTATCTACAAAGCTCGACTTCTGGTAAAAAGGTTTTCGACAAGTTCAAGGTGTTGACTACAATGAGATTTTCTCAACTGTAGCGATGCTTAAGTCTGTCCGAATCACGTTAGCAATTGCCAAATTTTACGAAATCTGGCAAATGGATGTCAAAACTGCATTCCTTAATGGTTTTCTTAAAGAAGAGTTGTATATGATGCAACCAGAAGGTTTTGTCAATCCTAAAGGTGCTAACAAAATGTGCAAGCTCCAGCGATCCATCTATGGACTGGTGCAAGCATCTCAGAGTTGGAATATACGCTTTGATAAGTTGATCAAAGCATATAGTTTTATACCGACTTACGGTGAAGCCTGTATTTACAATAAAGTGAGTGGGAGCACTACCGCCTTTCTAATAAATATATGTGAGTAACATATTGTTGATCAGAAATAATGTAGAATTTTTCTGGAAAGCATAAAGGAGTATTTGAAAGGAGTTCTTTAAAAGAAAGACCTCGGTAAAGCTACTTACATATTGAGCATCAAAATCTATTGAGATAGATCAAGACGCTTGATAAGTTTTTCAATAAGTACATGCCTTGTCAAGATTTTGAAGTAGTTCAAAATGGAACAGTCAAAGAAAGAGTTCTTGCCTGTGTTGCAAACGTGTGAAATTGAGTAAGACTCAAATCCCGACCACGGCAGAAAATAGAAAAGAGAATGAAAGTCATTCCCTATGCCTCAGTCATAGGTTCTATAAAGTATGATATGCTATGTACCAGACCTATTGTATACCTTGTTCTGAATTTGGTAAGGGAATACAATAGTGATCTAGGAGTAGATCACTGGACATGGTCAAGAATATCCTTAGTGAGGACTAAGGAAATATTTCTCGATTATGGAGGTGATAAAAGAGCCCGCCGTAAAGAGTTACATCGGTGCAAGCTTTTACACCGATCCAGATGACTCTAAGTCTCAATCTGGATACATATTGAAAGTGGGAGCAATTAACTAGAGTAGCTCCATGCAGATCATTGTAGACATAGAATATTTGCAAAATACATACGGCTCTAAATGTGACAGACCCGTTGACTAAGCTTCTCTCACGAGCAAAACATGATCACACCTTAGTACTCTTTGGGTGTTAATCACATAGCGATGTGAACTAGATTATTGACTCTAGTAAACCCTTTGGGTGTTGGTCACATGACGATGTGAACTATGGGTGTTAATCATACACAGATATGAATATTGGTGTTAAATCACATGGCGATGCGAACTAGATTATTGACTCTAGTGCAAGTGGGAGACTGAAGAAAATATGCCCTAGAGGCAATAATAAAGTTATTATTTATTTCTTTATTTCATGATAAATGTTTATTATTCATGCTAGAATTGTATTAACCGAAAACATAATACATGTGTGAATACATAGACAAACATAGTGTCACTAGTATGCCTCTACTTGACTAGCTTGTTAATCAAAGATGGTTAAATTTCCTAACCATAGACATGAGTTATCATTTGATTAATGGGATCACATCATTAGGAGAATGATGTGATTGACTTGACCCATTCTGTTAGCTTAGCACTTGATCGTTTAGTATGTTGCTATTGCTTTCTTCATGACTTATACATGTTCCTACAACTATGAGATTATGCAACTCCCATTTACCGGAGGAACACTTTGTGTGCTACCAAACGTCACAATGTAACTGGGTGATTATAAAGGAGCTCTACAGGTGTCTCCGAAGGTACATGTTGGGTTAGCGTATTTCGAGATTAGGATTTGTCACTCCAATTGTCGGAGAGGTATCTCTGGGCCCTCTCGGTAATGCACATCACTATAAGCCTTGCAAGCAATGTGACTAATGAGTTAGTTGCGGGATGATGCATTACGTAACGAGTAAAGAGACTTGCCAGTAATGAGATTGAACTAGGTATTGAGATACCGATGATCGAATCTCGGGCAAGTAACATACCGATGACAAAAGGAACAACGTATGTTGTTATGCGGTTTGACCGATAAAGATCTTCGTAGAATATGTAGGAGCCAATATGAGCATCCATGTTCCGCTATTGGTTATTGACCGGAAACGTGTCTCGGTCATGTCTACATAGTTCTCGAACCCGTAGGGTCCGCACGCTTAAGGTTTCGATGACAGTTATATTATGAGTTTATGAGTTTTGATGTACCAAAGGAGTTCGGAGTCCCGGATGAGATCGGGGACATGACGAGGAGTCTCGAAATGGTCGAGACATAAAGATCGATATATTGGATGACTATATTCAGACTTCGGAAAGGTTCCAAGTGATTCGGGTATTTTCCGGAGTATCGGAGAGTTTCGGGAATTCGCCAGGGAGTATATGAGCCTTATTGAGCCATACAGGAATAGAGGAGAGAGGCCAAAAGGAAGGAGGCATGCGCCCCCCATCTGGTCCGAATTGGACAAGGGGTGCAGCCCCCTTTTCCTTCTCCCTCTCCACCTCTTTCCTTCTCTCCTACTCCAACAAGGAAAGGAGGAGTCCTACTCCCGGTGGGAGTAGGACTCCCCCCTTGGCGCGCCCTCCTCCTTGGCCGGCCGCCTCCCCCCTTGCTCCTTTATATACGGGGGCAGGGGGCACCCCATATACACAACAATTGATCCCTTGGATCTCTTAGCCGTGTGCGGTGCCTCCTCCACCATAGTCCACCTCGATAATATTGTAGCGGTGCTTAGGCGAAGCCCTGCGATGGTAGAACATCAAGATCGTCACCACGCCGTCGTGCTGACGGAACTCTCCCTCGACACTCGGCTAGATCGGAGTTCGAGGGACGTCATCGAGCTGAACGTGTGCTAGAACTTGGAGGTGTCGTAGTTTCGGTGCTTGATCGGTCGGGCCCTGAAGACGTACGACTACATCAACCGCGTTGTTCTAACGCTTCTGCTTTCGGTCTACGAGGGTACATGGATAACACTCTCCCCTCTCGTTGCTATGCATCACCATGATCTTGCGTGTGCGTAGGATTTTTTTTGAAATTACTACGTTCCCCAACAAAAACAACCCTTAGCCGACGTCTCGGTGCCCGAAGGCGGTTGTGTTGGCGGAAATGAGGCAATCAGATATGCGGGCTTTATAACTTTCACTTAGTCATAGGAGCTTAAAGTTGGAAGGCCAGCAAGTAACCCCCCAGTTAGTGTTCAGCGACAGCCGAGGTCAAGTCATAAACACTTTGGCCAATGTTATAAACGGCCCGTCATTTAATATAGTCATCGGACCGCTGACCAATTTACGCTTATTGTGACAGTTAGTTTTCAGCTTTCTCCACTGCGGTGCTTAACCATGCGAGCTGGAAGCACAATCGCAGTGGTTCTCCCTTTGCACACCTAGCTGAACAAAGCGGAACATAGGAGGCAAGCACAGGAGCCAGGCAACCCAACTATTGACCGAAGACACAATTCGAAACTGATGCATATATAGCAATATCCGAGAATTTTTGCCGAATCTCTAAAGGTGTCCGGCGTTGCACTGTGAGACTTATGCGAAAAACACACAAATAGTTTTAAAGTGCCAAAAGTTTGGAAAACCAAAAAATGCCAGTAAAAACATGACGTCTGAACAAGATCAAGTGTTCGGTGCCAATCCAAAAATTGGAAAAAAAATTGTGCTTCTGTCGACCAAGAAGAAAACACATTTATAGCTCATATATAAATTTTAAGAGCCCCCAAGTGACTTGGGCAAAAGGATTTTATGTATAATGATTATATGTACTGAAGTGCTTATATCATATATGTGTTCACCCGAACTTTAAACGCGTCTTAACCGACCGTCGGCTTCTCCCTCTTCGGCCAAGGGACGAAAAGTGTTGTGTACTCCCCCTGTCGAGAATATCGACGGTGTTTCTGATAACTAGGCAATCAGGCCATAAGGTTGTAACAAACAAAGCACGCTCAGGGAACTTATGCTATATTACCGACGAAGTGTAAGAAGCATCTTCGAAGAAAATAGTACCCCCACCGATACCTTTCTTCTGTTGCTCATTATTACTATGAGACTTGTGTAATAGATTTTTTTGTACTCATGAGTTCCGTTGTGTGCCGACCATAATTGAAAACAATAAGAGCGCTAGCTTTCGGCTTCACCCAGTCTGAGGTCAGAGCTCGAAGGACCCGGTCATGACAATCGCAGAGGTGCTCCCTTTACTCCCTAGCCGAACAATCGGGAACGTAGGGGTAAACACAGGAGCAAGGCAACCCAGCTTGGGGAACACTTAAGTCAACATGGTGCATATTGTGGCGTAATACACGAACAAGGAGCGAAGCCGTACAAGTATAATCATTTGCAAGAGGAAAGGTGTCGGTGTCAAAACCGGCGGATCTCGGGTAGGGGGTCCCGAACTGTGCGTCTAGGCGGATGGTAGCAGGAGACAAGGGACACGATGTTTTACCCAGGTTCGGGCCCTCTTGATGGAGGTAAAACCCTACGTCCTGCTTGATTGATATTGATATTGTGGATGTTTACAAGAGTGGATCTACCACGAGATCAAGGAGGCTAAACCCTAGAAGCTAGCCTATGGTATGATTGTAATGGTTGTTGTTGTGTCCTACGGACTAGAGCCATCCGGTTTATATAGACACCGGAGAGGGCTAGGGTTACATAGAGTCGGTTACAATGGTAGGAGATCTACATATCCGTATCGCCAAGCTTGCCTTCCACGCCAAGGAAAGTCCCATCCGGACACGGGACGAAGTCTTCAATCTTGTATCTTCATAGTCTTGGAGTCCGGTCGATGATGATAGTCCGGCCGATGATAGTTCGGCTGATGATGGTAGTCCGGCTATCCGGACACCCCCTAATCCAGGACTCCCTCAGTAGCCCCTGAACCAGGCTTCAATGACGATAAGTCCGGCGTGTATATTGCTTGGCATTGCAAGGCGGGTTCCTCCTCCGAATGATAGAAGATTTGTGAACACCAGGATAGTGTCCGGCTCTGCAAAATAAATTGCACATTTCACCGTAGAGAGAATAATATATACACAAGTTCAATCTGCTGACGTTTTTTGTGGCATGACGTCGTGCCACTACCAAGTCATTACTTGAATCGTTTTTTACTCTACCACCTCAGCGCATTTAGCGAAGCGGTTTCCTTGGCACGTCTTGTCGAAGCAGAGATCGTGTTCCCCCTTAATCCGGGATTCTCATTAATACGGACGTGGGTAACCCAACCGCGCCATTGATGGTGACGCTTGGGGGATAAGCGAGTTTTACCAGGCCGGTGGGGGACGCGTAGACTTCGCCCGCCCATATAAGGGATAAGGATTCACCTTTTCACCTACGCCTTCTTCCTCCTTTGCTTATCCATCTCCGCGCACTCGAGCTCCAGCGCCCAAGCCCGCACATCTCGTCTCAACCTTCGCCAGTTATGCCCGGAGTGGGAGGCAAGTGGATGACCTCCTCCATTACAGAGGAGCACATCGAAAGACTGCGCAGCGCCGGCTACCTGTCCGGCGACATCGCGCACCGGCTGCCCGATGAGGGGCAGCTCATCCCCACCCCCAGGCCCCATGAGAGGGTCATTTTTCTTCCCCACTTCCTCCGCGGACTGGGTTTTCCACTTCACCCCTTTATCCGGGGGCTCATGTTCTACTACGGCCTGGATTTCCATGATCTAGCGCCGAACTTCATCCTCAACATCTCGGCATTTATCGTCGTGTGCGAGGCCTTCCTCTGCATCCAGCCCCACTTCGGCTTGTGGCTCAAGACCTTCAATGTCAAGCCGAAGGTAGTGAAGGGCACTCAAGTGGAGTGCGGAGGCGCCATGCTGGGCAAGATGCCCAACGTCCTTTGGTTCGAAGGGGCCTTCGTGGAATCCGTCAAGGGGTGGCAATCGGGGTGGTTCTATATCACCGAGCCGCGCGACCCTGCGTGGGCGGCGGCCCCCAAGTTCAGATCTGGTATCCCCATGCAGCTCACCTCCTGGAAAGAGAAGGGCTTGCTGTGGGGTAGTTCGGAGGAGGTGACGGGACTCCAAGCCTGTATCCAGAAGCTGGTGAAGAAGCTCAGGCTGGTTAACGTGGTCCAAGTCATGCTCGTCCGCCGGATTCTCCCATGCCAAGAGCGGGCATTCAATCTGTGGGAGTTCAATCCGGAACAGCACCAGGCGCTGAGCGGGCTCTTCGACATGACGTACGAAGGTGCCTGGAGGGTGCTGTTTAAGGGCGCCGAAGCCCCCGCATCCGCGACTGAAAATCGCGGTTTTCGCTCGCAGCGCCAAGCCGACGAGGTAAGTGATTCTACCCCTTTACGGGACACTTGTTTTTCATAGTTTGACTCTATGCGGGTTTTAATTTCCCCTTTTCCTTTGACAGGACTGGATGAGGAAGGCGGAGCAGATTATCTGCCCGGCTCCTATGCCAGAAAACCCAATAGACGCCCGTCTAACGAGGCTGCTGGTTCCGGCACCGCACATGGTGCCGGAGAAGAAGGCCAAGAAGGAGGCCACGGGTGCTCGAAAGAGTTCCCGTTTTCAGGTGTCTGACGACTCCGGGGCGGACTCCTCCCCCGAAAACGAGGAGGAGAAAGAGGACTCTCTCCCAGAGGAGGGAGAGAGGAAGAGAAAGGCTTCCTCAACAGGGGAGGCCGAAGGGTCCAAGAGGGGAAGGACTATTCCCCCCGACAGCTCCGCCAACATCAACGTTGGCGAGGAAGAATGGCCTTCAAGGGCCAGGCCTCCAGCGAGATCGTAAGTGTCCGGATTCCTGAATGATTCATAATTTCTTTTTCCGTGTCATATAGTGTCATTCTGATGCCGCATGCTGCCTGTAGTCCGGCCAATGATGATCTCCCCACTTCATCGAGCGGGTCGTTGGCTCCGTCAGATGTAGACTCCATCCCGACTGCCTCCACCCCTCGCGATACCGAGGACGCCGAGGTGGGATCCCAAGAAGGGACCCATCAAGGGGAGGCTCCGGAGGCGCCACGAGGCGGCCTCCCGGACTTTACGTCGGACTCCATATCAGAACCCGCAGTGGTTCCGGAGTCCGGCCGGCGGCCCCTTCGCAAGAAGGGCGAGACCGTGACGCCGACGGCTTCCGTCCAACCGGAGGCGCCGGACAATTTGTTGGAGGCGCTCCAGAGCGCTTCCATCGAGGAAGAACACCGCACTATTATGAGTGCGGTGATTCAGAAGGTACAGCTCGCCAAGAGCGGGCTGACCAAAGCCCGCAGTAGCCTTCTATCAGGCTTTGAGGTAAGAAGTTTAAAAATATGCAATGTAATACCGCATAGACAGTAGCCCCTGATGCTCGGTTCGGTGTTCGGAAAGAAAAGCCGGACTGAGGATCTGAAAAAAAGAAGATATACGCAGGGTTGCTAAAAAATTATGTCAATATGGGTTGCAGGCTGCGCTGCTGACCTCTGCCGCACTAACTGCGGAGGTTGGTGCTTTGAAGCAGGAGCTCGAGCGGTCCGAGCAAGAGCTCGGCCGCGCCAAGAAGCAGCTCCAGGACAAAGAAGGTGAGTAACACCACTTTGAACTTGTACCTTACAGAAAAGGAATTAGGTTGCAACAAAAAATAACAAGGATAACATGGGTACTGCAGGGGCCACGAATGAGGTGGCAACCCTGAAGGAGGCCGTGTCCGCGGCCGAACGCAATGCGGCCGCGGAACGGGCAGAGCGAGAATAGCAGGAGGCGCGGGTGGCGGTGGTTCGGCAAGAGCTCCAGGCTCTCATGGAAAAGCATGAGAGTTTGGAGCGTGACTCAAAGACTCGAGAGTCCGAGCTTGCCTCGGCTCTCGAAAGTGCCAAAACTGCCAAGGCCGATGCCCATAAGTCCCTTCAGGAGATTGAGTTGGTGAGGAAGATAGCGGCGGGTAAGGCATTTTTCATGCAAAGCAAGCATGTGAATGTAAATTACGTGTTACTTACCCGAATTCGGAGCTCTCCAGGGGCGTTTGCAGATCTGCCTCGCAGCGTGTCTGATGCCGCCGCATTCTACCAAGCCGAGGAGGGGAGCTCAACGGAGAAGGTCTTCTGGTCTCAGTATGCTGAGGCCGGCCATCCGGTGCCCCCTAGCGACCAGCTGAAGCAGCTGGTCGAGCTCCACAAGGCGGCCGAGCAGGCCATGAAGGGCCTCATAGTCCGGCTGTGGCCTGGAGAGGCCATGCCTGGGAGCTACTTCGGCCTTGTGTGACGGTTGGTGGATGCGTGCCCCTGGGTGGAGGTTATCAAGCGCTCCGCCTGTATTGAAGGTGCTCGTCGGGCCCTTGCCCGCGCAAAGGTGCATTGGGGCAAGCTGGATGCGGAGAAGCTAATCACTGACGCGCCACCAGCGGGCAAGGAGTATCGTATGCCCGAGATGTACTATAAGACTGTTCTGAAGGGTGCCCGCAAGATTGCGGATGAGTGCCCCCGGGATGTAATTATTGAGTAAATTCGCAATGTGTTATCCTGTGCGCTGAAAAGTTTGTTCATATGCGCTAAGCAACGCTTGTTAATTTAAAATATTATCTTCTGTGCGGCCGTTTATTAAATCTGAGAGATGGCAAGTCGTCGGCTTCAGCCCCCATGCCACGAGTGCTGGGGTGTTCGGGATAAACTTGAGCACTCTTGTTCCCATTTTTGGGTCCATCTAGGGAGGCGCTCAACACAACGAACAAGGCAACCGGACTTATAGTGCTTGAACACTCTCACTTAGCCATATAATTCTATAATTTTAAATTTTGGCGAAGCCCCTAATATTCAGAAGACCGAATTAGGGGCGCTATCCACGCCTTCGTCGGACATTATTCGGAACTTCACTCGAAGCGTCGTAGGTCTTTAAGGACCCCAAAGGACCTCTCGAACAGCGACCAGTCTCTCGCCTTATCATGACAGTCAGTTTTAGCTTTCTCCACTGAGGCGTTAACCTGGCTCAACCGGGGCGCAATCGCAGTGGTTCTCCCAGTGCTACCTTAGCCGATAGAACGGAACGTAAGGTGCCAAACATGGGAGCCGGGCAAACCCAACTATTGACCCAAGACATGATTCGGAGCCGATTCATGTAATGCTATAAGTTCGGGGTGCCGCACTTGTGAAAGTGTTCGGACTTTATCACACCATAATGCGGGGAACATAAGCCCCTGGTGTATTTGGCCGTACCAAAATGTACAGATGCAACATGTCGTAAATGAACATATATATGTATAAGGTAATGCAATTATGGGCAAAAAGTGCTGCATTTTATTCGAGAAGATCTGCTATGAGTGCGGAATGATACAAATAATGCGGAAAGCAAGGGATTGGACGAATTAAAGGCGTCTCCCTCCAGGGGTAGGCCGCGGAATGGTGTATTTAACAAATTTAATGCTCGTAACGGATTCCATCTGATTGTTCGTCGCGGCCTTTGTCCCTCCCTGGCTGTTGTATCATTAGTTCGGCAGGTTCGCCGCCGGACAGAGTTCTGCATAAAAAAGAGAGAAATAAAAGATAAAAAGAGCGACACACTTGGGAGCCCCTGGTGTGGTCGAACCGCACTCTGGGTCTGTTGTGGTTGTGCCTCCCCCTATGCCCATGGTATCTCCAAGGTGTAATTATGTACGCGGAGAGTTTGTCTTGCAATTGTGCGAGGGCTGGGGTTGAGGCCGCATTGCTACGCGTGCTCGGAACGTGCCAGGTGGTCTTGGTTGATGTTGCTCCGGGCGCGTTTGGCCGTGTCCGGTCGTTTAACGGCCGGACTCGAAAATTGCCTTAAAAGGCTGCTCTGTACTTCTGCCGCGAGAGCCGCTGTATGTTCCTCCGTTCGGAGGGAGCGTTCTGTGTTTCCATTGACCGTGATGACTCCACGAGGGCCTGGCATCTTGAGCTTAAGGTATGCATAATGCGGCACCGCGTTGAATTTTGCGAACGCGGTTCGTCCGAGCAGAGTGTGATAGCCACTGCGGAACGGGACTATGTCGAAGATTAACTCCTCGCTTCGGAAATTATCCGGGGATCCGAAGACCACTTCCAGTGTAACTGAGCCTGTACAACTGGCCTCGACACCTGGTATGACGCCTTTGAAGGTTGTCTTTGTAGGTTTAATCCTTGAAGGGTCTATGCCCATCTTGCACACTGTATCCTGATAAAGCAGGTTCAGGCTACTGCCGCCGTCCATCAGGACTCTCGTGAGGTGAAATCCATCAACGATTGGGTCTAAAACCAATGTGGCGAATCCGCCATGGCAGATACTGGTCGGATGGTCTCTTCGATCGAAAGTGATCGGGCAAGAGGACCATGGGTTGAATTTTGGGGCGACTGGCTCCATCGCGTATACGTCCCTTAGTGCACGCTTCCGCTCCCTCTTGGGTATATGCGTTGCGTATATCATGTTTACCATCCGAACTTGAGGGGGGAATCCCTTTTGTCCTCTGTTGTTCGGCGGCCGGGTCTCTTCCTCGTCATCACTGTGTAGCCCCTTGTCATTGTTTTCGGCGATTAATTTGCCTGCCTGCTTGAATACCCAACAATCTCTGTTGGTGTGGTTAGCTGGCTTTTCGGGGGTTCCATGTATTTGACAGGAGCGGTCGAGTATTCGGTCCTAATTGGACGGGCCTAGAGTGGTTCTTTTGAATGGCTTCTTCCGTTGACTGGGCTTGGAGCCTCGGAATCCGGCGTTGACTGCCGTATCCTCATTGCTGTCGCTGTTAATGCGGCGTTTGTTTTTGTTTCGACGCAACCTGCCATTGCGGTCCTTGGTATCCGGACTGCCAGCATTTTTGCTGAGGTTGTTGCTGCGAGCTAGCCAGCTATCCTCTCCCACATAGAAGCGGGTCATGAGTGATGTGAGGGCTGCCATGGATTTCGGCTTTTCCTGTCCTAGGTGCCGGGCCAGCCACTCGTCGCGGATGTTATGTTTGAAGGCAGCAAGGGCCTCTGCATCCGGACAGTCGACGATTTGATTTTTCTTTGTTAAGAACCGTGTCCAGAATTGCCTGGCCGATTCGTCTGGCTGCTGGATTATGTGGCTTAGGTCATCTGCTTCCGGTGGTCGCACATACGTGCCCTGGAAGTTGTCGAGGAATGCGGCTTCCAAGTCTTCCCAGCATAATTGACTCTACGGGCAGGCTGTTAAGCCAATGCCGAGCTGGTCCTTTAAGCTTGAGCGGGAGATATTTGATGGCGTGAAGATCGTCGCCGCGGGCCATGTGTATATGGAGGAGATAATCCTCAATCCAAACCGCGGGGTCTGTTGTGCCATCGTAGGATTCGATATTAACGGGTTTAAACCCTTCAGGTATTTGATGATCCATTACTTCGTCAGTGAAGCATAGTGGGTGTGCGGCGCCTCTGTATTGAGCAATATCGCGACGTAGCTCGATAGAGCGTTGTCTGCTGTGTTCGGCCCGGCCGGAGTGGTTGTATCCGGCGCGACGGTATTTGTCGTGGGTCTTGGGGCGCCCACGTGATCCATAGATAGATCTGGATTGTCTTGCCTTGTCCTCCAATATATCCCACAAGTCCGGTGCGTTCCCCCGTGGCTTCATGCTTTTTGAGTGATGCCGGGGTACGATTTTGGTGGAGGGCTTGCATGCCTCTCTGTCGTGGCCACGAGGTGGTCGGTCTGCCGTATTGTGCGCTGGTGATGCAGGTTTGTATGCTTCCTCCTCTAGTCGGGGGAGCAACTTGCGTTTTGGGTAACTTTTGGAGGGGCGTTCGAGTTCATACTCTTCGGCCGCGAGGACCTCGGTCCATCTGTCGGCCAGTAGGTCTTGATCAGCTTGAAGCTGTTGCTGCTTTTTCTTGAGGCTGTTTGCCGTGGCCATTAGCCCGCGTCTGAAATGCTCTTGTTCGACGGGATCCTCAGGCACGACGAATTCGTCGTCATCGAGGCTTGCCTCGTCTCCGGAGGGAGGTAAGTAATTATCATCCTCGACCTCTTCGTCTGCCGCCCTCTCGTGAGGGCTTGCTTCTGCCTCCTCCTGCGCTGGATCGTGCTGGAGGGGGTTGTCTTCGGCACTTTTTGGGGTGTTATTATCTCCTGTGCCGGAATCTCCATTCTTGCTGTGGCGGGATTTAGAGCGGCGCCGTTGACGTCGGCGCTTGGGCTGTTTCTTTAAGGAATCGGCCTCCATTGCTTCTTCGCCGTCCCCATCTTTTGGGGTGTCCACCATGTATATGTCATATGACGAGGTGGTCTTCCAGTGTCCTGTAGGTACTGGTTCTTGATAGTCTCTGGCATCGTCGTCCATACCGTCGACGTCTTCGGAGTAGTAGTCAAGTACGTCGGTTAGATTGTCGACGGTGGCTACGAAGTGGGTGGTGGGTGGGCTCTGAATTTCTTTGTCGTCCGCATCCCAACCATCCTGGCCGTAGTTCGTCCAGGGCTCTCCGGATAGTGAGAGATGCTTCAGCGAATTTTAAGATATCGCTGAAGGGTGAGTGCTGAAAGATGTCCGCAGCGGTGAATTCCATGATCGGCGCCCAATCGGATTCGACTGGCAGGGGCGCAGGAGGTTCAGAGTCCAGCAGAGAGTCCGGCACCTCGGAGTCATGAGCTTTATGCGGGACAAGGTAAGTGTTCGGCTCCATCGCCGTAGAAGTTGTAGCTCCCGAGGCGGTGTCCAGCCATCCGTCCTCGATCTGAGCGACCGGCTCCGGACTATGGGTCGGAGCGGATTCGTGTGCGGCCTCCAAGGTGCTGTCCGGCGGCAGAGTTAGGTCGTGCCCATCGTGACAGCGCGGCACGCTCGGCTGTGGCTCAGATCCATCGAAGATCAAGTCCCCGCGAATATCGGCCGTGAAGTTTAGGCTTCCAAACCTGACCTAACGGCCAAGGGCGTAGCTCTCGGTCTGCTCCAGATGGCCAAGAGAGTTGGCCCGCAGTGCGAAGCCGCCGAATACGAAGATCTGTCCGGGGAGAAAAGTCTCACCCAGGATTGCGTCGTTGTCGATTGAAGAGGCCATCAAGCCTATCGGTGACGACACAGAGGAACTCTCAGTGAAAGCACCAATGTCGGTGTCAAAACTGGCGGATCTTGGGTAGGGGGTCCCGAACTGTGCGTCTAGGCAGATGGTAACAGGAGACAAGGGACACGATGTTTTACCCAGGTTCGGGCCCTCTTGATGGAGGTAAAACCCTACGTCCTGCTTGATTGATATTGATATTGTGGATGTTTACAAGAGTGGATCTACCACGAGAGCAAGGAGGCTAAACCCTAGAAGCTAGCCTATGGTATGATTGTAATGGTTGTTGTTGTGTCCTATGGACTAGAGCCATCCGGTTTATATAGACACCGGAGAGGGCTAGGGTTACATAGAGTCGGTTACAATGGTAGGAGATCTACATATCCGTATCGCCAAGCTTGCCTTCCACGCCAAGGAAAGTCCCATCCGGACACGGGACGAAGTCTTCAATCTTGTATCTTCATAGTCTTGGAGTCCGGCCGATGATGATAGTCCGGCCGATGATAGTTCGGCTGATGATGGTAGTCCGGCTATCCGGACACCCTCTAATCCAAGACTCCCTCAAAAGGCTTCATAAAGGAAGCCCCCAAGTAAACGGGGTATTTGAATTTGTGTGTCACAAACAAAGTTTGGATAATGAAGTTTTTCACAAACAACTCTGTGCCAAAAAGTAAAATGCTTGGTCGGACCTAACAAAATTTAAAATTTAAAACTTTGAGCATGAAAGCGACTTAGCTGGTTAATGTGTTCGGCATTAATGACGCGGTCCAAGCTTGGTGCGGGAGGAGGTCTCAGCCCCCCAGCCCGATGTGGCCGAGCGAAGAGCTCAGCACTCCGAAGAGGTGAAGCCCTCAGTCTAGCCAAGGTGATGGAGCAGGCCGGCAGTATGACGCCGAAGTCCCCGGCGTGGGTTAATGAAGTGATGATGAAGCCCCGGTCCAGCGTTGGTGACGTGGTACGTCGGTACGCCGAGGTGACAGCGCTGCCGAACCCGGATCATTTATCTGTGCACGGAAAATAGTGCAAGCCGGAGATAATAGTAATAATAATAAATTAAAAATATAGTTGCATAATTAATAATTTATGCAAAGTGAGTAATAAAAGAAATATGGCCCGTGTGCCGAACACTCGATGAGGTAGACCTCCCTTAGTGATGCCAAAGTCCCTGAGGCAACCGAACATGTTGGTGTGGCAATTCGACCAACAAGATGATTATGCGGGCCGATTTATGCTGATTGTGATGACAACGTCGGCTTACCGAAGTGACCGCGTGATGCAGTCGAAGTCGATTACTGGAAGTCAATTATTGAAGCTCCGGAGTTGACCGATGTGACGAGAAGGTTGGCATGGTAGTTGGACCAATTAGGTCATGATGCATCCGAATTGTAGTCGGTTGGGGCGATGTCATCAGATTGCCGAGCTAGTGGCATAGTGCAAGCGCCGTTATTTTCCACATCATGCGTGAGGTGTCCGTCGGTCGGCGCACAGAAAACCAGACTGATGGGAAGACAGTCAAGTCGAGGCCGCGCGGAGGAGATTCCTTAATCATGAGAGACACCTCAAATCAAGTTGTGTTCAAACCTCGCAAAATCGTGAACAATTAGTACCATGCATGCCTTTAAGTACGTACTACATGGAAAACAAAGTAGTCTATGCCTTTAAATAAGGAAGAAAGAGGGAAAGAAGATAAGGAATCTTCCTGATTATCTTTCCCATAGTAATTTTGGAGAGAGGGAAGGCATTAAATAATCTGTCCACGTGAAGCAGATTTGATGCCCTTGTCGGCTACCGGATATAGCATGTTTCTCTGGAACTCCATGCACGACACATTTTCTTGAATCAAAGCGGAGCAGCCGGCTTGATCCGGACTGATTTGGCGTATGGGAGTAACGTAAAGAGGACAACGCCTCTGTTTCCTTAAATCCT
Source organism: Triticum aestivum (assembly GCF_018294505.1). NCBI lineage: Eukaryota > Viridiplantae > Streptophyta > Magnoliopsida > Poales > Poaceae > Triticum > Triticum aestivum. The sequence goes on along the minus strand of NC_057804.1, from coordinate 436,012,344 downwards.
CCCCAGCCGCAGATTTAATACTTGTTTTATAGAAAAAGCAAAATGAAGTAATCGAGGCTTCCCTGATGCGTGATTGGTCGGCGCCGAATTGAGTACGGCTGCAGCCTGTAGGACTTGTGGGCGGTGATAGTCAACCTGCGCCCACACGCAATCTGATAACTTGATTGCAGCAGCAGGTAGATTGATTTCAACCTGCTCGCTCCTGCAAACAGAACAACATGAAAGAGTAGATGGGACAAACCGAAAAGAATTGATTATGCCGAATAGGTTAAAACCTGATAGGTCAACACCTGATTCAACATCGTTTCGAGATCCCATCGCACCGCGACGACACCCAGCAGGCTCTCAATGAAAGCACCAATGTCGGTTCAATATCCGGCGTATCTCGTAGTAGGGGTCCTAAGCTAGGCGTCTTGGAGCGATGGTAACATGGACACGGATTTTACCTAGGTTTGGGCCCTCTTGATGGAGGTAAAATCCTACGTCCTGCTTTTGATTGTATTCATATGGGGATAGTACAAAGTACATATGTCAACCACGAGATTGTAGGAATGAATATGGGATTGTCTATTGACCAGCCTGGCCTTGGTTTATATAAGACATCGGAGGCCTAGGCTTTAGGAGAGTCCTTGTCTTGGGCGCCAAGTCTTGTGGAGTCTTCCTTGTATGCGGTAGGGGTTGTCCGAACTGGCCCATGAGTATACGGCCATGGGGGTCCTCGGCCCAATCCAACTGATCGGGAGACAACGTGGTGAATACCCCCTAGTCCAGGACACCGTCACCCCTCACTTACTTCTTCTTCCCACGTCACTCCATTCACCCAGAGAAAAATCACTATCACTCTCTCTCTCTCTCATATTCTTGCTCCCGAAACCGCAGATCTCTTTGCTCAAAGCTCCATTTACGAAACTGTTTTGGAGATTTGTTGCTTGGTATGTGACTCCTCCATGTGTACAATTAGTTTTTGTTTTAGTGGTTTATATTTAGAATAATTATCTACTCTTGGTGCTGCTGTAGATGAGCTTGCATGTTGAATTCTTAGAGTTCTAAGTAGCTTGAATGCTTTCTATGGCCTCTATACATCCCTATGAGTTGTTGCTATCAATTTTGTGAAGTTTTTTATAAATTTTTGTGACCAAAAATTTCCAGAAATTGTACGCGAACATGATGAACCTTTTTGGAAGGAGTTCTTTGAGGAGGAGGTCCTCGGAGGCATCATCTAGCAGCAGCTCCGTTCGTGGTCTTATGTTGAACCAAGTGAAAGTTCCATTCGTAGGCCATGCAACGATTATATGGTGAGTGTGGGTATTAAGCAGTAATTTGAGCAATATGTTCACAATGCCGACCTCGGTCCCTACATTTCAGATAAGTGTAACTGAGGGAGTCCTGGATTAGGGGGTGTCCGGATGGCCGGACTAAGACCTTTGGCTGGACTCCCGGACTATGAAGATACAAGATTGAAGACTCCGTCCCGTGTCCGGATGGGACTTTCCTTGGCGTGGAAGGCAAGCTTGGCGATACGATATGAAGATCTCCTCCCATTGTAACCGACTCTGTGTAACCCTAGCCCTCTCCGGTGTCTATATAAACCGGAGAGTTTTAGTCCATAGGACGAACAACAATCATACCATAGGCTAGCTTCTAGGGTTTAGCCACTCCGATCTCGTGGTAGATCTACTCTTGTACTACCCATATCATCAATATTAATCAAGCAGGAGTAGGGTTTTACCACCATCGAGAGGGCCCGAACCTGGGTAAAAACATTGTGTCCCTTGTCTCCTGTTACCATCCGCCTAGACGCACAGTTCGGGACCCCCTACCCGAGATCCACCGGTTTTGACACCGACATTGGTGCTTTCATTGAGAATTCCTCTGTGTCGTCGTCTTTAGGCTCGATGGCTTCTTCGCTCGTCAATCATGATGCGGTCCAGGATGAGACTTTCCTCCCCGGACAGATCTTCGTATTCGGCAGCTTCGCACTGCGGGCCAACTCGCTTGGCCATCTGGAGCAGATCGAAAGCTACGCCCCTGGCCATCAGGTCAGGTTTGGAAGCTTAAACTACACGGCCGACATCCACGGGGACTTGATCTTCGACGGATTCGAACCACAACCGGGCGCGCCACATTGTCACGATGGGCATGATTTAGCTCTGCCATCGGACAACGCCCGGAGCGTCGCTCAGGTGTCCGCCTCGACCATTAGCTCGGAGCCCACTGCGCCAGTCGGGGACGGACGGTTGGACGCCGCCCCGGAAGCTTCAACCTCTATGACGATAGAGCCGGATACCAGCCTAGTCCTTCGCAAGGCCCGTGACTCCAAGGTGCCGGACTCCGATCCAGACTCCGTAAATCCTGCACCTCTTCCGATTAAGCCCGATTGGGCTCCGGTCATGGAGTTCACCGCCGCGGACGTCTTTCAGCACTCGCCTTTTGGCGATATCCTGAATTCATTAAAGTCTCTCTCTTTGTCAAGAAAGCCCTGGCCGAACTACGACCAACATGGTTGGGATGCAGACAACCAAGAAATTCTAAGCCCACCCACCACCCACTTCGTAGCCACTGTTGACGATTTAACCGACATGCTCGACTTTGACTCCGAAGACATCGACGACATGGACGCTGATGAAGGAGACAATCAAGAACCAGCACCTATAGGGAACTGGAAAGCCACGTCGTCATATGACATATACATGGTGGACACCCCTAAAGCAGGGGATGGCAAGGAGAAAACGGAGGATGATCCCTCCAAGAAGCAACCCAAGTGCCGATGTCAGTGGCGCCACTCTAAGTCCCGCCAAAGCAAAAATGGTGATTCTGGCACCGGAGATAACAACACGCCGGACAGTGCCGAAGACAACCCCCTCCAGCAGGATTCAGTGCAGGAGGACGAAGGAGCCAGCCCTCATGAGAGAGCGTCCGACAAAGAGGTTGAGGACGACAATTATATGCCTCCCTCCAAAGACGAGGCAAGCCTCGACGACGACGAATTCGTCGTGCCAGAGGATCCCGTCGAACAAGAGCATTTCCGCAGGCTTGTGGCCACGGCAAGAAGCCTCAAGAAGAAACAGCAGCAGCTTAGAGCTGACCAAGACTTGCTAGCCGACAGATGGACCGAAGTCCTGGCGGCCGAAGAGTATAAACTAGAACGCCCATCCAAGAGCTACCCAAAGCGCAGGCTGCTACCCCAACTTGAGGAGGAAGCAACTAAACCTACATCACCAACGTACGATGCGCCCGATCGGCCACCCCGCGGCCGCGATAGAGAGGCCTTCAGGCCCTTGACCCAAGCCGCACCCCGGCACTGCTCAAAACATGCCAGAGTACGGGGAGACGCAATAGACCTGCGAGACATCTTGGAGAATAAGGCAAGGCAAACAAGATCGATCTACGGATCGCATGGGCGCCCTGCTTCACGTGACGCTAGCCATCACGCCGGACATAATAAGTACGGCCCGACCGAATACAACATACGAAGCTCGTCCGAGTTGCGTCGTGATATAGCCCAGTACAGGGGTGCCGCACACCCACTATGCTTCACAGACGAAGTAATGGATCATCAACTCCCCGAGGGCTTCAAACCCGTAAACATCGAATCATATGATGGCACAACAGATCCTGCGGTATGGATCGAGGATTATCTCCTTCATATCCACATGGCCCGTGGTGATGATCTACACGCCATCAAATACCTCCTGCTCAAGCTTAAAGGATCAGCTCGACATTGGCTTAACAGCCTGCCAGCAGAGTCAATTAGTTGTTGGGAGGACCTGGAATCCGCATTCCTTGACAACTTCTAGGGCACGTATGTGCGACCACCAGACGCCGATGACCTAAGCCACATAATCCAACAGCCAGAGGAATCGGCCAGACAATTCTGGACACGGTTCCTAACCAAGAAAAACTGAATAGTCGACTGTCCGGACGCCGAGGCCCTTGCAGCCTTCAGGCACAACATCCGAGACGAATGGCTTGCCCGACACCTAGGACAGGAAAAGCCGAAATCTATGGCAGACCTCACGACACTCATGACCCGCTTTTGTGCGGGAGAAGACAACTGGCTAGCTCGTAGCAATAACATAACCAAGAGCCCCGGCAATTCAGATACTAAAGACAACAACGGCAGGTCACGTCGCAACAAGCATAAGCGCCGCATTAACGATGACAATACTGAAGATACGATAGTCAATGCCGGATTCAGAGGCTCTAAACCGGGTCAGCGGAAGAAGCCATTCAAAAGAAACCCTCAGGGCCCATCCAGCTTAGACCGGATACTCGATCGCTCGTGCCAGATATACGACACCCCCGAACAGCCAGCCAATCACACCAACAGGGATTGTTGGGTGTTCAAGCAGGCAGGCAAGTTAAGTGCCGAAACCAGAGACAAGGGGCTACATAGCGATGACGAGGAGGGTCCCCGGCCGCCGAACAACAAAGGACAGAAGGGATTTCCCACGCAAGTTCGGACGGTGAACATGATATACGCAACCCACATCCCCAAAAGGGAGCGGAAGCGTGCTCTCAAGGACGTCTATGCGTTGGAGCCAGTCGCCCCAAAGTTCAACCCATGGTCCTCCTGCCCGATCACCTTCGATCGAAGGGACCATCCCACCAGCATCCGTCACGGCGGATTCGCTGCACTGGTCCTAGACCCAATTATCGACGGATTTCACCTTATCAGAGTCCTAATGGATGGCGGCAGTAGCCTGAACCTGCTTTACCAGGACACAGTGTGAAAAATGGGCATCGATCCTTCAAGGATTAAACCCACAAAGACAACCTTCAAAGGCGTCATACCAGGTGTAGAGGCCAGCTGTACAGGATCGGTCACACTCGAAGTGGTCTTCGGATCCCCGGATAACTTCCATAGCGAGGAGTTAATCTTCGACATAGTCCCATTCCGCAGCGGCTATCACGCCCTGCTTGGACGAACCACATTTGCAAAATTCAATGCGGTGCCGCACTACGCATATCTCAAGCTCAAGATGCCAGAACCTCGCGGAGTCATCACGGTAAATGGAAATACCGAACGCTCTCTCCGAACGGAGGAGCACACGGCGGCCCTGGCGGCGGAAGTACAGAGTAGCTTCTCAAGGCAGTTCTCCAATCCAGGCGTCAAACGTCCGGACAACGTCAAGCGAGCCCGAAGTAACCTCCAACAAATACGGCTGGCACGTTCCGAGCAAGCATAGCAGTGCGGCCCCAACCCCAGCCCCCGCCAAATGGCGATACTGGTACCACGCGTACATAATTACGCCTTAGAAATACCATGGGCATAAGGGAAGGGGCACAACTACGGCACGCCCAAAATGCGGCTCAACCGCACTAAGGGGCTCCCTATTTCGCCGTTTTCCTTTTTACACACTTTCAGGACCCAACTATTCGGAAGGCCTGTCCGCCAATACACTCGCCGAACCCACGATGCAACAGCCAGGGAGAGAGCAAGCCACGTCAAACGTCCAGGTGGTCTCTATAACGAGTTTAATACCTGTTTTACTTACAATCCCGCAGCTTGCCCCTAGAGGGGAACATGTCAAATACTCCCATTTCTTGCTTACCGCACTTCTTGTATCATTCTGCTTTCGCAGCAGCCCTCTTTTAATAAACAATATATAGCTCTTATCTATTATTGTACTTATCTATTATTTATATACAAATATGTTCAGTCATGACATTCTGCAACCGTACACTTTGGTACGGACAATACACCAGGGGCTTACAACACCCCATAACATGGTGTGAGAAGACCGAACACTCTCATGAGTGCGGCACCCCGAACTTATAGCACTATATGCATCGGCTCTGAATCATGTCTTTGGTCAATAGTTGGGTTTGCCCGGCTCCCATGTTTTGGTACCTTACGTTCTGCATTGTTGGCTAATGTAGCGCTGGGAGAACTACTGCGATTGTGCCCCAGTTGAGCTGGGTTAACACCTCAGTAGAGAAAGCTAAAACTGACTGTCATGATAGTGCGAGAGACCGGTCGCTGTTCGCGAGGTTTTTTCGAGTCCTTAAAGACTTATGCCGCTTCGAGCGAGGAACCGGACTTTTCCGGCCTAGGCGTGGATAGCGCCCCGAACTCGGTCTTCCGAATACTAGGAGCTTCGCTGAAATTTAAAATTATAGAATTCTATGGCTAAGTGAGAGTGATAAAGCATTATAAGTCCGACGGCCTGGTTCGTTGTGCTGAACGCCTCCCTAGATGGACCCAAGAATGGGAACAAGAGCGCTCAGGTTTATCCCGAACACCCCATCACTCATGGCATGGGGGTCGAAGCCGACGACTTGCATCTCTCAGATTTGATAAACGGCCGCACAGAAGGTAATATTTTAAATTAACAAGCGTTGCTTAACGCATATGAACAAAGTTTCAGCGTACAGGATAACAAATGCGAGTCTACTCAAAAATTACATCTTTGGAGCACTCATCCGCTATACGGCGGGCACCCTTCAGAACGCCATTATAATACATCTCAGGCGTACGATACTCCTTGCCCGGTGGTGGCGCGTCCGTCAAAAGCCTCTCCGCGTCTAGCTTGCCCCAGTGCACCTTAGCACGGGCAAGGGCCCGACGGGCACCTTCAATACAAACGGAGCGCTTCACGACCTCAATCCACGGACACACGTCCACCAGCCGTCGCACCAGACCGAAGTAGCTCCCAGGCATGACTTCTCCAGGCCATAGCCGAGCTATGAGGCCCTTCATGGCCTCTTCGGCCACCTTGTGGAGCTCGACCAGCTGCTTCAGCTGGTCGCTCAGGGGCACCGAATGTTCGGCCTCACCATACTGAGACCAAAACACTTTTTCCGTCGAGCTCCCCTCTTCGGCTCGGTAGTATGCGGCGGTGTCGGTGTCAAAACCGGCGGATCTCGGGTAGGGGGTCCCGAACTGTGCGTCTAGGCGGATGGTAACAGGAGACAAGGGACACGATGTTTTACCCAGGTCCGGGCCCTCTTGATGGAGGTAAAACCCTACGTCCTGCTTGATTGATATTGATATTGTGGATGTTTACAAGAGTGGATCTACCACGAGATCAAGGAGGCTCAACCCTAGAAGCTAGCCTATGGTATGATTGTAATGGTTGTTGTTGTGTCCTACGGACTAGAGCCATCTGATTTATATAGACACCGGAGAGGGCTAGGGTTACATAGAGTCGGTTACAATGGTAGGAGATCTACATATCTGTATCGCCAAGCTTGCCTTCCACACCAAGGAAAGTCCCATCCGGACACGGGACGAAGTCTTCAATCTTGTATCTTCATAGTCTTGGAGTCCGGCCGATGATGATTGTCCGGCCGATGATAGTTCGGCTGATGATGGTAGTCCGGCTATCCGGATACCCCCTAATCCAGGACTCCCTCAGTAGCCCCTGAACCAGGCTTCAATAACGATAACTCCAGCGTGTATATTGCTTGGCATTGCAAGGCGGGTTCCTCCTCCGAATAGAAGATTGTGAACACCAGGATAGTGTCCGGCTCTACAAAATAAATTCCACATTTCACCGTAGAGAGAATAATATATACACAAGTTCAATCTGCTGACGTTTTTTGCGGCATGACGTCATGCCACTACCAAGTCATTACTTGAATCGTTTTTTACTCTACCACCTCAGCGCATTTAGCGAAGCGGTTTCCTTGACACGCCTTGTCAAAGCAGAGATCGTGTTCCCCCTTAATCCGGGATTCTCATCAATACGGACGTGGGTAACCCAACCGCGCCATTGATGGTGATGCTTGGGGGATAAGCGAGTTTTACCAGGCCGGTGGGGGACGCGTAGACTTCGCCCGCCCATATAAGGGATAAGGATTCACCTTTTCACCTACGCCTTCTTCCTCCTTTGCTTATCCATCTCCGCGCACTCGAGCTCCAGCACCCAAGCCCGCACATCTCGTCTCAACCTTCCCCAGTTATGTCCGGAGCGGGAGGCAAGTGGATGACCTCCTCCGTTATGGAGGAGCACATCGAAAGACTGCGCAGCACCGGCTACCTGTCCGGCGACATCGCGCACCGGCTGCCCGACGAGGGGCAGCTCATCCCCACCCCCAGGCCCCATGAGAGGGTCATTTTTCTTCCCCACTTCCTCCGCGGACTGGGTTTTCCACTTCACCCCTTTGTCCGGGGGCTCATGTTCTACTACGGCCTAGATTTCCATGATCTGGCACTGAACTTCATCCTCAACATCTCGGCGTTTATCATCGTGTGCGAGGCCTTCCTCTGCATCCAGCCCCACTTCGGCTTGTGGCTCAAGACCTTCAATGTCAAGCCGAAGGTAGTGAAGGGCACTCAAGCGGAGTGCGGAGGCGCCATGTTGGGCAAGATGCCCAATGTCCTTTGGTTCGAAGGGGCCTTCGTGGAATCCGTCAAGGGGTGGCAATCGAGGTGGTTCTATATCACCGAGCCACGCGACCCTAAGTGGGCGGCGGCCCCCGAGTTCAGATCTGCTATCCCCATGCAGCTCACCTCCTGGAAAGAGAAGGGCTTGCTGTGGGGTAGTTCGGACGAGCTGACGAGACTCCAAGCCTGTATCCAGAAGCTGGTGAAGAAGCTCAGGCTGGTTAACATGGTCCAGGTCATGCTCGTCCGTCGGATTCTCCCATGCCAAGAGTGGGCATTCAATCTGTGGGAGTTCAATCCGGAACAGCACCAGGCGCTGAGCGGGCTCTTCGACACGACGTACGAAGGCGCCTGGAGGGTGCTGTTTAAGGGCGCCGAAGCCCCCGCATCCGCGACTGAAGATCGCGGTTTTCGCTCGCAGCGCCAAGACGACGAGGTAAGTGATTCTACCCCTTTACGGGACACTTGCTTTTCATAGTTTAACTCTATGCGGGTTTTAATTTCCCCTTTGCCTTTGACAGGACTGGATGAGGAAGGCGGAGCAGATTATCTGCCCGGCTCCTATGCCAGAAAAACCAGTAGACGCCCATCTAGCGAGGCTGCTGGTTCCGGCACCGCACGTGGTGCCGGAGAAGAAGGCCAAGAAGGAGGCCACGGGTACTCGAAAGAGTTCCCATTTTTAGGTGTCCGACGACTCCGGGGCGGACTCCTCCCCCAAAAACGAGGAGGAGAAAGAGGACTCTCTCCCAGAGGAGGGAGAGAGGAAGAGGAAGGCTTCCCCAACAGGGGAGGCCGAAGGGTCCAAGAGGGGAAGGACTATTCCCCCGGACAGCTCCGCCAACATCAACGTTGGCGAGGAAGAATGGCCGTCAAGGGCCAGGCCTCCGGCGAGATCGTAAGTATCCGGATTCCTGAATGATTTATAATTTCTTTTTCTGTGTCACATAGTGTCATTCTGATGCCGCATGCTGCCTGTAGTCCGGCCAATGATGATCTCCCCGCTTCATCGAGTGGGTCGTTGGCTCCGTCGGATGTAGACTCCATCCCGACCGCCTCCACCCCTCGCGACACCGAGGACGCTGAGGTGGGATCCCAAGAAGGGACCCATCAGGGGGAGGCTCCGGATGGGCCACGAGGCGGCCTCCCGGACTTTGCGCCGGACTCCATATCAGAACCCGCAGTGGTTCCGAAGTCCGGCCCGCGGCCCCTTCGCAAGAAGGGCAAGACCGTGACGCCGGCGGCTTCCGTCCAAACGGAGGCGCCGGACAATTTGTTGGAGGCGCTCCAGAGCGCTTCCATCGAGGAAGAACACCGCACTATTATGAGTGCGGTGATTCAAAAGGTACAGCTTGCCAAGAGCGGGCTGACCGAAGCCTGCAGTAGCCTTCTATCAGGCTTTGAGGTAAGAAGTTTAAAAATATGCAATATAATACCGCATAGACAGTAGCCCCTGATGCTCGGTTCGGTGTTTGGAAAGAAAAGCCGAATTGAGGATCTGAAAAAATAAGATATACGCATGGTTGCTAAAAAAATATGTCAATATGGGTTGCAGGCTGCGCTGCTGACCTCTGTCGCACTGAATGCGGAGGTCGGTGCTTTGAAGCAGGAGCTCGAGCGGTCCGAGCAAGAGCTCGGCCGCGCCAAGAAGCAGCTCCAGGACAAAGAAGGTGAGTAACACCACTTTGAACTTGTACCTTACAGAAAAGGGTTTAGGTTGCAACAAAAAATAACAAGGATAACATGGGTACTGCAGGGGCCACGAACGAGGTGGCAACCCTGAAGGTGGTCGTGTTCGCGGCCGAACGCAATGCAGCCGTGGAACGGCAGAGCGAGAAAAAGCAGGAGGTGCGGGTGGCGGTGGTTCGGCAAGAGCTCCAGGCTCTCATGGAAAAGCATGAGAGTTTGGAGCGTGACTCAAAGACTCGAGAGTCCGAGCTTTCCTCGGCTCTCGAAAGTGCCAAAACTGCCAAGGCCGATGCCCATAAGTCCCTTCAGGAGATTGAGTTGGTGAGGAAGATAGCGGCGGGTAAGGCATTTTTCATGCAAAGCAAGCATGTGAATGTAAATTACGTGTTACTTACACGAATTCGGAGCTCTCCAGGGGCGTTTGCAGATCTGCCTTGCAGCGTGTCTGATGCCGCCGCATTCTACCGAGCCGAGGAGGGGAGCTCAACGGAGAAGGTCTTCTGGTCTCAGTATGCTGAGGCCGGCCATCCGGTGCCCCCTAGCGACCAGCTGAAGCAGCTAGTCGAGCTCCACAAGGCGGCCGAGCAGGCCATGAAGGGCCTCATAGTCCGGCTGTGGCCTGGAGAGGCCATGCCTGGGAGCTACTTCGGCCTCGTGCGACGGTTGGTGGATGCGTGCCCCTGGGTGGAGGTTATCAAGCGCTCCGCCTGTATTGAAGGTGCTCGTCGGGCCCTTGCCCGCGCAAAGGTGCATTGGGGCAAGCTGGATGCGGAGAAGCTAATCACTGACGCGCCACCAGCGGGCAAGGAGTATCGTACGCCCGAGATGTACTATAAGACTGTTCTGAAGGGTGCCCGCAAGATTTCGGATGAGTGCCCCCAGGATGTAATTATTGAGTAAATTCGCAATGTGTTATCCTGTGCGCTGAAAACTTTGTTCATATGCGCTAAGCAACGCTTGTTAATTTAAAATATTACCTTCTGTGCGGCCGTTTATTAAATCTGAGAGATGGCAAGTCGTCGGCTTCAGCCCCCATGCCACGAATGCTGGGGTGTTCGGGATAAACTTGAGCACTCTTGTTCCCATTTTTGGGTCCATCTAGGGAGGCGCTCAACACAACGAACAAGGCAACCGGACTTATAGTGCTTGAACACTCTCACTTAGCCATAGAATTCTATAATTTTAAATTTCAGCAAAGCCCCTAGTATTCGGAAGACCGAATTAGGGGCGCTATCCACGCCTTCGTCGGACATTATCCGGAACTTCGCTCGAAGCGGCGTAGGTCTTTAAGGACCCGAAAGGACCTCTCGAACAGCGACCAGTCTCTCGCCTTATCATGACAGTCAGTTTTAGCTTTCTCCACTGAGGCATTAACCCGGCTCAACCGGGGCGCAATCGTAGTGGTTCTCCCAGTGCTACCTTAGCCGATAGAACGGAACGTAAGGTGCCAAGCATGGGAGCCGGGCAAACCCAACTATTGACCCAAGACATGATTCGGTGGCGATTCATATAATGCTATAAGTTCGGGGTGCCGCACTTGTGAAAGTGTTCGGACTTTATCACACCATAATGCGAGGAACATAAGCCCCTGGTGTATTTGGCCGTACCAAAATGTACGGATGCAACATGTCGTAAATGAACATATATATATATATATATATAAGGTAATGCAATTATGGGCAAAAAGTGCTGCATTTTATTCGAGAAGATCTGCTATGAGTGCGGAATGATACAAATAGTGCGGAAAGCAAGGGATTGGACGAATTAAAGGCGTATCCCTCCAGGGGTAGGCCGCGGAATGGTGTATTTAACAAATTTAATGCTCGTAATGGAGACCACCTGAGTGTTCTTCGCGGCCTTTGTCCCTCCCTGGCTGTTGTATCATTAGTTCGGCAGGTTCGCCGCCGGACAGAGTTCTGAAAAAAGAGAGAAATAAAAGATAAAAAGAGCGACACACTTGGGAGCCCCTGGTGTGGTCGAACCGCACTCTAGGTCTGTTGTGGTTGTACCTCCCCCTATGCCCATGGTATCTCCAGGGTGTAATTATGTACGCGGAGAGTTTGTCTTGCAATTGTGCGAGGGCTGGGGTTGAGGCCGCATTGCTACGCGTGCTCGGAACGTGCCAGGTGGTCTTGGTGATGTTGCTCCGGGCGCGTTTGGCCGTGTCCGGTCGTTTAACGGTCGGACTCAAAAATTGCCTTAAAAGGCTGCTCTGTACTTCTGCCGCGAGAGCCGCTGTATGTTCCTCCATTCGGAGGGAGCGTTCCGTGTTTCCATTGACCGTGATGACTCCACGAGGGCCTGGCATCTTGAGCTTAAGGTATGCATAATGCGGCACCGCGTTGAATTTTGCGAACGCGGTTCATCCGAGCAGAGTGTGATAGCCACTGCGGAACGGGACTATGTCGAAGATTAACTCCTCGCTTCGGAAATTATCCGGGGATCCGAAGACCACTTCCAGTGTAACTGAGCCTGTACAACTGGCCTCGACACCTGGTATGACGCCTTTGAAGGTTGTCTTTGTAGGTTTAATCCTTGAAGGGTCTATGCCCATCTTGCGCACTGTATCCTGATAAAGCAGGTTCAGGCTACTGCCGCCGTCCATCGGGACTCTCGTGAGGTGAAATCCATCAACGATTGGGTCTAAAACCATTGCGGTGAATCCGCCATGGCGGATATTGGTCGGATGGTCTCTTCGATCGAAAGTGATCGGGCAAGAGGACCATGGGTTGAATTTTGGGGCGACTGGCTCCATCCCGTATACGTCCCTTAGTGCACGCTTCCGCTCCCTCTTGGGTATATGCGTTGCGTATATCATGTTTACCATCCGAACTTGAGGGGGAATCCCTTTTGTCCTCTGTTGTTCGGTGGCCGGGTCTCTTCCTCGTCATCGCTGTGTAGCCCCTTGTCATTGTTTTCGGCGATTAATTTGCCTGCCTGCTTGAATACCCAACAATCTCTGTTGGTGTGGTTAGCTGACTTTTCGGGGGTTTCGTGTATTTGACAGGAGCGGTCGAGTATTCGGTCCAAATTGGACGGGCCCGGAGTGGTTCTTTTGAATGGCTTCTTCCGTTGACCGGGCTTGGAGCCTCGGAATCCGGCGTTGACTGTCGTATCCTCATTGCTGTCGCCGTTAATGCGGCGTTTGTTTTTGTTTCGATGCAACCTGCCATTGCGGTCCTTGGTATCCGGACTGCCAGCGTTTTTGCTGAGGTTGTTGCTGCGAGCTAGCCAGCTATCCTCTCCCGCACAGAAGCGGGTCATGAGTGATGTGAGGGCTGCCATGGATTTCGGCTTTTCCTGTCCTAGGTGCCGGGCCAGCCACTCGTCGCAGATGTTATGTTTGAAGGCAGCGAGGGCCTCTGCATCCGGACAGTCGACGATTTGATTTTTCTTTGTTAAGAACCGTGTCCAGAATTGCCTGGCCGATTCGTCTGGCTGCTGGATTATGTGGCTTAGGTCATCTGTGTCCGGTGGTCGCACATACGTGCCCTGGAAGTTGTCGAGGAATGCGGCTTCCAGGTCTTCCTAGCATCCAATTGACTCTGCGGGCAGGCTGTTAAGCCAATGCCGAGCTGGTCCTTTAAGCTTGAGCGGGAGATATTTGATGGCGTGAAGATCGTCGCCGCGGGCCATGTGTATATGGAGGAGATAATCCTCAATCTAAACCGCGGGGTCTGTTGTGCCATCGTAGGATTCGATATTAACGGGTTTAAACCCTTCAGGGATTTGACGATCCATTACTTCGTCAGTGAAGCATAGTGGGTGTGCGGCGCCTCTGTATTGAGCAATATCGCGACGTAGCTCAACAGAGCATTGTCTGCTGTGTTCGGCCCAGCCGGAGTGGTTGTATCCGGCGCGACGGTATTCGTCGTGGGTCTTGGGGCGCCCACGTGATCCATAGATAGATCTGGATTGTCTTGCCTTGTCCTCCAATATATCCCGCAAGTCCAGTGCGTTCCCCCGTGGCTTCATGCTTTTTGAGCGATGCTGGGGTACGATTTTGGTGGAGGGGTTGCATGCCCCTCTGTTGCGGCCACGAGGTGGTCGGTCTGCCGTATTGTGCGCTGGGGATGCAGGTTTGTACGCTTCCTCCTCTAGTCGGGGGAGCAACTTGCGTTTTGGGTAACTTTTGGAGGGGCATTCGAGTTCATACTCTTCGGCCGCGAGGACCTCGGTCCATCTGTCGGCCAGTAGGTCTTGATCAGCTTGAAGTTGTTGCTGCTTTTTCTTGAGGCTGTTTGCCATGGCCATTAGCCTGCGTCTGAAACGCTCTTGTTCGACGGGATCCTCAGGCACGACGAATTCGTCGTCATCGAGGCTTGCCTCGTCTCCGGAGGGAGGTAAGTAATTATCATCCTCGACCTCTTCATCTGCTGCCCTCTCGTGAGGGCTTGCTTCTGCCTCCTCCTGCGCTGGATCGTGCTGGAGGGGGTTGTCTTCGGCACTTTCCGGGGTGTTATTATCTCCTGTGCCGGAATCTCCATTCTTGCTGTGGAGGGATTTAGAGCGGCGCCGCTGACGTCGGCGCTTGGGCTGTTTCTTTAAGGAATCGGCCTCCGTTGCTTCTTCGCCGTCCCCATCTTTTGGGGTGTCCACCATGTATATGTCGTATGACGAGGTGGTCTTCCAGCGTCCTGTAGGCACTGGTTCTTGATAGTCTCCGGCATCGTCGTCCATACCGTCGATGTCTTCGGAGTCGTAGTCGAGTACGTCGGTTAGATCGTCGACGGTGGCTACAAAGTGGGTTGTGGGTGGGCTCTGAATTTCTTCGTCGTCCGCATCCCAACCATCCTGGCCGTAGTTCAGCCAGGGCTCTCCAGATAGCGAGAGATGCTTCAGCGAATTTAAGATATCGCTGAAGGGTGAGTGCTGAAAGATGTCCGCAGCGGTCAATTCCATGATCGGCGCCCAATCGGATTCGACTGGCAGGGGCGCAGGAGGTTCGGAGTCCGGCAGAGAGTCCGGCACCTCGGAGTCATGAGCTTTATGCGGGACAAGGTAAGTGTTCGGCTCCATCGCCGTAGAAGTTGCAGCTCCCGAGGCGGTGTCTAGCCATCCGTCCTCGATCTGAGCGATCGGCGCCGGACTATGGGTCGGAGCGGATTCGTGTGCGGCCTCCAAGGTGCTGTCCGGCGGCAGAGTTAGGTCGTGCCCATCGTGACAGCGCGACACGCTCGGCTGTGGCTCAGATCCATCGAAGATCAAGTCCCCGCGAATATCGGCCATGAAGTTTAGGCTTCCAAACCTGACCTGACGGCCAGGGGCTTAGCTCTCGATCTGCTCCAGATGGCCAAGAGAGTTGGCCCGCAGTGCGAAGCCGCCGAATACGAAGATCTGTCTGGGGAGAAAGGTCTCACCAGGACTGTGTCGTTGTCGATTGAAGAGGCCATCAAGCCTATCGGTGACGACACAGAGGAACTCTCAATGAAAGCACCAATGTCGGTGTCAAAACCGGCGGATCTCGGGTAGGGGGTCCCGAACTGTGCGTCTAGGCGGATGGTAACAGGAGACAAGGGACACGATGTTTTACCCAGGTTCGGGCCCTCTTGATGGAGGTAAAACCCTACGTCCTGCTTGATTGATATTGATATTGTGGATGTTTACAAGAGTGGATCTACCACGAGATCAAGGAGGCTAAACCCTAGAAGCTAGCCTATGGTATGATTGTAATGGTTGTTGTTGTGTCCTACGGACTAGAGCCATCTGGTTTATATAGACACCGGAGAGGGCTAGGGTTACATAGAGTCGGTTACAATGGTAGGAGATCTACATATCCGTATCGTCAAGCTTGCCTTCCACGCCAAGGAAAGTCCCATCCGGACACGGGACGAAGTCTTTAATCTTGTATCTTCATAGTCTTGGAGTCCGGTCGATGATGATAGTCCGGCCGATGATAGTTCGGCTGATGATGGTAGTCCGGCTATCCGGACACCCCCTAATCCAGGACTCCCTCAGGCGGCATCAGACACACTACGGGGCAGATCGGCGAACGCTCCTGGAGAGCTCCGGATTCGGGTAAGTAGCAGATAATTAACTTTTATATTTTTGCTTTGCATAAAGAATGCCTTACCCGCCGCTATCTTCTTCATCGCCTTGATCTCCTGAAGGGCCTTCTGGGCTTCGGCCTTAGCGGTCTTGGCACTCTCAAGAGCCAAGGCAAGCTCGGACTCTCGAGTCTTCGAGTCACGCTCCAAACTCTCATGTTTTTCCACGAGAGCCTGGAGCTCTTGCCGCATCTCCGCCACCTGCGCCTCCTGCTTCTCTCGCTCGGTGCGCTCCAAGGCCGCACTCTTTTCGGCCTTGGAGACCGCCTCCTTCAGGGTCGCCACCTCGGTCATGGCTCCTGCAACATTTACGTTGGTCCTGTTATTATTTGCAACCAAGTATTTCTATATACATTTATAGGAGGTACTATGTACCCTCTTTATCCTCGAGATGCTTCTTTGCACGGCCAAGCTCGCTCTCGGACCGCTCGAGGCTTTCCTTCAATGCATTGACCTTCGCAGTCAGTGCGGCAGAGGTCAGCAGCGCAGCCTGCATTCCCATATTGACACATTTCTATTAGACTCCTGCGTATATCTTTTTAGATCCTCAGCTCGGCTTTTCTTTCCGAACACCGAACTGAGCATCAGGGGCTATTGTCTATGCGGTAATATTTTTTATATGTTTTTAACACATACCTCAAAGCCTATTAACAGGCTTGTACAAGCTTCCGTCAGCCCGCTCTTGGCGGACTGAACCTTCTGAATCACCGCACTCATAACAGTGCGGTGTTCCTCGTTGATGGAAGCGCTGTTAAGCGCCTCCAGCAAATTGGCCGGCGCCTCCGGATGGACGGAGGTCACCGGCGTCGTAGGCTTACCTTTCTTATGAAGGCGTCGCCTGTCGGGCTCCGGAACCATCGACGGTTTCGGAGCAGTGTCTGGCCCGGGGCCGGACTTAGATCCCTCCGGAGCTTTACCCCCTTTGGGCCTAGAGTCTGGGAGGTCGCCTTGTGGCGCCTCCAGGACCACCTCCTCCTGGTTTTGCCCCTTACGGGACTCCACCTCAGCATCGTCTGTAGGGAGAGGGGAGGAGGCCATCGGAAGTGAAGCGCTATTCACATTCGACGAGTCCAGGGATTCACTCGACGAATCGCCGAGCTGAGCCCGGGGCGGACTACATCATTAAATTTAGCATCAGGAGGAACCATGCATCAGAGGAGCGCCGTAAGTTATTTGGATATCCGGATACTTACGATTTTGCTAGGGGCTTGACCCTGGGTGGCCATTCCCCCCCGCCGTCCTCGGCATCCAAGGCGTAGTCCGGCAGAGGGTCTTCCCCTTCTTGGATCCCCCGGCCTCCCCAGTTAGGGCGGCCTTCCTTTTCTTTCCTCCCCTCGTGGGAGGGGGAGAGGCTTCTTCTTCCTCTTCCTCCTCCTCGTTCTCCAAGGAGGAGGGTGCTTTGGGGTCGTCGGGCGATGAATCCGACACCACCGGGTGCCGGGAACTCTTTCGGGTCCCCGTGACCTTCTCCTTGGCCTTCTTCTCCGGCACCACGTGAGGTGCCGGAACCAGTAGCTTCGCCAAACGTGCGTCTTCTGGACCTTCGGGCAAAGGGGCCGGACAGTCAAACTGTCCGGATGTCCTCTTCCAGTCCTGTCAAAGGAACGGGAGTTTAGATCCCACATAGAGTCACACTATGAAATTCGAGTGTCCCGTAAGGGACTAAATGTAAGCTTACTTCAGAGGCTTGACGTTTGGCGCAGAATCCGTGATCCTCGGTGACGGGAGGGGAGACCTCGGAACTCTTGAAAAGCACCTTCCAGGCGTCCTCGTGCTTCGTTTCAAAGAGTCGGGATAGAGTCTGGTGCTGGGCCGGGTCGAACTCCCACAAATTGAAGTCCCGTCATTGACACGGGAGGATCCGGCGGAAGAGCATGACCTGGACTATGTTGACAAGCTTGACCTTCTTGGTCACCAGATCTCGGATGCAGGTTTGGAGTTCGGCCACCTCTTCCGGATTACCCCACGACAGGCCCGTCTCTTTCCAAGATGTGAGCCGCGTGGGGATGCCGGATCAAAATTCGGGGGCCGTTGCCCACTTAGGGTCACGCGACTCGGTGACGTAGAACCACCCCGATTGCCACCCTTTGATGGTTTCCACGAAGGCACCTGAGGGAGTCCTGGATTAGGGGGTGTCCGGATAGCCGGACTACCATCATCAGCCGAACTATCATCGGCCGGACTATCATCATCGACCGGACTCCAAGACTATGAAGATACAAGATTGAAGACTTCGTCCCGTGTCCGGATGGGACTTTCCGTGGCGTGGAAGGCAAGCTTGGCGATACGGATATGTAGATCTCCTACCATTGTAACCGACTCTATGTAACCCTAGCCCTCTCCGGTGTCTATATAAACCGGATGGCTCTAGTCCGTAGGACACAACAACAACCATTACAATCATACCATAGGCTAGCTTCTAGGGTTTAGCCTCCTTGATCTCGTGGTAGATCCACTCTTGTAAACATCCACAATATTAATATCAATCAAGCAGGACGTAGGGTTTTACCTCCATCAAGAGGGCCCGAACCTGGGTAAAACATCGTGTCCCTTGTCTCCTG
Organism: Triticum aestivum; assembly: GCF_018294505.1. Taxonomy (NCBI): domain Eukaryota; kingdom Viridiplantae; phylum Streptophyta; class Magnoliopsida; order Poales; family Poaceae; genus Triticum; species Triticum aestivum. The sequence goes on along the minus strand of NC_057804.1, from coordinate 435,993,718 downwards.
TTACCATCCGCCTAGACGCACAGTTCGGGACCCCCTACCCGAGATCCGCCGGTTTTGACACCGACATTGGTGCTTTCATTGAGAGTTCCTCTGTGTCGTCACCAATAGGCTTGATGGCCTCTTCAATCGACAACGACGCAGTCCTGGGTGAGACTTTTCTCCCCGGACAGATCTTCGTATTCGGCGGCTTCGCACTGCGGGCCAACTCTCTTGGCCATCTGGAGCAGATCGAGAGCTACACCCCTGGCCGTCAGGTCAGGTTTGGAAGCCTAAACTTCACGGCCGATATCCGCGGGGACTTGATCTTCGATGGATCTGAGCCACAGCCGAGCGTGCCGCGTTGTCATGATGGGCACGACCTAACTCTGCCGCCGGACAACACCTTGGAGGCCGCACACGAATCCGCTCCGACCCATAGTCCAGAGCCGATCGCTCAGATCGAGGACGGATGGCTGGACACCGCCTCGGGAGCTGCAACTTCTACGGCGATGGAGCCGAACACTTACCTTGTCCCGCATAAAGCTCATGACTTCGAGGTGCCGGACTCTCTGCCGGACTCCGAACCTCCTGCGCCCCTGCCAGTCGAATCTGATTGGGCGCCGATCATGGAATTCACCGCTGCGGACATCTTTTAGCACTCACCCTTCAGCGATATCTTAAATTCGCTGAAGCATCTCTCGCTATCCGGAGAGCCCTGGCCAAACTACGGCCAGGATGGTTGGGACGCGGACGACGAAGAAATTCAGAGCCCACCCACCACCCACTTCATAGCCACCGTCGACGATCTAACCGACGTACTCAACTACGACTCCGAAGACATCGACGGTATGGACGACGATGCCGGAGACTATCAAGAACCAGTGCCTACAGGACACTGGAAGACCACCTCGTCGTACGACATATACATGGTGGACACCCCAAAAGATGGGGACGGCGAAGAAGCAACGGAGGCCGATTCCTTAAAGAAACAGCCCAAGCGCCGACGTCAGCGGCGCCGCTCTAAATCCCGCCACAGCAAGAATGGAGATTCCGGCACAGGAGATAATAACACCCCGGAAAGTGCCGAAGACAACCCCCTCCAGCACGATCCAGCGCAGGAGGAGGCAGAAGTAAGCCCTCACGAGAGGGCGGCAGACGAAGAGGTCGAGGATGATAATTACTTACCTCCCTCCGGAGACGAGGCAAGCCTCGATGCCGACGAATTCGTCGTGCCTGAGGATCCCGTCGAACAAGAGCGTTTCAGACGCAGGCTAATGGCCACGGCAAATAGCCTCAAGAAAAAGCAGCAACAGCTTCAAGCTGATCACGACCTTCCAGGTGGTACGTGGCATAGGTGACCTTGTCATCTTCAGCTACGTTCGCGGAACGCAGCTTATGAGTGATGCTACGGAGCCAGTCATCTGCATCGAGTGGCTCGATGGAATGATGAAAGGTAGGTGGGTACAAGCGAATGAAGTCATGAATGGTCGCAGACTTATTGGACTGATGTGCGGTGTTCTCCTTGATACGTGCCAACAAGCGGTTAGACTCACGCTTGTTCCTCTCCATCTCTAGCATGAACTCTGTCAACGAAGGTTGATCGGGAGGATCCTCATCCCTACCACCTCCGTGGTTCTGGCTACGAGCAACAGAACTTCGCTTAGCTGATGACATCCTGAGAAACGAAACCAAGGACGGAATCAGCATCATCTATAGGCTATAGAATGTAGGACAAGGAAATTAGTAACTCTCGAACTCCTAGGGCAATTCCGGCAGCATAACGACAGTAATATGCTCAGAATGAGACATCCTGCTAAAATGGGGTAGTAACATACTCAACATCATCACTCAAGGTTCTGAGATCATACTAAACAGACTACACCGGAAGTACTCGAAACTGGGGTATGACTCTGATCAACCAATCCTATGGGACTACGGAGTAGTAACACGTGATCCTGATAGACGGAAGAGAAGCCTAGTTCCTTAACCCCGTAGGAAAGGTAGGATGACTCAGATCAGAAGGCCATGAGGTATAAGGAGTAAAAAGAGCCTTACGTTCCTTCCCACAATCAGTTCCCTTATATAACTAAAGAATTTCTAGACTCAACTTCGACCAGTTTGGCTTGGTAATCCTACAGGCAGTCAGGCTCTGATACCAAAGCTGTCAGGACCCCGATCCTAAGTCACATCGATCTAGCATGTAACACCTCATATCACTTTGCGGCCTCACGCACAATATTCCCACGGGTGTCGCCTTACCATGCCCGGGACCATTTGCGCCTTTTGGCACACGTATATTATAATGTCGCTAGCATCCATATGACAGATAACCCGCACTGACATGGCTAGTTGTGAACCCAAAGTGGCACTAACTTACAGGGACAGGCATCCATGACCCAGCATCGAACGTGTCGGTCATCAGTGAGTGAATCCAGGCTGTAGCACTGGGCTAACAGGACTCTAGTGAACCGGGCTGTAGCGGGCTAACAGGACTCCGGTATTCATCGCGTGACATTTCCCCGAAGGGACAGACACAGGAATGAAGAAGGACACATGCCGGCCAGCCTAAGTGTTCCGGAGCAGTAGCACGCTACCATGGCTCAGTGGAAGCACTAGGAGACATTTCCCGGTAAGAGAGGCTACTAAGGATAAACAACTAGATAGTCAGATCCCACACATAGCAATACACATTACACGTACGCATAACATGCAAGTATGTGCTGTACAACATGGCATCACAGCATAACTCAACAACTCATATAGATAAGGCTCAAAGAGCCACCATAGCATTTATTGCAAACAGGGGTCACACGACCCGTCATACAGAGCATACAAGCAACAAGCGGAAGCATTACATGTCTGGGTACAGACATCTACAATGAAAAAGGCTGAAGAGCCTGACTATCTACAACATCCGATCAAGATCGTAGCTGAGGTACAAGCTACTCGTCGAAGTCCACGAGAACACTAGTAAGACCGAAGTCTCCGCTGCAAAAACATAAATAAAGCAACATGAGTACAAAGGTACTCAGCAAGACTTACATCAGATCCTATCATACATGCATTTGTATCAAGAGGGTAATGTGGGGTTTAGTTGCAGCAAGCCAGCTTTGACTCTGTGGCTATCCTGTTCTACGACTACCAGATCTTCTATGAGGTGATATGGTGCACACGAGTCCACTAATCACCACACAATACACTACTATGGATTCATCCCCGTCTCCCTACGAGAAGGCCATCCATAGCACTCACACTTGTCTTGAGCATTTCAGAGTATCCACTTCAAGTTGTCTATGTACCATGTAAGCATCCAAGAAGTCCATAACCGCGGACCCGGCTATTCGAATAGATCATGTTAACCCTGCAGGGGTGTACTTCTTCACACACGCTCTCGCCACTTACCGCCATGTACACGTCATGTATCTCGGCAACCTTCAAGCGGAAGCCTGGCGAGGGTGTCAGCCACGACCTGACTAACCACACAAGACTCTAGTCCAGGTTTATCGCCTATTCGGGTTCCATCCGCAAGGAGATCCGGCTGGGGTGTCACTCACGGCCCCAAACGATGTGTGTAGGGTTCCCGAGCCCACCATCCGGGTGCCACTCGGTACACCAGGCCACGTGTGCCTAGTCTGTCCCAAGCCCACCCTGCCGGGTGCCACTTGGTAGAAAAATAGCACTACCTACAAACACCAGAAACTAGTTGCGACTCCTGGACAGAGATTAAGTTGGTTAATAAGTCGAGAGGGCTTGGAGCGCCTAGAGCCCAATGTGTGGTAGTATCGAGTCATTGGACAACATACATAGAACTCAGTGCTTAAGGACGGTTCCAGTGAGACAACCCACCATGTACTCCTACATGGCCTCTCACCGCTACCTTTACAAAATCGTATTCACACACTTCACTCTCAGCATCAGAACATAGAGCACTGCACTCCAATTCATTCCCAATGAATCAGACCTGACACACTCTAAGCAATAGCAGGCATAGCATGGTAGGAACACAACAATGGCTTCAATCAACTCCTACACATGCTAGTGGGTTTCAACTATTTACTATGGCAATGACAGGTCATGCAGAGGAATGGGTTCAACTACCGCAGCACAAAGTAGCAGATGAATCATTGTTGTCCTAATGCAATAACTGAGAGCAGGAGCGAGAGAGTAGGATTGTATCGGAATGAACAAGGGGGTTTGCTTGCCTGGTAGATCAATAAGGGAGGCACTGCTTCACAGACAGGTACTCTGGAACGGTCTCCGGAGCAGGACCTATCGAGAAGGAACGGTGCCAACAATCAATACACAAACATATGCAACAATATGATGCATGAACATGGCATGTAGATGTGATGCTGTTTGAGCTAATGCAACTAGTATTCAAATTGAATGAAGTCCATTTGAATCAAGGGTTCAAATGCAACTCCAAATTAAGCTCTTATATATGCCATTTATGTTTTCACCTATACAGCAGGTTTAGGTTGGTTTGTCATGCATGAAACTAGTACAGATGGATAGATTACATTTTTCTGATAATTTTTCATATATAAATTATTTCAATCTGAGCTACGGTTGAATTTCTATGAATTTTTGAAGTTTTGGGCATTTTCTGGAAATTCCTGAATAAGAATAAATCCAGAGAATTGCATTACTGCATCAGCATTGAGTAAGCATGACGTCAGCAAGTCAACTGCGGCTGACTGGGGTCAAACCTGACGTGTGGGGTCCACACGTCAGTGACACGGGGTTAAACAGGGGGTTATTTGCTTAATTAAAAGGATTAGGGGGCCGAGGCCCACTGGTCAGTGTCAGTGGTTAATTAGGCGGTGATTAGCACTAAGCTAATCACCTGCCCGATAGGGCCCACCCGTCAGGCCGACGAGGTCGTCGTCGGCGACCTCAGGACGCGGCGGCGTCCGCGTTACAGGCCATGAGGGCGGCGACTAAGGGCACCGGGGCGTAGCCCGGGCTCGTCCGCATCCAGGGGAGCAGACGGGAAGCCGCGGGGGCGCCGGAGCTCGCCGGAGCGGGGCTCGCAGCAGCGGCCGGAGCTCGGCTCAAGCGGGTGCGCGTCTACGGCGCACGAGAAGGCAGGAGAGGAGGGGGAATCGACGCGGGAGAGCTCACAGGGGACCGGAAGAGACGACGACGAGCTCGGGGGAGGCGCTGACGGCGGCGAGCGGCGACGGAGATCCACGGCGGCCGAAGGTGATGAAGGCGACGGTGACAGCTCCACGGGGCACTCCGGCTGGTGTGGCTCGGCGGAGAGCTTCAGAGCGAGGAGGCGGAGCTCCTGCGCGTGTCGGAGAGGCGAGGGGGAGGCGGTGGCTACGGCAACAGCGTGCGGCAGCGTTCGGGCACGGTGGGGAACGGTGAGGGAGAGAACAGGGGGGAGTGAGAGCGGTCGGGGCATGCGTGGCGTCGCGCGGGTTCATCCAGAGCGACGATGAGGAGGACAGGCATGCAGGGAGGGAGGAGGTGGCGCGGCGCGGCGGTGCGCGCGTCGGGCACGCGCTCGTCCTCCTGTCGGGGAGGAAGACGACAGAGGAGGGGGCCTAGGTGGGCTGGGCTGGCCAGCTGGGCTGCTGCTGGGCTGCACAGGGAGGTAAGCCCAGGTAAGTCTCTTCTCCCCTTTAGTTTTTCTTTTCTATTTTCTGACATATGTTTTGATTTAATAAAAATACTAAATCATTTTATTTTCTTATGCCAATTTTTATGGAAGCTAGTTATATTATTCCAGAGCTCCTTTATAAATGGCATAATTTTTGGACAATATTTTATATATATAACAATATATATCCAAAGAAAAGAATTACTGTATTAATTCCAAATGCCCAAAACAAATACTTATGAGCTCCTAAAAATATTGGTTTGATTTTTATCTCTGTCCAATATTTTCAGAGAGCAACATGAGCATTTTCTTGGACCTTTTTGGAACAATTTTTATCTGGGTCATTTCCAGAAATGAGTCTGAGGGTTTCACAAATCCTCATTTCAAATTTAAATGGAATTTAAACATGATGCACACATGACTAGCTAGCCTTGAGCATACCAGACTAGGGATGTGACAACTCGCCCCCACTTGAGAGAATCTCGTCCCGAGATTCAGGGGTCGACAGAAAGAAAGTGGGGTACTCCAGTCGAAGACGATCTTCTCGCTCCCAGGCAGCTTCTCTCTCGGAATGATGAGACCACTGAACCTTGAGAAACTTGATATTCTGACGTCGAGTGACACGCTCTTCTTGATCAAGAATGCGAACCGGGTACTCTCGGTATGTGAGGTTATCTTGGAGATCAAGCGTTTCATGGTCTACTCCGCGGATGGGATCCGAGAAGCAACGCCTGAGTTGAGAGACATGGAAGACATCATGCACTCTGGAAAGATGTGGGGGTAGTTCCAACTGGTAGGCAACCTCTCTTCGTTTAGCGAGAATGCGAAAAGGACCAATGTAACGAGGAGCCAACTTGCCCTTGATACCGAAACGATGGGTACCCTTCAAAGGAGTGACCCGAAGGTAAGCTTTGTCGCCAATTTCATAAGTCATATCCTTATGATGGCGGTCATACTGACTCTTCTGATGAGACTGAGCTGTTTTCAAATTGTCACGAATGATGCGAACTTGCTCTTCTGCCTCTTGGATCATGTCCGGTCCAAAGAATTGTCTTTCACCGGTTTCTGACCAGTTCAAAGGTGTTCGACATCTTCATCCATAGAGAACCTCAAAAGGAGCTTTCTTGAGACTGGATTGATAGCTATTGTTATAAGCAAACTCGGCGAAAGGAAGACATTTCTCCCAATCCATACCGAATGAGATAATGCAAGCTCTAAGCATGTCCTCGAGAATTTGGTTGACCCTTTCCACCTGACCACTCGACTGAGGGTGGAAAGCGGTACTGAAGGAAAGATGGGTTCCCATGGCAGTTTGGAAACTCTCCCAGAAATGGGAAGTGAAAAGACTACCACGGTCTGAATTGATCTCTAGTGGAACACCATGGAGTGACACTATTTGAGAAATGTATAAGTCAGTGAGCTGACTAGCAGTGATACCCTCTCGAACAGGAAGGAAGTGAGCCACTTTGGAAAGATGATCAATGACTACGAAGATAGCATTATTCCCTCTTTTGGTCCTGGGAAAACCGGTAATGAAGTCCATACCAACTTTATCCCATTTCCACTTAGGAATAGCTAAAGGCTGAAGGGTGCCAGTAGGCCTTTGATGTTCTGCCTTAACGCGACGACAAATGTCACAGTTAGCAATAAACTGAGCGATTTCTCTCTTCATCCTAGTCCACCAGAACCTCTGGAGGTCCTGATACATCTTAGTACTACCGGGATGAATTGTGAGAGGAGATTCATGTGCCTCCTTAAGAATCAATTGTCGCAGATGTTGATTTTTGGGAACCACCAAGCGATTCTCAAAGAAAACAACACCATGATCATCCATAGAGAAACATCCACCAACCCCTTTCTTAATGTTTCTCTTGATCCGAGAAATTCCTGTGTCTTGCTTTTGAGCAGCGATAATTCGATCCTCAAGATCAAGTTTTGCCACCAAGGTAGAAAGGAATCCGCGAGGAGCAATGTGAAGATTGAGCTTACAGAATTCCTCATGGAGAAGTGGTTGGCCCTGCTGCAACATGAGATTGTTGCAATAGGATTTACGACTTAGCGCATCAGCCATGACATTGGCTTTGCCTGGAGTGTAGGTAATCCCTAGATCATAATCTGTGATTAACTCCAACCAACGTCTTTGCCTAAGGTACAAATCTGGTTGTGTGAAGATATACTTGAGACTCTGGTGATCGGTGTAGATCTCGCAACGTTTACCAAGGAGGTAATGTCGCCAGGTCTTGAGTGCATAGACTACGGCTGCAAGCTCTAGATCATGTGTAGGATAATTATCCTCATGTGGATGCAACTGTCAAGATGCATAGGCAATCACATGACGATCCTGCATAAGAATGCAACCTAGTCCCTGTCGTGAGGCATCGCAGTAGATAACAAAGTCTTTAGTGAAATCCGGTGGCACAAGTATGGGAGCAGATGTCAGGCATCTTTTCAGTTCCTGAAAACTGTACTCACACTGTGGGGACCACTCAAACTTTTTATCTTTCTTGAGAAGTTCTGTGAGGGGTTTGGCTACCTTGGAGAAGTTTTCAACAAAGTGACGACAATAGCTGGCTAGACCAAGGAAACTCCTAACTTGTTTAACGGTTTCAGGTGGAGTCCAATCAAGAACGGCCTTAACTCTCTCGGGATTGACAGCAATGCCCTTACCAGAGATTACGTGGCCTAGGTAGGTCACTTCTGGCAACCAAAATTCACACTTGGAGAACTTGGCATAAAGTCGATGCTCTCTGAGTTTTTCTAACACAAGTCTAAGATGTTCGGCATGCTCTTCCTCGTTCTTCGAGTAAATAAGAATATCATCGAGGTAAACCACGGCGAACTTATCTAAGTACTCCATGAAGATCGAGTTCATCAGGCGAGAGAAAGTGGCTGGGGCGTTGGTTAGACCAAAGGACATGACGGTGTACTCGTACTGACCATAACGAGTGACAAAAGCCGTCTTAGGAATGTCCCCATTTCTGATCTTGATTTGGTGGTAGCCTAACCTCAAATCCATCTTGGAGAAGACTGAGGATCCAGCGAGCTGATCATACATGCCGTTGATCCTGGGGAGCGGATATTTGTTCTTTATCGTGACCAAATTAACGGGACGATAATCTACAACCATCCGGTCCGTACCATCCTTCTTCTTGACGAAGAGGACGGGGCAAGCCCAAGGGGAAGAACTAGGGCGGATGAAACCCTTTTGCAAGGACTCATCAAGTTGTTTCTTAAGCTCGGCTAGTTCTAGGGGTGCCATCTTGTAAGGTCTCCTAGAGATTGGAGCAGTCCCTGGGATAAGATCTATGACGAACTCTACATCTCTGTCAGGTGGAACACCTGGCAGTTCCTCTGGAAAGACATCCGGAAAGTCACGGACTACCGGAATATCTTCAAGGTCAGGGAGAGGGCTGGCATAAGAGAATAGACCTGACGCTTTGCAACTCTAGTGGAGACAGTGACTATCTTGCGAGATGGGTGTGTGAGCTGAACAGATCTTGTGTAACAATCAATCTTGGCATGATGAGCTGTCATCCAGTCCATACCCAAGATGATGTTAATATCTGAGGACTTGAGGGCTACAAGTGATGCAAGGAATACAAGTCTATCAACAAGGATTTCATTACCATGGCTGATTCTAGTGGTCTGCCATCTAGACCCTGGGGTTTGGATTTCAAGCGGAGTTGGCATATCACAAAATGACATGTCGTGCAAACGAGCATAGCCTTCAGAAATGAAGGAGTGAGATGCTCCAGTATCGAATAGAACCAATGCTGGATGACAATTGACAAGGAGTGTACCAAGAACGACATCCGGATCATCATGAGCGTCCTTAGCTGAGATCTGATGCACACATCCACGTTCAGTGGGGACTGACTTGACACTGATCATCTTGCATGGTAGCTTAACACAACCAACGGTCTTCTCGGGCTGGGGTGGAACATAACTAGTTTGAGAGCAGTCACGTGCATAGTGTCCTGGCTTCCCGCATGTGAAGCAAGTCCCTGAAGTTGGACGTGGACCCGCACTGACAAGCGGTCGACCGATAGGCCTGGGTTGAACATACGACTGAGCTGGGTGAGGCACCGCATAGGATGGCCTCGGTGCATATTCGGAAGGAAAAGCGGAGTTTGGAACCCAAATCCGGTGCTTCTGAGAACTAGAACCGGAGGAAGATCCCAAATCACGGGTGTGCTTACGAGACTCCTCGTAAGTAAGCTGAGCTGTCTCTGCATTAATGGCCTTGTTCACAAGGGCTTGGAATGTATCACAATGATGTAGGTGGAGATCACGATGCAACTTGGGGTTGAGACCCTTCCGGAACCTAGCTTGCTTCTTGGCGTCTATGGACACCTCTTCTGTGGCATAACGGCCGAGGTTCTCAAACTCTCTACTGTAAACATCAACAACCATCTTACTCTGGGTGAAACTACAGAACTCTTCTCTCTTGCGATCGATGAGGGCTTCAGGAATGTGATGCTCGCGAAAAGCCTCAATGAAATCTCTCCAGGTAGGAATCTGGCCAGCTGGAAGCATAGCCTCATAGTTCTGCCACAAAAGACTAGCAGGACCTTCCAGGTGGTACGTGGCATAGGTGACCTTGTCATCTTCAGCTACGTTCGCGGAACGCAGCTTATGAGTGATGCTACGGAGCCAGTCATCTGCATCGAGTGGCTCGATGGAATGATGAAAGGTAGGTGGGTACAAGCGAATGAAGTCATGAATGGTCGCAGACTTATTGGACTGATGTGCGGTGTTCTCCTTGATACGTGCCAACAAGCGGTTAGACTCACGCTTGTTCCTCTCCATCTCTAGCATGAACTCTGTCAACGAAGGTTGATCGGGAGGATCCTCATCCCTACCACCTCCGTGGTTCTGGCTACGAGCAACAGAACTTCGCTTAGCTGATGACATCCTGAGAAACGAAACCAAGGACGGAATCAGCATCATCTATAGGCTATAGAATGTAGGACAAGGAAATTAGTAACTCTCGAACTCCTAGGGCAATTCCGGCAGCATAACGGCAGTAATATGCTCAGAATGAGACATCCTGCTAAAATGGGGTAGTAACATACTCAACATCATCACTCAAGGTTCTGAGATCATACTAAACAGACTACACCGGAAGTACTCGAAACTGGGGTATGACTCTGATCAACCAATCCTATGGGACTACGGAGTAGTAACACGTGATCCTGATAGACGGAAGAGAAGCCTAGTTCCTTAACCCCGTAGGAAAGATAGGATGACTCAGATAACAAGGCCATGAGGTATAAGGAGTAAAAAGAGCCTTACGTTCCTTCCCACAATCAGTTCCCTTATATAACTAAAGAATTTCTAGACTCAACTTCGACCAGTTTGGCTTGGTAATCCTATAGGCAGTCAGGCTCTGATACCAAAGCTGTCAGGACCCCGATCCTAAGTCACATCGATCTAGCATGTAACACCTCATATCACTTTGCGGCCTCACGCACGGTATTCCCACGGGTGTCGCCTTACCATGCCCGGGACCGTTTGCGCCTTTTGGCACACGTATATGATAGTGTCGCTAGCATCCATATGACAGAGAACCCGGGCTGACATGGCTAGTCGTGAACCCAAAGTGGCACTAACTTACAGGGACAGGCATCCATGACCCAGCATCGAACGTGTCGGTCATCAGCGAGTGAATCCAGGCTGTAGCACTGGGCTAACAGGACTCCGGTGAACCGGGCTATAGCGGGCTAACAGGACTCCGGGATTCATCACGTGACATTTCCCCGAAGGGACAGACACAGGAACGAAGAAGGACACATGCCGACCAGCCTAAGTGTTCTGGAGCAGTAGCACGCTACCATGGCTCAGTGGAAGCACTAGGAGACATTTCCCGGTAAGAGAGGCTACTAAGGATAAACAACTAGATAGTCAGATCCCACACATAGCAATACACATTACACGTACGCATAACATGCAAGTATGTGCTGTACAACATGGCATCACAGCATAACTCAACAACTCATATAGATAAGGCTCAAAGAGCCATCATAGCATTTATTGCAAACAGGGGTCACACGACCCATCATACAGAGCATACAAGCAACAAGCGGAAGCATTACATGTCTGGGTACAGACATCTACAAATGAAAAAGGCTGAAGAGCTTGACTATCTACAACATCCGATCAAGATCGTAGCTGAGGTACAAGTTACTCGTCGAAGTCCACGAGAACACTAGTAAGACCGAAGTCTCCGCTGCAAAAACATAAATAAAGCAACATGAGTACAAAGGTACTCAGCAAGACTTACATCAGATCCTATCATACATGCATTTGTATCAAGAGGGTAATGTGGGGTTTAGTTGCAGCAAGCCAGCTTTGACTCTGTGGCTATCCTGTTCTACGACTACCAGATCTTCTATGAGGTGATATGGCGCACACGAGTCCACTAATCACCACACAATACACTACTATGGATTCATCCCCGTCTCCCTACGAGAAGGCCATCCATAGCACTCACACTTGTCTTGAGCATTTTAGAGTATCCACTTCAAGTTGTCTATGTACCATGTAAGCATCCAAGAAGTCCATAACCGCGGACCCGGCTATTCGAATAGATCATGTTAACCCTGCAGGGGTGTACTTCTTCACACACACTCTCGCCACTTACCGCCATGTACACGTCATGTATCTCGGCAACCTTCAAGCGGAAGCCTGGCGAGGGTGTCGGCCACGACCTGACTAACCACACAAGACTCTAGTCCAGGTTTATCGCCTATTCGGGTTCCATCCGCAAGGAGATCCGGCCGGGGTGTCGCTCATGGCCCCAAACGATGTGTGCAGGGTTCCCGAGCCCACCATCCGGGTGCCACTCGGTACACCAGGCCACGTGTGCCTAGTCTGTCCCAAGCCCACCCTGTCGGGTGCCACTTGGTAGAAAAATAGCACTACCTACAAACACCAGAAACTAGTTGCGACTCCTAGACATAGATCAAGTTGGTTAATAAGTCGAGAGGGCTTGGAGCGCCCGGAGCCCAATGTGTGGTAGTATCGAGTCATTGGACAACATACATAGAACTCAGTGCTTAAGGACGGTTCCAGTGAGACAACCCACCATGTACTCCTACATGGCCTCTCACCGCTACCTTTACCAAATCGTATTCACACACTTCACTCTCAGCACCAGAACATAGGGCACTGCACTCCAATTCATTCCCAATGAATCAGACCTGACACACTCTAAGCAATAGCAGGCATAGCATGGTAGGAACACAACAATGGCTTCAATCAACTCCTACACATGCTAGTGGGTTTCAACTATTTACTGTGGCAATGACAGGTCATGCAGAGGAATGGGTTCAACTACCGCAGCACAAAGTAGCAGATGAATCGTTGTTGTCCTAATGCAATAACTGAGAGCAGGAGCGAGAGAGTAGGATTGTATCAGAATGAACAATGGGGTTTGCTTGCCTGGTAGATCAATAAGGGAGGCACTGCTTCACAGACAGGTACTCTGGAACGGTCTCCGGAGCAGGACCTATCGAGAAGGAACGGTGCCAACAATCAATACACAAACATATGCAACAATATGATGCATGAACATGGCATGTAGATGTGATGCTGTTTGAGCTAATGCAACTAGTATTCATATTGAATGAAGTCCATTTGAATCAAGGGTTCAAATGCAACTCCAAATTAAGCTCTTATATATGCCATTTATGTTTTCACCTATACAGCAGGTTTAGGTTGGTTTGTCATGCATGAAACTAGTACATATGGATAGATTACATTTTTCTGATAATTTTTCATATATAAATTATTTCAATCTGAGCTACGGTTGAATTTCTATGAATTTTTGAAGTTTTGGGCATTTTCTGGAAATTCCTGAATAAGAATAAATCCAGAGAATTGCATTATTGCGTCAGCATTGAGTAAGCATGACATCAGCAAGTCAACTACGTCTGACTGGGGTCAAACCTGACGTGTGGGGTCCACACGTCAGTGACATGGGGTTAAACATGGGGTTATTTGCTTAATTAAAAGGATTAGGGGGCCGGGGCCCACTGGTTAGTGTCAGTGGTTAATTAGGCGGTGATTAGCACTAAGCTAATCACCTGGCCGATAGGGCCCACCCGTCAGGCCGGCGAGGTCGTCATCGGCGACCTCAGGACGCGGCGGCGTCCGCGTTACAGGCCACGGGGGCGGCGGCTAAGGGCACCGGGGCGTAGCCCGGGCTCGTCCGCATCCAGGAGAGCAGACGGGAAGCCGCGGGGGCGCCGGAGCTCGCCGGAGCGGTGCTCGCGGCGGCGGCCGGAGCTCAGCTCAAGCGGGCGCGCGACTACGGCGCACGGGAAGGCAGGAGAGGAGGGGGAATCGACGCGAGAGAGCTCACAGGGGACCGGAAGAGACGACGACGAGCTCGGGGGAGGCGCTGACGGCGGCAAGCGGCGACGGAGATCCACGGCGGCCGGAGGTGATGAAGGCGACAGCGACGGCTCCACGGGGCGCTCCGGCTGGTGTGGCTCGGCGGAGAGCTTCAGAGCGAGGAGGCGGAGCTCCTGCGCGTGTCGGAGAGGCGAGGGGGAGGCGGTGGCTACGGCAACGGCGTGCGGCAGCGACGGCAGCGTTCGGGCACGGTGGGGAATGGTGAGGGAGAGAACAGGGGGAGAGTGAGAGCGGTCGGGGCATGCGTGGCGTCGCGCGGGTTCATCCAGAGCGACAAGGGAGAGGACAGGCAGGCAGGGAGGGAGGAGGTGGCGCGGCGCGGCGGTGCGCGCATCGGGCACGCGCCCGTCCTCCTGTCGGGGAGGAAGACGACAGAGGAGGGGGCCCAGGTGGGCTGGGCTGGCCAGCTCGGCTGCTGCTGGGCTGCACAGGGAGGTAAGCCCATGTAAGTCTCTTCTCCCCTTTAGTTTTTCTTTTCTATTTTCTGACATATGTTTTGATTTAATAAAAATACTAAATCATTTTATTTTCTTATGCCAATTTTTATGGAAGCTAGTTATATTATTCCAGAGCTCCTTTATAAATGGCATAATTTTTGGACAATATTTTATATATATAACAATATATATCCAAAGAAAATAATTACTGTATTAATTCCAAATGCCCAAAACAAATACTTATGAGCTCCTAAAAATATTGGTTTGATTTTTATCTCTGTCCAATATTTTCAGAGAGCAACATGAGCATTTTCTTGGACCTTTTTGGAACAATTTTTATCTGGGTCATTCCCAGAAATGAGTCTGAGGGTTTCACAAATCCTCATTTCAAATTTAAATGGAATTTAAACATGATGCACACATGACTAGCTAGCCTTGAGCATACCAGACTAGGGATTTGACAGGCATGCAAGCCCTCCACCAAAACCGTACCCCGGCATCGCTCAAAAAGCATGAAGCCACGGGGGAACGCGCCGGACTTGCGGGATATATTGGAGGACAAGGCAAGACAGTCCAGATCTATCTATGGATCACGTGGGCGCCCCAAGACCCACGACGAATACCGTCGCGCCGGATACAACCACTCCGGCCTGGCCGAACACAGCAGACAACGCTCTATCGAGCTACGCCGCGATATTGCTCAATACAGAGGCGCCGCACACCCACTATGCTTCACTGATGAAGTAATGGATCATCAAATCCCTGAAGGGTTTAAACCCGTTAATATCGAATCCTACGATGGCACAACAGACCCCGCGATTTGGATTGAGGATTATCTCCTCCATGTACACATGGCCCGCAGCGACGATCTTCATGCCATCAAATATCTCCCGCTCAAGCTTAAAGGACCAGCTCGGCATTGGCTTAACAGCCTGCCCGTAGAGTCAATTGGATGCTGGGAAGACCTGGAAGCCGCATTCCTCGACAACTTCCAGGGCACGTATGTGCGACCACCGGACGCAGATGACCTAAGCCACATAATCCAGCAGCCAGACGAATCAGCCAGGCAATTCTGGACACGGTTCTTAACAAAGAAAAATCAAATCGTCGACTGTCCGGATGCAGAGGCCCTCGCTGCCTTCAAACATAACATCCGTGACGAGTGGCTGGCCCGGCACCTAGGACAGGAAAAGCCGAAATCCATGGCAGCCCTCACATCACTCATGACCCGCTTCTGTGCGGGAGAGGATAGCTGGCTAGCTCGCAGCAACAACCTCAGCAAAAACGCTGGCAGTCCGGATACTAAGGAGCGCAATGGCAGGTTGCGTCGAAACAAAAACAAACGCCGCATTAACAGCGACAGCAATGAGGATACGACAGTCAACGCCGGATTCCGAGGCTCCAAGCCCGGTCAACGGAAGAAGCCATTCAAAAGAACCACTCCGGGCCCGTCCAATTTGGACCAAATACTCGACCGCTCCTGTCAAATACATGGAACCCCCGAAAAGCCAGCTAACCACACCAACAGAGATTGTTGGGTATTCAAGCAGGCAGGCAAATTAATCGCCGAAAACAATGACAAGGGGCTACACAGCGATGACGAGGAAGAGACCCGGCCGCCGAACAACAGAGGACAAAAGGGATTCCCCCCTCAAGTTCGGACGGTAAACATGATATACGCAACGCATATACCCAAGAGGGAGCGGAAGCGTGCACTAAGGGACGTATACGCGATGGAGCCAGTCGCCCCAAAATTCAACCCATGGTCCTCTTGCCCGATCACTTTCGTTCGAAGAGACCATCCGACCAGTATCTGCCATGGCGGATTCGCCGCATTGGTTTTAGACCCAATCGTTGATGGATTTCACCTCACGAGAGTCCTGATGGACGGCGACAGTAGCCCGAACCTGCTTTATCAGGATATAGTGCGCACGATGGGCATAGACCCTTCAAGGATTAAACCTACAAAGACAACCTTCAAAGGCATCATACCAGGTGTCGAGGCCAGTTGTACAGGCTCAGTTACACTGGAAGTGGTCTTCGGATCCCCGGATAATTTCCGAAGCGAGGAGTTAATCTTTGACATAGTCCCATTCCGCAGTGGCTATCACGCTCTGCTCGGACGAACCACGTTCGCAAAATTCAACGCAGTGCCACATTATGCATACCTTAAGCTCAAGATGCCAGGCCCTCGTGGAGTCATCACGGTCAATGGAAACACAGAATGCTCCCTCCGAACGGAGGAACATACAGCGGCTCTCGCGGCAGAAGTACAGAGTAGCCTTTTAAGGCAATTTTCGAGTCCGGCCGTTAAACGACCGGACACGGCCAAACGCGCCCTGAGCAACATCAACCAAGACCACCTGGCACGTTCCGAGCACGCGTAGCAATGCGGCCTCAACCCCAGCCCTCGCACAATTGCAAGACAAACTCTCCGCGTACATAATTACTCCCTGGAGATACCATGGGCATAGGGGGAGGCACAACCACAATAGACCCAGAGTGTGGTTCGACCACACCAGGGGCTCCCAAGTGTGTCGCTCTTTTTATCTTTTATTTCTCTCTTTTTTATGCAGAACTCTATCCGGCGGCGAACCTGCCGAACTAATGATACAACAGCCAGGGAGGGACAAAGGCCACGATGAACACTCAGGTGGTCTCCATTACGAGCATTAAATTTGTTAAATACACCATTACGCGGCCTACCCCTGGAGGGAGACGCCTTTAATTCGTCCAATCCCTTGCTTTCCGCACTATTTGTATCATTCCGCACTCATAGTAGATCTTCTCGAATAAAATGCAGCACTTTTTGCCCATAATTGCATTACCTTATATATATATATATGTTCATTTACGACATGTTGCATCCGTACATTTTGGTACGGCCAAATACACCAGGGGCTTATGTTCCCCGCATTATGGTGTGATAAAGTCCGAACACTTTCACAAGTGCGGCACCCCGAACTTATAGCATTATATGAATCGGCTCCGAATCATGTCTTGGGTCAATAGTTGGGTTTGCCCGGCTCCCATGTTTGGCACCTTACGTTCCGTTCTATCGGCTAAGGTAGCACTGGGAGAACCACTGTGATTGCGCCCCGGTTGAGCCGGGTTAACGCCTCAGTGGAGAAAGCTAAAACTGACTGTCATGATAAGGCGAGAGACTGGTCGCTGTTCGAGAGGTCCTTTCGGGTCCTTAAAGACCTACACCGCTTCGAGCGAAGTTTCGGATAATGTCCGACGAAGGCGTGGATAGCGCCCCTAATTCGGTCTTTCGAATACTAGGGGCTTCGCCGAAATTTAAAATTATAGAACTATGGCTAAGTGAGAGTGTTCAAGCACTATAAGTACGGTTGCCTTGTTCGTTGTGTTGAGCGCCTCCCTAGATGGACCCAAAAATGGGAACAAGAGTGCTCAAGTTTATCCCGAACACCCCAGCACTCGTGGCATGGGGGATGAAGCCGACGACTTGCCATCTCTTAGATTTAATAAACGGCCGCATAGAAGGTAATATTTTAAATTAACAAGCGTTGCTTAGCGCATATGAACAAAGTTTTCAGCGCACAGGATAACACATTGCGAATTTACTCAATAATTACATCCCGGGGGCACTCATCCGCAATCTTGCGGGCACCCTTCAGAACAGTCTTATAGTACATCTCGGGCGTATGATACTCCTTGCCCGCTGGTGGCGCGTCAGTGATTAGCTTCTCCGCATCCAGGTTGCCCCAATGCACCTTTGCGCAGGCAAGGGCCAGACAAGCACCTTCAATACAGGCGGAGCGCTTGATAACCTCCACCCAGGGGCACGCATCCACCAACCGTCGCATGAGGCCGAAGTAGCTCCCAGGCATGGCCTCTCCAGGCCACAGCCGGACTATGAGGCCCTTCATGGCCTGCTCGGCCGCCTTGTGGAGCTCGACCAGCTGCTTCAGCTGGTCGCTAGGGGGCACCGGATGGCCACCTCAGCATACTGAGACCAGAAGACCTTCTCCGTTGAGCTCCCCTCCTTGGCTCGGTAGAATGCGGCGGCATCAGACACGCTGCGAGGCAGATCTGCAAACGCCCCTGGAGAGCTCCGAATTCGGGTAAGTAACACGTAATTTACATTCACATGCTTGCTTTGCATGAAAAATGCCTTACCCACCGCTATCTTCCTCACCAACTCAATCTCCTGAAGGGACTTATGGGCATCGGCCTTGGCAGTTTTGGTACTTTCGAGAGCCGAGGCAAGCTCGGACTCTCGAGTCTTCGAGTCACGCTCCAAACTCTCATGCTTTTCCATGAGAGCCTGGAGCTCTTGCCGAACCACCGCCACCCGCGCCTCCTGCATTGCGTTCGGCCGCAGACACGGCCTCCTTCAGGGTTGCCACCTCGTTCATGGCCCCTGCAGTACCCATGTTATCCTTGTTATTTTTTGTTGCAACCTAAACCCTTTTCTGTAAGGTACAAGTTCAAAGTGGTGTTACTCACCTTCTTTGTCCTGGAGCTGCTTCTTGGCGCGGCCGAGCTCTTGCTCGGACCGCTCGAGCTCCTGCTTCAAAGCACCGACCTCCGCAGTCAGTGCGGCAGAGGTCAGCAGCGCAGCCTGCAACCCATATTGACATAATTTTTTAGCAACCCTGCGTATATCTTATTTTTTTTCAGATCCTCAGTTCGGCTTTTCTTTCCGAACATCGAACCCATATTGCATATTATTAAACTTCTTACCTCAAAGCCTGATAGAAGGCTACTGCAGGCTTCGGTCAGCCCGCTCTTGGCAAGCTGTACCTTCTGAATCACCACACTCATAATAGTGCGGTGTTCTTCCTCGATGGAAGCGCTCTGGAGCGCCTCCAACAAATTGTCCGGCGCCTCCGGTTGGACGGAAGCCGCCGGCGTCACGGTCTTTCCCTTCTTGCGAAGGGGCCGCCGGCCGGACTCCGGAACCACTGCGGGTTCTGATATGGAGTCCGGCGCAAAGTCCGGGAGGCCGCCTCGTGGCGCCTCCAGAGCCTCCCCATGATGGGTCCCTTCTTGGGATCCCACCTCGGCGTCCTCGGTGTCGCGAGGGGTGGAGGCGGTCGGGATGGAGTCTACATCCGACGGAGCCAACGACCCGCTCGATGAAGCGGGGAGATCAGCATTGGCCGGACTACAGGCAGCATGCGGCATCAGAATGACACTATGTGACACAGAAAAAGAAATTATAAATCATTCAGGAATCCGGATACTTACGATCTCGCCGGAGGCCTGGCCCTTAACGGCCATTCTTCCTCGCCAACGTTGATGTTGGCGGAGCTGTCCGGGGGAATAGTCCTTCCCCTCTTGGACCCTTCGGCCTCCCCTGTTGGGGAAGCCTTCCTCTTCCTCTCTCCCTCCTCTGGGAGAGAGTCCTCTTTCTCCTCCTTGTTTTCGGGGGAGGAGTCCGCCCCGGAGTCGTCGGACACCTAAAAACGGGAACTCTTTCGAGTACCCGTGGCCTCCTTCTTGGCCTTCTTCTCCGGCACCACGTGCGGTGCCAGAACCAGCAGCCTCGCTAGATGGGAGTCTACTAGGTTTTCTGGCATAGGAGCCGGGCAGATAATCTCTCCGCCTTCCTCATCCAGTCCTGTCAAAGGCAAAGGGGAAATTAAAACCCGCATAGAGTCAAACTATGAAAATCAAGTGTCCCATAAAGGGGTAGAATCACTTACCTCGTCGGCTTGGCGCTGCGAGCGAAAACCGCGATCTTCAGTCGCGGATGCAGGGGCTTCGGCGCCCTTAAACAGCACCCTCCAGGCGCCTTCGTACGTCATGTCGAAGAGCCCGCTCAGCGCCTGGTGCTGTTCCGGATTGAACTCCCATAGATTGAATGCCCTCTCTTGGCATGGGAGAATCCGGCGGACGAGCATGACCTAGACCACGTTAACTAGCCTGAGCTTCTTAACCAGCTTCTGGATACAGGCTTGGAGTCCCGTCAGCTCGTCCGAACTACCCCACAGCAAGCCCTTCTCTTTCCAGGAGGTGAGCTGCGTGGGGATACCAGATCTGAACTCGGGGGCCGCCGCCCACTTAGGGTCGCGCGGCTCGGTGATATAGAACCACCCCGATTGCCACCCCTTGACGGATTCCACGAAGGCCCCTTCGAACCAAAGGACATTGGGCATCTTGCCCAACATGGCACCTCCGCACTCCGCTTGAGTGCCCTTCACTACCTTCGGCTTGACATTGAAGGTCTTGAGCCACAAGCCGAAGTGGGGCTAGATGCAGAGGAAGGCCTCGCACACGACGATAAACGCCGAGATGTTGAGGATGAAGTTCGGCGCCAGATCATGGAAATCCAGGCCGTAGTAGAACATGAGCCCCCGGACAAAGGGGTGAAGTGGAAAACCCAGTCCGCGGAGGAAGTGGGGAAGAAAAACGACCCTCTCATGGGGCCTGGGGGTGGGGATGAGCTGCCCCTCGTCGGGCAGCCGGTGCGCGATGTCGCCGGACAGGTAGCCGGCGCTGCGCAGTCTTTCGATGTGCTCCTCCGTAACGGAGGAGGTCATCCACTTGCCTCCCGCTCCGGACATAACTGGGGAAGGTTGAGACGAGATGTGCGGGCTTGGGCGTTGGAGCTCGAGTGCACGGAGATGGATAAGCAAAGGAGGATTAAGGCGTAGGTGAAAAGGTGAATCCTTATCCCTTATATGGGCGGGCGAAGTCTACGCGTCCCCCACCGGCCTGGTAAAACTCGCTTATACCCCAAGCGTCACCATCAATGGCGCGGTTGGGTTACCCACGTCCGTATTGATGAGAATCCCGGATTAAGGGGGAACACGATCTCTGCTTCGAGAAGACGTGCTAAGGAAACCGCTTCGCTAAATGCGCTGAGGTGGTAGAGTAAAAAACGATTCAAGTAATGACTTGGTAGTGGCACGACGTCATGCCGTAAAAAACGTCAGCAGATTGAACTTGTGTATATATTATTCTCTCTACGGTGAAATGTGGAATTTATTTTGCAGAGCCGGACACTATCCTGGTGTTCACAATCTTCTATTCGGAGGAGGAACCCACCTTGCAATGCCAAGCAATATACACGCCGGACTTATCGTCATTGAAGCCTGGTTCAGGGGCTACTGAGGGAGTCCTGGATTAGGGGGTGTCCGGATAGCCGGACTACCATCATCAGCCGAACTATCATCGGCCGGACTATCATCATCGACCGGACTCCAAGACTATGAAGATACAAGATTGAAGACTTCGTCACATGTCCGGATGGGACTTTCCTTGGCGTGGAAGGCAAGCTTGGCGATACGGATATGTAGATCTCCTACCATTGTAACCGACTCTATGTAACCCTAGCCCTCTCCGGTGTCTATATAAACCAGATGGCTCTAGTCCGTAGGACACAACAACAACCATTACAATCATACCATAGGCTAGCTTCTAGGGTTTAGCCTCCTTGATCTTGTGGTAGATCCACTCTTGTAAACATCCACAATATTAATATCAATCAAGCAGGACGTAGGGTTTTACCTCCATCAAGAGGGCCCGAACCTGGGTAAAACATCGTGTCCCTTGTCTCCTGTTACCATCCGCCTAGACGCACAGTTCGGGACCCCCTACCCGAGATCCGCCGGTTTTGACACCGACAGCACCCTCGAGCCAAGTGACGTTGGCCATCTTGCCCACCATAGCACCTTCGCATTCTGCTTGTCGGCCTTTCACAACCTTCGGCTTGACGCTGAAGATCTTCAGCCATAGGCCAAAGTGAGGCTGGATGTGGAAGAAGGCCTCGCACACGACGATAAACGCCGATTGAGGATGAAGTTCGAGGCCAGATCGTGGAAGTCCAGGCCGTAGTAGAACATGAGCCCTCGGACGAACGGGCGAAGAGGAAAACCCAGTCCATGGAGGAAATGGGGAAGAAAAACAACCCTCTCATGGGGCCTGGGGGTGGGGATGAGTTGCCCCACATCTGGAAGCCGGTGCGCGATGTCGTCAGACAAGTATCCGGCCTTCCTCAGCTTTTTGATTTGCCCCTCCGTGACAGAGGAGGCCATCCATCTACCTCCCGCTCCGGACATGGTTGGAGAAGGTTGAGGTGGGAAGTGCGGGCTTGGGCGCTGGAGCTCGAGTGCGCAGGGACGGATAAGCAGAAGAGGAAGAAGGCGTGAATGGAAAGGGCGGATTCTTATCCCCTTATATGGGCGGCCAAAACTACGAGCCCCCACCGGCCTAATAAAACTCGCTTATCTCCCAAGCGCTGCGGTTAGTGGCGCGGTTGGGTTACCCACGCCCGTATTGATGAGGATCCCGGAATAAGGGGACACGATCTCTGCTTTGACAAGACGTGCCAAGGAAACCGCCTCGCTAAATGCGCTGAGGTGGAACAGTAAGATGAATAAAAGCCTGGCCGTGGTGTGATGTCACGCTGCGGAATACGTCAGTAGATTAGATTGATGCAAATATTATTCTCTCTACGGTGGATTGTGGGACTTATTTTTGCAGAGCCGGACACTATCCTGGTGTTCAACATGTTCTATGGAATATTCGGAGAAGGAACCCGCCTTGCAATGCCGAAGACAACTTGCGCGTTGGACTTGTCGTCATTGAAGCCTGGTTCAGGGGCTACTGAGGGAGTCCTGGATTAGGGGGTGTCCGGATGGCCGGACTAAGACCTTTGGCCGGACTCCCGGACTATGAAGATACAAGATTGAAGACTCCGTCCCGTGTCCGGATGGGACTTTCCTTGGCGTGGAAGGCAAGCTTGGCGATACGATATGAAGATCTCCTCCCATTGTAACCGACTCTGTGTAACCCTAGCCCTCTCCGGTGTCTATATAAACCGGAGAGTTTTAGTCCATAGGACGAACAACAATCATACCATAGGCTAGCTTCTAGGGTTTAGCCACTCCGATCTCGTGGTAGATCTACTCTTGTACTACCCATATCATCAATATTAATCAAGCAGGAGTAGGGTTTTACCTCCATCGAGAGGTCCCAAACCTGGGTAAAAACATCATGTCCCTTGTCTCCTGTTACCATCCGCCTAGACGCACAGTTCGGGACCCCCTACCTGAGATCCGCCGGTTTTGACACCGACAATAACCAACACCTCATCCTCACCGAATCATTTGTCAAAGAATTTAAATTCTTTCCCCGTGAGTCTAGGGTGTCATTTAAACTGTATGAAAATTCATTTACCATTTCTCTAGAAAGGTTTGCTCACCTATGCAAAATCCCATTCTGGGGTTCGCTCGATGAGCCACCTAAGTCTGAGTTTGAATTATTTTTGACTAGTCTTTGCTTTGGTGAAACTAGGGGAGTGGCGCAAGGTAGAATAAAGAGCATACATTTTCCTGCAATTTAGTTCTTCGTACTATTTAATGGAAAATGTATTGTAGGCAAACAAGATAGTAGCATACATTTTCCTGCAATTCAGTACTCCCAATTTGAGTCTCATTCACACCGCTCTCTATGGTGATAAAATTTATAATATTGGAGCAATTGTTGCACGTAGGTCATAGCACAATGCTGGTAGTGGATATTTTTATGGTGGAATTTATGCCACACGCTTAGCCGGAGGGCTGGGTGTTTCACCTTTGCCCTATGATACCATTTTACCCACGCAGTACCTAGACTTTGATGCTATGAAACGTCATAAGATTCTTAGGGCCGATCCTCATCATTTCACTTATAATTTGACGTTTAACAAGGACTCCATGGTAGACACATATTTGCTTGCACCTGCTCTCTTTAATGTTCATAACAGGGGAAGATATTATGTTCTTGAGAGCGAGGCCCGAGCTCATAACGCAACGGTTGTGGCTGCACGGCAGGCTGAGGCATTCGCACCGAGAGCCTCCGTGAGCTACCACTCCAATCATTACACAGGCTACTGACCAATTACCAAGTTAGGCCAAAAGCCTAAGCTTGGGGGAGTACGTATTCCCACCGACATTACATTCATGTTCACACATTTCATTCCAGTTGTCGGTGTCCACTCTTTTTCATTGTATCATCCATATTTAATTTATTTTCTCACTTCTTCTTGCGTGTTTGAAAAACTTCGAGAAAATTCAAATTTTGTTTCTTGCTTCTTTTTTATTTTTCTTCCTAGTTTAAATTGTTGTAGTACTAAAAAGAAAACCCAAAAAGATTTCCTTGTTCTTCTTTTACTTGTTGGGAGCTTTCCCGTGTAAATAGTTTTTCTCGTTTTTGCTTTTCTCTTTTCATTTGCTCATTTACGAAAAAACAAAAACTCCAAAAATATTTCAGTGTATTTCTTTGATTTTCTTTTCTTTTTATTGAGTCATACCGAGAAGAAGACCATGATGAAAATGTTGAGTGGCTCTCATTTGCATTATTGATCTAATAAAGAGTCCATATTACCTTGTCTTCTCCTCTTGAATAAAATGTTTGCTGATTCCAGCTTAGTCCACGACACTCTTGCACTATTATTATTTTTAAATCGTTCGGTCATGCAAGTGAAAGGCAACAATGACGATATTAGATGAACTGGCTGTGGCAGAGACAAATGGGTATGAACTCGACTTGTTCTGTTTTTGTAAATATGTTTAACCTAGTATCATGATTCAGCCTATTATGATCAAACATGTTTGCATTGACAATTAGAGATTATAGTTCCTCATGCCATTCATAAGTAGCTAGGAGTGAATAATGACTTATCTTGGATATCAACATTGCATTAAAATGATTGTGATGAAGTATGATGATATGGTATCCTCCTCTGAATGTTCGAGTGGCTTGACTTGGCACGTGTTCATGCATGTAGTTGAATCAAAACCAACATAGCCTCTATGATATTTATGTTCATGGTGTTCATATCCTACTCATGCTAGTATCCAACGTAACTTATGCATAATGCGTGTTCATGACCGTTGTTGCTCTCTAGCTGGCCGCTTCTCAACCTATTTGCTAGCCTTCGCCTGTACTAAGTGGGAACTCTGCTTGTACATCCAAAAACCTGAAACCCAAGTTGTTCCAGATGAGTCCACCATACCTACCTATATGCGGTATTACCCTGCCGTCCTAAGTAAATTTGCATGTGTCAACTCTAAAAACTTCAAATAAATATCCTTTTTGTGTGCCTGGATCGTTCATGGAACGACAGGAGGTAGTTGTTATCTTTCATGCTAAGCGGGTTATTCTCAGGCCGAGTGTTTCTTCACTCACCATCGCACGAGAAAAGGGCGGTAATAGGGATGTCCAGTCCCAAACTGCAAAAAGAAAAGAGCTTACAAATAATCAAACAAAAACTCCCAATGGAGTCATAACCTTTACATTTCCGCTTGGGAATCGCCACTAGTGTGTTTAGCATGGAAGATATTGATAACTGATGGTCATCAAGTAAATGAGAAGGGTGCATATCTCAAAATTTTCATTTACCTCTGTTTTAAAAACTTGAGCTCTGGCACCTCTACAAATCATTGCTTCCCTCTGCGAAGGGACTATCTATTTACTTTTATGTTGTGTCATCAGCTTCTCAAATAAGCGCCAGAACCTGAGAGCATTGCTGTCATGCTGATGCATTGTGTATAGCTAATGTTGGGTGCATCATGAGTGGATCTTTTCTACCATGAATTACAATGTTTAGTCGCTGCTTGAACTTTGGGGGTGCTCTTCATCTATGTTTTGTGGTCTCATAAAGGGCTAGCGAGATACCATTATTGTCATATTGTATCATGGTTGTTTTGACAACGTGTTGCTGTCTGGGATATATTATTATTGCTCTCTAGTTGATTATGTCATTGATATGAGTTAATATAATTTTTAAGAGTTATTATCGACATGGTTAGTTATAATCTTTGCTGAAAACCTGGGTGTTGTTTAAGCTTATTTATGAAACAAGAGCAAAAGAGTTCGTAAAAGTTTTTCTTTTTCACTTCCAGTTTATCAACTGAATTGCTTGAGGACAAGCAAAGGTTTAAGCTTGGGGGAGTTGATACGTCTCCAACGTATCTACTTTTCCTAACGCTTTTCCACTTGTTTTGGACTCTAATTTGCATGATTTGAATGGAACTAACCCCGGACTAACGCTGTTTTCAGCAGAACAATCATGGTGTTGTTTTTGTGCAGAAATAAAAGTTCTCAGCATGGAACGAAACTTTGCGAGGATTTTTTATGTCAATGAAGAGAATTTCTGGAGCCAAGAGCCACCTGAGGGGGGCACCTAGGTGGGCACAACCCACTAGGGCGCGCCTCCCCCCCAAGCGCGCCCCGGTGGGTGCTCCCTACCTAGTGGCCCCTCTAACGCTGAAACCGACGCTATAAAATCACATTATTCCAGAAAAAATAAGGGAGAAAGAATTATCGCGTTTCACGAGACGGAGCCATCGCCGTCTCCTATTCTTCATCGCGAGCCAGATCTGGAGTCCGTTTGGGGCTCCGGAGAGGGGGATCTTCGATCTTCGCCATCACCAACACATCTCCATTGCCAATTCCATGATGCTCCCTGTCGGTGTCAAAACCAGCGGATCTCGGGTAGGGGGTCCCAAACTGTGCGTCTAGGCGGATGGTAACAGGAGACGAGGGACACGATGTTTTTACCTAGGTTCGGGCCCTCTTGATGGAGGTAAACCCTACGTCCTGCTTGATTAATATTGATGATGTGGGCTACAAGAGTAGATCTACCACGAGATCAAGGAGGCTAAACCCTAGAAGCTAGCCTATGGTATGATTGTTGTTCGTCCTATGGACTAAAGCCATCCGGTTTATATAGACACCGGAGAGGGCTAGGGTTACACAGAGTCGGTTACAATGGTAGGAGATCTACATATCCGTATCGCCAAGCTTGCCTTCCACGCCAAGGAAAGTCCCATCCGGACACGGGACGAAGTCTTCAATCTTGTATCTTCATAGTCTTGGAGTCCGGCCGATGATGGTAGTTCGGCTATCCGGACACCCCCTAGTCCGGGACTCCCTCAGTAGCCCCTGAACCAGGCTTCAATGACGACGAGTCCGGCGCGCATGTTGTCTTCGGCATTGCAAGGCGGGTTCCTCCTCCGAATAATTTATAGAAGATTGTGAACACCAGGATAGTGTCCGGCTCTGCAAAATAAATTCCACATACAACCGTAGAGAGAATAATATTACACAAGTTCAATCTGCTGATGTATTTTGTGGCGTAATGTCACACCACTACCAAGCCTTCAAATTGTTTTTATTGTTCCATCTCAGCGCGTTTAGCGAGGCGGTTTCCTTGGCACGTCTTGTTGAAGCAGAGATCGTGTTCCCCTTATTCCGGGATTCCCATCAATACGGACGTGGGTAACCCAACTGCGCCATTGATTGCGGCGCTTGGGAGATAAGCGAGTTTTATCAGGCCGGTGGGGACGCGTGTTTCTGTCCTCCCATATAAGGGGATAAAGATCCAACCTTTTTACCTGCGCCTTCTTCCTCCTTGGCTTATCCATCTCTGCGAACTCGAGCTCTAGCGCCCAAGCCCGCACATCTCACCTCAACCTTCTCCAAATATGTCCGGAGCGGGAGGCAAGTGGATGGCCTCCTCTGTCACGGAGGGGCATATCCAGAAGCTGCGCAGCGCCGGATACTTGTCCAGCGACATCGCACATCGGCTCCCCAACGAGGGAGAGCTCATCCCCACCCCCAGGCCGCATGAGAGGGTAGTATTCCTTCCCCATTTCCTCCACGGACTGGGCTTCCCGCTTCATCCCTTTGTCCGGGGGCTCATGTTCTACTATGGCCTAGATTTCCATGATCTGGCCCCGAATTTTATTCTCAACATCTCGGCGTTTATCGTCGTGTGCAAGGCCTTCCTCTGCATCCAGCCCCACTTCGGCTTGTGGCTCAAGACCTTTAGTGTCAAGCCGAAGGTTGTGAAGGGCAGCCAAGCGGAGTGCGGAGGCGCCATGG
The DNA here is from genome assembly GCF_018294505.1 of Triticum aestivum. Taxonomy (NCBI): domain Eukaryota; kingdom Viridiplantae; phylum Streptophyta; class Magnoliopsida; order Poales; family Poaceae; genus Triticum; species Triticum aestivum. Next base: position 435,965,431 of record NC_057804.1, on the reverse strand, counting down.
TGGGCAGGATGTCCCACGTTACGTGGCTGGAGGGCACCTTTGTGGAAACCATTAAGGGGTGGCAATCGGGGTGGTTCTACATCACCGAGCCGCGTGACCCTGATTGGGCAGCAGCCCCCGAATTCAGATCCGGTATCCCTACACGGCTCACCTCCTGGAAAGAGAGTGGCCGGATCTAGGGGGATTCGGAGGAGCTGACCGGACTCCAAGCCTGTATCCAGAAGTTGGTGGACAAGAAGCTCAAGCTTGTCAACGTAGTCCAGGTCATGCTCATCCGCCAGATTCTCCTGTGCCAACGACGGGGCTTCAATATGTGGGAGTTCGATCTGGCGCAGCACCAGACTTTGAATGGGCTCTTCGACACTACGTATGAAGAGGTCTAGAAGGTGCTGTTCAAGGGCGCCGAGGCTCCCGCATCCGCTACCGAAGATCACGGATTCAGCTCGCAGCGTCCAGCTGATGAGGTAAGTGATATTGTCCTTTACGGGACGCTTGTTATTCATAGTTTGACTCTATGCGGGATCTAAACTCCCTTTCCTTTGACAGGACTGGCTGAAGAAGGCTGCACAGGCTATCTGTCTGGCCCCATTGCCAGAGGACCCAGCTGACGCCCGCCTAACGGGGCTGCTGGCTCCGGCACCCCACGTGGTGCCGGAGAAGAAGGCCAAGAAGAAGGCCACAGGGACTCGGAGGAGTTCTCGTTTTCAGGTGCTATCGGATGATGAATCCGAGGCCGACTCCTCCCACCAAGGCGAGGAGGAGAAGAAGAAAGCCTCTCCCCCAGTGGGGGGAGGGAAGAAAAGGAAGGCCTCCCCAACAAGGGAGGCTGAAGGGTCCAAGAGGGGAAAAACTCTTCCCCCGGACTGTTCCGCCAACGCCAGTGACGACAACGAGGACTGGCCTCCAAGGGCCAAGCCTCTGGCGAGATCGTAAGTATCCGGACTCCCGAATAACTTCAAGGTTTTCGTTTTCCACCACATTATGTCTTTCTAATGCCGCATACAACCCTGCAGTCCGCCTAAGGATGATCTCCCCACTTCGTCGAGCGGGTCCTTAGGGGCGTCGGATATGGATTCTCTTCCGACTGCCTCCACCCCCCGTGATGCGGACGATGCCGAGGTGGGATCCCTGGAAGGGACCCACCAGGAGGAGAGGGCCCCGGAGGTGTCGCAGGACAACCTCCCGGACTTTGCACCGGACTCAGCCCCAGAACCCATAGTGGCTCCGGAGTCCAGCGGGCGAGCCCTTCATAAGAAGGGCAAGACCGTGACGCCGTCTGCCTCCGTCCAACCGGAGGTGCCGGATAATTTGCTGGAGGCGCTCAACGGCGCCTCCATTGAAGAGGAACACCGCACTGTTATGAGTGTGGTGATTTAGAAGGTTCAGCTCGCCAAGAGCGGGCTGACCGAAGCCTGCAGCAGCCTTCTAACAGGCTTTGAGGTAAGAATTTCAATATATGTAAAATGGTACCGCATAGACAGTAGCCCCTGATGCTCGGTTCGGTGTTCGGAAAGAAAAGCCGGACTGAGGATCTTTAGAAAGATAAACATAGGAGTCATGAAAATATGCCAATATGGGATCGCATGCCGTGCTGCTGACCTCTGCCGCACTGACTGCAGAGGTCAAAACTTTGAAGGAAAACCTCGAGCGGTCCGAGAACGAGCTCGGCCATGCCAAGAAGCAGCTCGAGGAAAAAGAAGGTGAGTAATACCTTATGAAAATTGTACCTTACAGAAAAGGACTTGGTTGCAAGAAAAATGACAAGGATAACTGGGGTATTGCAGGGGCCACTAACGAGGTGGCGACCCTGAAGGAGGCGGTGGCCATGGCCGAACGCAATGCGGCTGCGGAGTGCACCGAGCGAGAGAAATAGGAGGCGCGGGTGGTGGAGGTACAGCAAGAGCTCCAGGATCTCGTGAGGAAACATGAGAGCCTGGAGCGTGACTCGAAGACTCGAGAGTCTGAGCTTGCAACGGCTCTTGAGAGTGCCAAAGCCGCTAAGGCCAAAGCCTACAAGGCCCTTCAGGAGATCGAGGCGGTAAAGAAAATAGCAGCGGGTAAGGCATTTTTCATGCAAAGTAAGCATGTGAGTGTTAATTACCCGTCGCTTACCTGAATTCGGAGCTCTCCAGGAGCGTTCGTAGATCTTCCTCGCAGCGTGTTCGATGCTGCCGCATTCTACCGGGCCGAGGAGGGGAGCTCGACGGAGAAGGTCTTCTGGTCTCAGTATACTGAGGCCGAACATCCGGTGCCCCTTAGCGACCAGCTGAAGCAGCTGGTCGAGCTCCACAAGGCGGCCGAACAGGCCATGAAGGGCCTCATAGTTCGGCTGTGGCCTAAGGAGGCCATGCCTGGGAGCTACTTCGGCCTGGTGCGGCGGCTGGTGGATGCGTGCCCGTGGGTTGAAGTCATCAAGCACTCCGCCTGTATTGAAGGTGCCCGTCGGGCCCTTGCCCGCGCAAAGGTGCACAGGGGCAAGATGGATGCCCAGAAGCTTGTGACGGACCCACCACCAGAGGGCAAGGAGTATCATACGCCCGAGATGTATTATAAGAGTGTGCTGAAGGGCGCCCGCACTATTGCGGGTGAGTGCTCCAAAGATGTAATATTTGAGTAGACTCGCATTTTGTTATCCTGTGCGCTGAAAACTTGGTTCATATGCGCTAAGAAACGCTTGTTAATTTAAAATATTACCTTCTGTGCGGCTGTTTATCAAATCTGAGAGATGGCAAGTCATCGGCTTCAGCCCCCATGCCACGAGTGCTGGGGTGTTCCGGATAAACTCGAGCGCTCTTGTTCCCATTTTTGGGTCCATCTAGGGAGGCGCTCAACACAACGAACAAGGCAACCGGACTTATAATGCTTGAACACTCTCACTTAGCCATAGAATTCTATAATTTTAAATTTCAGCAAAGCCCCTGGTTTTTGGAAGGCCGAATTTGGGGTGCTATCCACGCCTTGTCCAGACAGAATCCGGCTCCTCGCTCGAAGCAGCATAAGTCTTTAGGGACTCGCAAAGAACCTCTCGAACAGCGACCAGCTCTCGCCTCATCATGACGGTCAGTTTTAGCTTTCTCCACCGAGGCGTTAACCCAGCTCAACTGGGGCGCAATCGCAGTGGTTCTCCCAGTGCTACCTTAGCCGATAAAACGGAACGTAAGGTACCAAAACATGGGAGCCGGGCAAACCCAACTATTGACCCAAGAACATGATTCGGAGCCGATGCATATAATGCTATAAGTTCGGGGTGCCGCACTTGTGAAAGTGTTTGGACTTATCACACCATAACGCGGGAAACATAAGCCCCTGGTGTATTTAGCCGTACCAAAACGTACGGATGCAACATGTCATAGATGAACATATGTGTAAGAAAGAAATGCAATTAGAAGCAAAAATGTGCTGCATTGCTTTATTCAATAAAAACTGCTGTAAGTGAAGGACGATACAAGTGGTGCGGTAAGCAAGGGATGGGACTGTTTAACATGTCCCCCTCTAGGGGTAGGCTACAGAATAATGCATAAAACAGATTTAGTGCTCATAATGGAGACCACCTGGATTTTCGTTGTAGCCTTTCTCCTTCCCTGGCTGTTGTATTGTGGGTTCGGCATGTCTGCTGCCGGACAGGGCCTCTGACGAACGGAGTCCTGTAGGTAAAAAATAAAAGGAAAAGAAAAAGAAACGACACACTTAAGAGCCCCTGGTGCGGTTGAGCCACAATTTGGGCTTATCGTGGTCGAGCCCCTTGCCCCATGCCCATGGTATCTTCAGAGCATAATGGAGTACGCGAAGGGTCTGTCTTAATGTTTTACAGGGGCTGGGGTTGGGGCCGCACTGCTACGCGTGCTCGGAACGTGCCAGGTGGTCGTGTTGTAGGTTACTCCAGGCACGCTTAGCTGTGTCCGGCCGCTTGGCAGCCGGACTCGAGAATTGCCTTAAAAGGCTGCTTTGTACTTCTGCCGCGAGAGCCGCTGTATGTTCCTCCGTTCGGAGGGAGCGTTAAGTGTTTCCGTTGACCGTGATGACTCCTCTAGGGCCTGGCATCTTGAGCTTGAGGTATGCGTAGTGTGGCACCGCGTTGAACTTTGCGAACGCGGTACGTCCGAGCAAGGCATGATAGCCGCTGCGGAACGGGACTATGTCGAAGATTAACTCCTCGCTTCGGAAGTTATCCGGGGATCCGAAGACCACTTCCAGTGTAACTGAGCCTGTACAATTGGCTTCTACACCTGGTATGACGCCTTTAAAGGTCGTCTTGGTAGGTTTAATCCTTGAGGGGTCTATGCCCATTTTGCGCACCGTGTCCTGATAAAGCAGGTTTAGGCTGCTGCCGCCATCCATCAGGACTCTGGTGAGATGAAATCCATCGACGATTGGGTCTAGAAGCAATGCGGCGAACCCGCCATGGCGAATGGTGGTGGGGTGGTCCCTTCGGTCAAAGGTGATCGGGCAAGAGGACCATGGATTGAACTTCGGGGCAACTGGCTCCATCACGTATACATCCCTGAGTGCACGCTTCCGCTCCCTTTTGGGTATGTGCGTGGCATATATCATGTTCACCGTCCGCACCTGTGGGGGGAACCTTTCTGTCCTCTATTGTTCGGCGGTCGGGTCTCTTCCTCGTCGTCGCTATGTAGCCCCTTGTCGTTGTTTTCGGCAATTAACTTGCCTGCCTGCTTGAACACCCAATAGTCCCTATTGGTGTGGTTAGCTGGCTTTTCAGGGGTGCCATGTATCTGGCACAAGCGGTCGAGAATTCGGTCCAAATTGGATGGACCCTGAGTTGTTCTTTTGAATGGCTTTTTCCGTTGACCAGGTTTAGAGCCTCTGAATCCGGCATTGACTGCCGTATCCTCACTGTTATCGCCGTTAATGTGGCATTTGTTTTTGTTGCGACGTGACCTGCCACTACAGTCCTTGATATCCGGACTGCCAGAATTTTTGTTGAGGTTGTTGCTGCGTGCTAGCCAGCTGTCCTCACCCGCACAGAAGCGGGTCATGAGTGATGTAAGGGCTGCCATGGATTTCGGCTTTTCCCGTCCCAGGTGTCGGGCAAGCCACTCGTCGCGGATGTTATGCTTGAAGGCCGCGAGGGCCTCGGCATCCGGACAGTCGACGATTTGGTTTTTCTTGGTTAAGAACCGTGTCCAGAATTGTCTGGCCGATTCGTCTGGCTACTGAATTATGTGGCTTATGTCATCTGCATCTGGTGGTCGCACGTACGTGCCTTGGAAGTTATCGAGGAATGTGGCGTCCAGGTCCTCCCAACTCCCGATTGACTCTGCTGGCAAGCTGTTAAGCCAGTGCCGGGCTGGTCCTTTAAGTTTGAGTGGGAGATATTTGATGGCGTGGAGATCGTCTCCGCGGGCCATGTGGATGTGGAGGAGATAGTCCTCGATCCAGACCGCGGGGTCTGTTGTGCCATCATAAGATTCAATATTGACGGGTTTAAACCCTTCTGGGATTTGATGATCCATTACCTCATCTGTGAAGCACAGTGGGTGTGCGGCGCCTCTGTACTGGGCGATATCGCGACGGAGCTCAAAAGAGCTTTGTCTGTTGTGTTCGGCCCGGCCGGACTTACTGTGTCCGGGGTGACGGTGATCGTCACGTATCGTGGGGCACCCACGTGATCCATAGATTGATCTTGATTGTCTTGCCTTATCCTCCAATATGTCGCGCAGGTCCGGAGTGTTCCCCTGTGGCCTTGTGCTTTTCGAGCGATGCCGGGGTACGGGTCTAGTGAAGGGCCTTGAGGCCTCTTTGTCGCAACCATGGGGTGGTCGATCAGCCGTATTGTTTCCTGGTGAAGCGGGATCATATGCCTCCACCTCTAATCGGGGGAGCAGCTTACGTTTGGGGTAGCTTTTGGAGGGGCGTTCGAGTTCATGCTCTTCGGCCGCGAGGACTTCGGTCCATCTGTCGGCTAGCAGATCTTGATCAGCTCTAAGCTGCTGCTGCTTTTTCTTGAGGCTGTTTGCCGTGGCCATAAGCCTGCGTTTGAAACGCTCCTGTTCGACGGGATCCTCAGGCATGACGAATTCGTCGTCGTCGAGGCTTGCCTCGTCTCCGGAGGGAGGCATATAGTCCTCTACCTCTTCTTCGGCCGCTCTCTCATGATGGCTGGCGTCCCCCTCCTCCTGTGCTGGATCTTGCTGGAGTGGGTTGTCTTTGGCGCTATCCGGTGTATTATTGTCTCTGGTGCCGGAATCCTCATTCTTGCTATGGCGGGATTTAGAGCGGCGCCGCTGACGCCGGCGCTTGGGCTGTTTCTTGGAGGGGTCATCCTCCGCTATTCCTTCGCCGTTCCCATCCTTTGGGATATCCACCATGTATATGTCGTATGAAGAGGTGGCTTTCCAGTGCCCGATGGGCGCTGGTTCTTGGTCGTCTCCGGCATCGTCGTCCATATCGTCGATGTCCTCAGAGTCGTAATCTAGCATGTCGGTTAAATCGTCGACAGTGGCTACCAAGTGGGTGGTGGGTGGGCTCTGAATTTCTTCGTCGTCCGCATCCCAACCGTCCTGGCCGCAGTCTGGCCAGGCCTCTCCTGATAACGAGAGGTACTTTAGCGAACTCAAGATGTCGCCAAAAGGTGAGCGTTGGAAGATGTCCACCGTGGTGAACTCCATGATCGGCGCCCAATCGGATTCGACTGGAGGGGGCGCGGGAGGTCCGGAGTCCGGCACCTCAGAGTCACAAGCTTCATGGGGGACAAGATAGGTGTTCGGCTCTATCGCCGTAGAGGTTGCAGCCCCCGAGGCGGTGTCTAGCCATCCATCCTTGGTCTGCGCAGCCGGCTCCGAGTCGAAGATCGGAGCGGGTTCGAGTGCGGCCTCTAGGGTACTGTCCGACTGTAGAGCTAAATCATGCCCATCGTGACAGTACGGCACGCTCGGCTGTGGCTCGAATCCGTCGAGGATCAAGTACCCGCGGATGTCAGCCGTGAAGTTCAAACTTCCAAATCTGACCTGACGGCCAGGGGCGTAACCTTCGATCTGCTCCAGCTGGCCAAGCGAATTGGCCCGCAGTGCGAAGCCGCCGAATACGAAGATCTGTCCGGGGAGGAAGGTCTCACCCTGGACTGCATCATTGTTGATGATCGAAGAAGCCATCGAGCCTATCGGTGACGACACAAAGGAACTCTCAATGAAAGCACCAATGTCGGTGTCAAACCGGCGGATCTCGGGTAGGGGGTCCCGAACTGTGCGTCTAGGCGGATGGTAACAGGAGACGAGGGACACGATGTTTTTACCCAGGTTCGGGCCCTCTTGATGGAGGTAAAACCCTACGTCCTGCTTGATTAATATTGATGATGTGGGTTACAAGAGTAGATCTACCACGAGATCAAGGAGGCTAAACCCTAGAAGCTAGCCTATGGTATGATTGTTATTCGTCCTATGGACTAAAGCCATCCGGTTTATATAGACACCGGAGAGGGCTAGGGTTACACAGAGTCGGTTACAATGGTAGGAGATCTACATATCCGTATCGCCAAGCTTGCCTTCCACGCCAAGGAAAGTCCCATCCGAACACGGGACGAAGTCTTCAATCGTGTATCTTCATAGTCTTGGAGTCCGGCCGATGATGGTAGTTCGGCTATCCGGACACCCCCTAGTCCGGGACTCCCTCACTCCCCACCGGGAGTGAGTAATTCCTTCGTAGGCTCGCTGGTCGGTGAGGAGTTGGATGAGATTCATCATGTAATCGAGTTAGTTTTGTTAGGGCCTGATCCCTAGTATCCACTATGTTCTGAGATTGATGTTGCTATGACTTGGCCATGCTTAATGCTTGTCACTTTGGGCCCGGGTCCCATGAACTCAGATCTGAACCGTTTATGTTATCACCTTTATATCCATGTCTAGATCCGATCTTGCAAGTTATAGTCACCTACTACGTGTTATGATCCGGCAACCCCGGAGTGACAACAGTCGGGACCACTCCCGATGATGACCGTAGTTTGAGGAGTTCATGTATTCACCATGTGTTAATGCTTTGTTCCGGTTCTCTATTAAAAGGAGGCCTTAATATCCCTTAGTTTCCAATAGGACCCCGCTGCCACGGGAGGGTAGGACAAAAGATGTCATGCAAGTTCTTTCCATAAGCACGTATGACTATTTACGGAATACATGCCTACATTATATTTATGAACTGGAGCTAGTGTCGTATCGCCCTAGGTTATAACTGTCTCATGATGAATATCATCCAACGAGTCACCGATCCAATGCCTATGAATTTATCTTATATTGTTCTTGCTAAGTTACTACTGTTGCTACTGCTATCGTTACTGCTATAAAATCACTGCTATCACTGTTACCGTTACCGTTGCTACTGCTGCTATCATCAAAACTATCATATTAATGTGCTACTAATCACTTTGCTATATATAATTAATCTCTAGGTGTGGTTGAATTAACAACTCAGCTGCTAATACCTTCAAATATTGTTTGGCGTGTCGAATCTATAAAATTGGGTTGAATACTTTACCCTCGAAAACTGTTGCGATCCACTATACTTGTGGGTTATCATGGTGCCGCGTGGTACTTTCATCGGATGGCCGCTCTGAAGATTTGCCACTTGAGCGTCTCTGCCTTGAAGATGATGAAGGGGAAGAATACTTGTAGTTGGCCAACAAGTGTCGGATGTCATCCATGTGTGCGTCCAACTTGACGTTGATGTAGTCCCTTCTCCTTGCTTTGGAGTGTCGTATGTCGATGGCGAGTCGCTCGATGCGGTTGAAGACCGAAGATGATGTGCATTGCCTATCCTTCACAAGCAAGTGGTGGTTGATACGTCTCCGTCGTATCTATAATTTTTGATTGTTCCATGCCAATATTATTCAACTTTCATATACTTTTGGCAACTTTTTATACTATTTTTGGGACTAACATATTGATCCAGTGCCCATTGCCAGTTCCTGTTTGTTGCATGTTTTATGTTTCGCAGAAACCCAATATCAAAGGAGTCCAAACGGGATAAAAACGTATGGAGAATTATTTTGGAATATTTGTGATTTTTGGGAGAAAAAATCAACGCGAGACGGTGCCCGAGGGGGCCACGAGACAGGGGGGCGCCCCCAGGGAGGCAGGCGCGCCCTGGACCCTCCTGGCCCCCCGTAAGGTGGTTGACGCTCTTCTTTTGCCACAAGAAAGCTAATTTTATGAGAAAGATTTGGGTGAAAGATTCGCCCCAACGGAGTTACGGATCTCCGGATATAAAAGAAACGGTGAAGGGGCAGAATCAGGGAACGCAGAAACAGAGAGATGGAGAGATAGATCCAATCTCGGAGGGGCTCTCGCACCATGGGAGCCAAGGACCAGAGGGGAAATCCTTCTCCCATCTAGGGAGGAGGTCAAGGAAGAAGAAGAAGAAGAAGGGGGGCTCTCTCCCCCTTGCTTCCGGTGGCGCCGGAGCGCTGCCGGGGGCCATCATCATCACCGCGATCTTCACCAACACCTCCATCATCTTCACCAACATCTCCATCACCTTTGCTCATCTATATTCAGCAGTCCACTCTCCCACAATCCGCTGTACCCTCTACTTGAACATGGTGATTTATGCTTCATATTATTATCTAATGTTGTGTTGCCATCCTATGATGTCTGAGTAGATTTTCATTGTCCTACCGGTGATTAATGAATTGCTATGATTGGTTTGAATTGCATGTTTTATTATTCGTGCTGTCCTATTGTGCCCTTCGTGTCGCGCAAGCGTGAGGGATTCCCGCTGTAGGGATTTGCTTATGATGGGTGGCGTGAGTGACAGAAGCACAAACCCGAGTAAGTAGGTTGTTTGCGTATGGAATAAAGGGGACTTGATACTTTAATGCTATGGTTGGGTTTTACATTAATGATCTTTAGTAGTTGCGGATGCTTGCTAGAATTCCAATCATAAGTGCATATGATCCAAGAAGATAAAGTATGTTAGCTTATGCCTCTCCCTCAAATAGAATTGCAATAGTGATTACCGGTCTAGTAACGTAGTCAATTGCTTAGGGACAATTTCACAACCCCTACCACCACTTTTCCACACTCGCTGTATTTACTTTATTGCATCTTTATCTAAACAGCCTCTACTTTTTATTTACACGTTCTTTATATTCTTGCAAACCTATCCTATCACACCTACAAAGTACTACTAGTTTCATACTTGTTCTAGGTAAAGCGAACACTAAGCGTGCGTAGAGTCGTATCAGTGGCAGATAGGACTTGAGAGAATATTTGTTCTACCTTTTGCTCCTCGTTGGGTTCGACACTCTTACTTATCGAAAGAGGCTACATTGATCCCGTATACTTGCGGGTTATCAAGACCTTTTTCTGGCGCCGTTGCCGGGGAGTCATAGCGTGGGGTGAATATTTCTCGTGTGTGCTTGTTTGCTTTATCACTAAGTAATTTTTATTTGCTGTTCTTAGTTGTTTTCTATCTTTAGTTATGGGTAGGAAACGCAAAATACCAAAAAATTAGTTATACCTACTACACCAATGGTTGAAGAACCACTCAAAATCTATCACACTCCTGAAGCTTTTTACTTGGATCGTCTTCGATCCCTTTGTGCTCGTGCTAAAACCCCCACTAGCTTAGTTGAGGGCAAATCTTTAGATGAGCATGCTTGTTATGTGTGACACCGTATATCTGAAAAAGGGAAACTTTTACTGGATCAAATTCATCGTTTGCAATGCTATGCTTGGACTTTATGTGAAATATATGATGTTACTTGTTGTTCTGAAAACCCTAAGAAACACCTTCCCTATCAATGTGAGTTTAGTGATAATGGAATCGTATCTTCGTATGCTAAGGGTGTTTATAATTACTATGATGTTCAACAAATTGAAGAATTTTTTGCTTTTAAGGGTTCATATGAAATTGCTTCTTTGATTGAAAAGTATGATGCCACTCTTTACAAATCTGAAATTTTTGCCATACTTGAATATTGTTATGATAATTATGCTTCTAATGCCTATGTTAAACCATATATTGAGGAAGTCTCGGCTGTCCAAGAAGAGATTAATATTTTGCAGGAAGCTATGGAAGAAGAAATTGATGAAACAGTGAGCTCATTGGATGAAAAAGATGATGAGGAGAGCGAAGAACAAAAGGAGGAAGAGCGGATTAGCTACCCGTGCCCACCTTCTAATGAGAGTAACTCTTCAACTCATACATTGTTTAATTCCCCTTCGTGCTTACCGGAGGATGATCACTGATACGTCTCCAACGTATCTATAATTTTTGATTGTTCCATGCTATTATATTACCCCTTTTGGATGTCTATGGGCTTTATTTTACACATTTATATCATTTTGGGACTAACCTACTAACCAGAGGCCCAACCCGTATTGCTGTTTTTTTGCCTATTTCAGTATTTTGAAGAAAAGGAATATCAAACGGAGTCCAAATGGAATGAAAGCTTCGGGAGCGTGATTTTTGGAACGAACATGATCCGGAGAGCTTGGAGTGCAAGTCAAGAAGCTTCTGAGGAAGCCACGAGATAGGAGGCCGCCCCCCTTGTAGGGCGCGCCCCCTGTCTCGTGGGCCCCTCAGGCGGCCACCAACGTACTTCTTCCTCCTATATATACCTACGTACCCCGAAAACAGCCAGGAGCACCACAAAACACAATTTCCACCGCCTTAACCTTCTGTATCCGCGAGATCTCATCTTGGAGCCTTCACCGGCACTCTGCCAGAGGGGAATCAACCATGGAGGGCCTCTCCATCAACATCCTTGCCCCTCTGATGAGTTGTGAGTAGTTTACTACAGACCTACGGGTCCATAGTTATTAGCTAGATGGCTTCTTCCCTCTTTCTGGATCTCAATACAATGTTTTCCCCCTCTTTTGTGGAGATCTATTCGATGTAAACTCTTTTTGCAGTGTGTTTGTCGAGATCCGATGAATTGTGGGTTTATGATCAAGTTTATCTATGAATAATATTTGAATCTTCTCTGAATTCTTTTATGTATGATTGAGTTATCTTTGCAAGTCTCGTCAAATTATCAGTTTGGTTTGGCCTACTAGATTGGTCTTTCTTGCCATGGGAGAAGTGCTTAGCTTTTGGGTTCTATCTTGCGGTGTCCTTACCCAGTGACAAAAAGGTTTGCAAGGCACGTATTGTATTGTTGCCATCGAGGATAACAAGATGGGGTTTATATCATATTGCATGAGTTTATCCCTCTACATCATGTCTTCTTGCTTAATGCATTACTCTGTTCTTATGAACTTAATACTCTAGATGCAGGCAGGAGTCGGTCGATGTGTGGAGTAATAGTAGTAGATGCAGGCATGAGTCGGTCTACTTGTTATGGACGTGATGCCTATATACATGATCATGCCTAGATAATCTCATAACTATGCGCTTTTCTATCAATTGCTCGACAGTAATTTGTTCACCCATCGTAATACTTATGCTATCTTGAGAGAAGCCTCTAGTGAAACCTATGCCCCCGGGTCTATCTCTTATCATATTTGCTTTCAATCTACTTTTATTTGCATCTTTACTTTTTGCATCTATATTATAAAATACCAAAAATATATTTTCTTATCTTACTATCTTTATTAGATCTCACTTTCGCAAGTGGCCGTGAAGGGATTAACAACCCCTTTATTGCGTTGGTTGCAAGTTCTCAGTTTGTTTGTGTAGGTGCGTAGGACTTTTGAGGAGCCTCCTACTGGATTGATACCTTGGTTCTCAAAACTGAGGGAAATACTTACGCTACACTTGCTGCATCACCCTCTCCTCTTCGAGGAAAACCAACGAAAGCTCAAGACGTAGCAAGAAGGATTTCTGGCGCCGTTGCCGGGGAGGTCTTCGCTCAAGTCAAGACATACCAAGTACCCATCACAAACCCATCTCCCTCGCATTTACATTGCCATTTGCCTCTCGTTTTCCTCTCCCCCACTTCACCCTTGCCGTTTTATTCGCCCTCTCTTTCCCATTGTCCTCCTCTCTTTTCGCTTGCCATTTTTCTGTTTGCTTGTGTGTTGGATTACTTGTTGCCATGGCGCAAGATAATACCAAATTGTGTGATTTCTCAAATACCAATAATAATGATTTCCTTAGTACTCCGATTTCTCCTCTTAATGATGTTAAGTCTTGTGAAATAAATACTGCTTTGCCGAATCTTGTTATGAAAGATCAATTCGCCGGCCATCCTAGTGAAGATGCCGCTACTCATCTAAACAATTTTGTTGATTTGTGTGATATGCAAAAGAAGAAAGATACGGATAAAAATATTGTCAAATTGAAGTTATTTCCATTTTCACTTAGAGATCATGCTAAAGTTTGGTTTTCGTCTTTGCCTAAAAATAGTATTGATTCTTGGAACAAGTGCAAAGATGCTTTTATCTCTAAGTATTTTCCTCACGCTAAGATCATTACTCTTAGGAACGATATTATGAATTTTAAACAACTTGATCATGAGCATGTTGCCCAATCTTGGGAAAGAATGAAATTGATGCTTCGCAATTGCCCTACTCATGGTTTGAATTTATGGATGATCATACAAATTTTTTATGCCGGTTTGAACTTGGCTTCTAGAAATCTCTTAGATTCGGCCGCAGGAGGCACGTTTATGGAAATCACATTTGGAGATGCTACAAAACTTCTTGATAATATTATGGCTAATTATTCTCAATGGCACACCGAAAGATCTTCTAGTAAAGAAGTGCATGCTATAGAAGAAATCAATGTTTTGAGTGGAAAGATGGATGAACTTATGAAATTGTTTGCTACTAAAAATACTCCTCTTGATCCCAATGATATGCCTTTTTCTTCCTTGATTGAGAATAATAATGAATCTATGGATGTGAATTTTGTTGGTAGGAATAGTTTTGAAAACAATGCTTATAGAGGAATCTTTAATGCTAGACCGTTCCCTAGTAATCCCTCTAATAATTATGGAAATTCCTACAATAACTCTTATGGTAATTTTAACAAGATGCTCTCTGATTTTGAGAATAGTGTGAAAGAATTTATGATTTCTCAAAATAATTTTAATGCTTTGCTTGAAGAAAAATTGCTCAAAGTTGATGATTTGGCTAGGAACGTTGATACTTTTGCTTGATGTTGATTCTCTTAAAATTAGATCTTCTCCTCCTAAGCATGATATCAATGAGTCTCTCAAAGTAATGAGAATCTCCATTGACGAGTGCAAGGAAAGAACTGCTAGATTGCGTGCTAAAAAAGAAAGCTTTATAAAAGCGTGTTCTTCTAGTTTCCGTGAAAATAATGATGAGGATCTTAAAGTTATTGATGCGTCTCCGATTATATCTATGTTTTGCAATATGAATTTTGATGATTATGGGACTGATGATGAATCAACTTTGCCTAGAAGGCGTCCTAAGAATTCAGAATCTTTAGATCTTAATGCTAAATTTGGTAAAAGTGTGATTGGAGAATCCTCAACTTCCAATAATGTTGAACCTACTATCTCGGATTTCAAGGAATTTGATTATGATAATTGCTCTTTAAAAGTTTGTATTTCCTTGTTGCAATCCGTTGTTAATTCTCCTCATGTTTATAGTCAAAATAAAGCTTTTACCAAACATATTGTTGATGCCTTGATGCAATCTTATGATGTAAAACTTAATTCGGAAGTTTCTATACCTAGAAAACTTAACGATGAGTGGGAACCTACTATAAAGATTAGAATTAAAGATTATGAGTGTTTTGCTTTGTGTGATTTGGGTGCTAGTGTTTCCACGATTCCGAAAACTTTATGTGATATTCTAGGTTTCCATGATCTTGATGATTGCTCTTTAAATTTGCACCTTGCGGATTCCACCATTAAAAATCCTATGGGAAGGATCAATGATGTTCTTATTGTTGCAAATAGAAATTTGGTGCCCGTAGATTTTATCGTTGTTGATATAGATTGCAATCTTTCTTGCCCTATTATTCTTGGTAGACCTTTCCTTAGAATAATTGGTGCGATTATTAATATGAAGGAAGGGAATATTAGATTCCAATTTCCATTAAAGAAAGGCATGGAGCACTTTCCAAGAAAGAAAGTCAAATTACCTTATGAATCTATCATACATGCTACTTATGAATTTAGTGCCAAAGATGGCACTTGTTAGATCTATCTTCGCTTTTATGCCTAGCTAGGGGCGTTAAACGATAGCGCTAGTTGGGAGGCAACCCAATTTTTCTTTATGTTTTTTGTTTTTGCTCCTGTTTAGTAATAAATCTTGCATCTACCTTCTGGTTAGATGTGTTTTCATCTTTTAATTAGTGTTTGTGCCAAGTAGAACCTATAGGATAACCTACGATGATAATTGATTTGATTCTGCTGAAAAACAGAAACTTTGCGCGCACGAATATAATTTTGTTAAATCACAGGAACGTGCTTTTGCATTTATTCTTTTTTGCTTCTGTTCAATAAACAAATTGTCCAGGACTTTCTATTTTGGTAGGATTTTTAAAGTTCCAGAAGTTTGCGTTAGTTACAGATTGCTACAGACCGTTATGTTTTTGACAGATTCTGTTCTTCGTGTGTTGTTTTCTTATTTCAATGCATCTATGGCTAGTAAATTAGTTTATAAACCATAAGGAAGTTGGAATACAGTAGGTTTAACACCAAATTAAACAAAGAATTAGTTCATTACAGTACCTTATGTGGTGGTTTTGTTTTCTTTCACTAACGGAGCTTATAAGATTTCCTGTTGAGTTTTGTGTTGTGAAGTTTTCAAGTTTTGGGTAAAGCTTTTATGGACTATGGAATAAGGAGTGGCAAGAGCCTAATCTTGGGGATGCTTATGGCACCCCAAGATATTCAAGAATAGCCAAAATCCTAAGATTGGGGATGCCCCGGGAAGGCATCCCCTCTTTCGTCTTCGTTCATTGGCAACTTTACTTGGAGCTATATTTTTATTCGCCACATGATATGTGTTTTGCTTGGAGAGTCGTGTATTATATTAGTCTTTGTTTTTTAGTTTACCACAATCATCCTTGCTGTACACACCTTTTGGGAGAAGCCTATTTGATTAGAATTTGCTAGAATACTCTATGTGCTTCACTTATATCTTTTGAGCTTGATAGTTTTTGCTCTAGTGCTTCACTTATATCTTTTAGAGCATGGTGGTGTCTTAATTTTGAAGAAATTGCTAGTCTCTCATGCTTCACTTATATTATTTTGAGAGTCTTTTAGAACAGCATGGTATTTGCTATGATTTTAAAATTGGTCCCAGAATGATGAGCATCCAAGTAGGGTATAATAAAAACTATCATAGAAAGTGAATTGGATGTTATGATCAACTTGATGCTTAATAATTGTTTTGAGATATGGAGGTAGTGATATTAAAGTCATTCTAGTTGGGTGATTATGAATTTAAAGAATGCTTGTGTTGAAGCTTGTGATTCCCGTAGCATGCACGTATGGTGAACCGCTTTGTGATGAAGTTGGAGCACAATATTATTTATTGACTGTCTTCCTTATGAGTGGCGGTCGGGGATGAGCGATGGTCTTGTCCTACCAATCTATCCCCCTAGGAGCATGCGCGTAGTGCTTTGGTTTTTGATGACTTCTAAATTTTTGCAACAAGTATATGAGTTCTTTTGATTAATGTTGAGACCATGGATTATACGCACCCTTTCACCCTTCCACCATTGCTAGCCTCTCTTGTATCGCGCAACTTTCGCCGGTACCACATACCCACCATTTACCTTCCTCAAAACAGCCAACATACCTTCCTATTATGGCATTTCCATAGCCATTCTGAGATATATTGCCATGCAACTTTCCACTGTTCCTTTTATATGACACACATTACTTTTGTCATATTGCTTTTTGCATGATCATGTAGTTGACATTGTATTTGTGGCAAGGCCACCTTCACAATTTTCATACATGTCGCTCTTGATTCATTGCATATCCCGGTACACCGTCGGAGGCATTCATATAAAGTCATATCTTGTTCTAGCTTTGAGTTGTAAATCCATAAAAGTGTGATGATCTTCATTATTAGAGCATTGTCCTAGTGAGGAAAGGATGATGAAGACTATGATTCCCCCACAAGTCAGGATGAGACTTCGGACTTTACAAAAAGAAAAATAAAGAGAAAGGCCAAAGAAAAGAAAAAAAAGAAAAAAAAGAAAAAAAAATAAAATGAGATCAAAAGAGAGAAGGGACAATGCTACTATCTCGTTTTCCACACTTCTGCTTCAAAATAGCACCATGATCTTCATGTTAGAGAGTCTCATATGTTGTCACTTTCATATACTAGTGGGAATTTTTCATTATAGAACTTGGCTTGTATATTCCAATGATGGGCTTCCTCAAAAGTGCTAGGTCTTCGTGAGCAAGCAAGTTGGATGCACCCCACTTAGTTTCTTTTGTTGAGCTTTCATATATTTATAGCTCTAGTGCATCCGTTGCATGGCAATCCCTACTCACTCACATTGATATCTATTAATGGGCATCTCCATAGCCCGTTGATACGCCTAGTTGATGTGAGACTATCTTCTCCTTTTTTGTCTTCTCCACAACCACCATTCTATTTCACATATAGTGCTATGTCCATGGCTCACGCTCATGTATTGCGTGAAAGTTGAAAAAGTTTGAGATTATTAGAGCATGAAACAATTGCTTGGCTTGTCATCGGGGTCGTGCATGATTAAATACTTTGTGTGATGAAGATAGAGCAATAGCCAGACTATATGATTTTGTAGGGATAACTTTCTTTAGCCATGTTATTTTGAGAAGACATGATTACTTTGACTAGTATGCTTAAAGTATTACTATTTCTTATGTCAATATGAACTTTTATTTTGTATCATTTGGATCTGAACATTCATGCCACAATAAAGAAAATTACATTGAGAATTATGCTAGGTAGCATTCCACATCAAAAATTTCTTTTTTATCATTTACCTACTCGAGGACAAGCAGGAATTAAGCTTGGGGATGCTTGATACGTCTCCAACGTATCTATAATTTTTGATTGTTCCATGCTATTATATTACCCCTTTTGGATGTCTATGGGCTTTATTTTACACATTTATATCATTTTTGGGACTAACCTACTAACCGGAGGCCCAGCCCGTATTGCTGTTTTTTTGCCTATTTCAGTATTTCGAAGAAAAGGAATATCAAACGGAGTCCAAACGGAATGAAACCTTCGGGAGCGTGATTTTCGGAACGAACATGATCCGGAGAGCTTGGAGTGCAAGTCAAGAAGCTTCTGAGGAAGCCACGAGATAGGAGCCCCCCCCGTAGGGCACGCCCCCTGTCTCGTGGGCCCCTCGGGCAGCCACCAACGTACTTCTTCCTCCTATATATACCTACGTACCCCGTAAACAGCCAGGAGCACCACAAAACACAATTTCCACCGCCGTAACCTTCTGTATCCGCGAGATCTCATCTTGGAGCCTTCGTCGGCACTCTGCCGGGGGGGGGGGAATCAACCACGGAGGGCCTCTACATCAACATCCTTGCCCCTCCGATGAGTTGTGAGTAGTTGACTACAGACCTACGGGTCCATAGTTATTAGCTAGATGGCTTCTTCTCTCTTTTTGGATCTCAATACAATGTTCTCCCCCTCTCTTGTGGAGATCTATTTGATGTAAACTCTTTTTGCGGTGTGTTTGTCGAGATCCGGTGAATTGTGGGTTTATGATCAAGTTTATCTATGAATAATATTTGAATCTTCTCTGAATTCTTTTATGTATGATTGAGTTATCTTTGCAAGTCTCTTCGAATTATCAGTTTGGTTTGGCCTACTAGATTGGTCTTTCTTGCCATGGGAGAAGTGCTTAGCTTTGGGTTCAATCTTGCGGTGTCCTTACCCAGTGACAGAAAGGGTTGCAAGGCACGTATTGTATTGGTGCCATCGAGGATAACAAGATGGGGTTTATATCATATTGCATGAGTTTATCCCTCTACATCATGTCTTCTTGCTTAATGCGTTACTCTGTTCTTATGAACTTAATACTCTAGATGCAGGCAGGAGTCGATCAATGTGTGGAGTAATAGTAGTAGATGCAGGCAGGAGTCGGTCTACTTGTTATGCACGTGATGCCTATATACATGATCATTCCTAGATAATCTCATAACTATGCGCTTTTCTATCAATTGCTCGACAGTAATTTGTTCACCCACCGTAATACTTATGCTATCTTGAGAGAAGCCTCTAGTGAAACCTATGGCTCCCGGGTCTATCTCTTATCATATTTGCTTTCAATCTACTT
This sequence comes from Triticum aestivum, assembly GCF_018294505.1. Lineage (NCBI taxonomy): Eukaryota > Viridiplantae > Streptophyta > Magnoliopsida > Poales > Poaceae > Triticum > Triticum aestivum. The sequence continues at coordinate 435,946,255 of NC_057804.1, read as the reverse complement.
TTATTTGCATCTTTACCTTTTGCATCTATATTATAAAATACCAAAAATATATTTATCTTATCTTACTATCTTTATTACATCTCACTTTCACTAGTGGCCGTGAAGGGATTGACAACCCCGTTATTGCGTTGGTTGCGAGTTCTCAGTTTGTTTGTGTAGGTGTGTGGGACTTTTGAGGAGCCTCCTACTGGATTGATACCTTGGTTCTCAAAACTGAGGGAAATACTTATGCTACACTTGCTGCATTACCCTCTCCTCTTCGAGGAAAACCAACGCAAGCTCAAGACATAGCAATCGCTATGATGATTGTTATGATCCCGTTGATTCTCTTGAAATGTCCCTTTTTGATGATGCTTGCTATGCTTGTGGCCAAGATGCCAATATGAATTATGCTTATGGAGATGAACTTGCTATAGTTCCTTATGTTAAACATGAAATTGCTGCTATTGCATGCACCCATGCATGATAGTCCTATTATCTTTTAAATTCTCAAAACTACACTATATCAGAGAAGTTTGTGCTTATTAAGGATTATATTGATGGGTTGCGTTTTACTATTGCACATGATAATTTTGATGAATGTAATATGCATGTGCTTGCTGATCCTACTTGCAATTATTATCAGAGAGGAACTATACTCCACCTCTCTATGTTTCCAATATGATAAAATTGCAAGAAACTGCTTACACTATGCATTGGCCTTTACTTGGTGTGCATGAATTGTTCTTTTATGACATGCCGATGCATAGGAAGAGAGTTAGACTTCGTTGTTGCATGATATATGTTACTTTGTGCTCACTACTAAATTACAAATCATTGTTAATTAAAATTGGCTTTGATATACCTTGGGATCCGGGTGGATCCATTACTTGAGCACTATATGCCTAGCTTAATGGCTTTAAAGAAAGCGCTGCCAGGGAGACAACCCGGAAGTTTTAGAGAGTCATTTATTTCTGCTGAGTGCTTTCATATAGTCTATAAACAAAAAAAATAAAGGGGGGAACCCAAAACTTTTCAAAAAGGAAAGTGAAAGTGAGAGAGACAAGCATTGTTGAAGTGGGAGAGCTCCTTGAACTTTGTTCATGCTCACGGAAACTTTGTGAATCTTAATTACAGAAACTTGTCATCAAAAATAATTATCCCCTTGTACAATTCCATTGTATTATAAAAATAATGTGCCAAGGTTTGCCTTTAGGATGTTTACAATGCTTGTTGGTTTGTACGGTGCAGGACAGAAACTTTTGCTGTAGTGCGCGATTTTACATTTTTTGCTGGAACGTCAAACGGTTCTGATTCCTTTTGCACTGTCTTTATGTACAAATTGTTTATTTTTTCTAATTTTGGTAGAATTGTTTATGTAACATAAGTATGGTGAATGTTCAGATTGCTACAGACTGTTCTGTTTTTGACAAATTCTGTTTTCGATGCATAGTTTGCTTGTTTTGATGAATCTATCAATTTCTATCAGTGGATTAAGCCATGAAAAAGTTATGTTACAGTATACACAATGCAAAAACAAAATATTAATTGGTTTTATATAGTACTTAGAGTAGTGATTTGCTTTATTATACTAACAGATCTTACCGAGTTTTCTGTTGAAGTTTTGTGTGGATGAAGTGTTTGATCGAGGAGGTCTCGATATGAGGAAAAGGAAGAGAGGCAAGAGCTCAATCTTGGGGATGCCCGAGGCACCCCAAGTAAATATTCAAGGAGACTCAAGCGTTTAAGCTTGGGGATGCACCGGGAGGCATCCCCTCTTTCTTCAACTAGTATCGGTATGTTTTCGTATTCGTTTCGTTCATGCGATATGTGCAAGTATTGGAGCATCTTTTGCATTTCGTTTTCACTTTTATTTTATGCACCATGCTGGTATGATATAGTCCTTGGTTGATTTATAGAATGCTCATTGCACTTCACTTATATCTTTTGAGTATGGCTTTATAGAATGCTTCATGTGCTTCACTTATATCATTTGAAGTTTGGATTGCCTGTTTCTCTTCACATAGAAAACCGCCATTTGTAGAATGCTCTTTTGCTTCACTTATATTTGTTAGAGCGTGGGCATATATTTTGTAGAAAGAATTAAACTCTCTTGCTTCACTTATATCTATTTAGAGAGATGACAGGAATTGGTCATTCACATGTTTAGTCATAAAATCCTACATAAACTTGTAGACCGCTGAATATGATATGTTTGATTCCTTGCAATAGTTTTGCGATATAGAGATGATAATATGTGGGAGGTACTAGTAGATGGCTGTGTTCAGTAAGGATGTTGGTCTTAAGGTTTGTGATTCCCGAATCATGCACGTATAGTCTACTAACTATGTAACCAAATTGGCGCGCATTGTATTTTGATTGTTTATCTTTGCGTGAAGGTCTGGGTCGCGCGATGGTTAACTCTTACCAACCTCCCCCGTAGGAGCATGCGTGTAGTACTTTGTTTCAAGGGCTAATAAATTATTGCAATAAGTATGTGAGTTCTTTATGACTGATGTTGAGTCCATGGATTATACGCACTCTCACTCTTCCATCATTGCTAGCCTCTTCGGTACCATGCATTGCCCTTTCTCACCTCGAGAGTTGGTGCAAACTTCGCCGGTGCATCCAAACCCCGTGATACGATACGCTCTATCACACATAAGCCTCCTTATATCTTCCTCAAAACAGCCACCATACCTACCTATCATGGCATTTCCATAGCCATTCCGAGATATATTGCCATGCAACTTCCATCATCATCATATACATGACTTGAGCATTCATTGTCATATTGCCTTGCATGATCGGAAGATAGCTAGCATGATGTTTTCATGGCTTGTCCGTTTTTTGATGTCATTGCTACGCTAGATCGTTGCACATCCCGGTACACCGCCGGAGGCATTCATATAGAGTCATATCTTTGTTCCAGTATCGAGTTGTAATATTGAGCTGTAAGTAAATAAAGTGTGATCATCATCATTATAGAGCATTGCCCCATAAAAAATAAAAAATAATAATAATAATAAAAGAGAGGCCAAAGAAGCCTAAATAAAAAAAGGGGACAAAGAAGCCCGCAAAAAAGGGGTAATGTTACTATCCTTTTACCACACTTGTGCTTCAAAGTAGCACCATGTTCTTCATATAGAGAGTGTCCTATATTGTCACTTTCATATACTAGTGGGAATTTTCATTATAGAACTTGGCTTGTATATTCCAACAATGGGCTTCCTCAAATGCCCTAGGTCTTCATGAGCAAGCAAGTTGGATGCACACCCACTTAGTTTCTTTTGTTGAGCTTTCATACACTTATAGCTCTTAGTGCATCCGTTGCATGGCAATCCCTACTCCTCACATTGACATCAATTGATGGGCATCTCCATAGCTCGTTGATTAGCCGCGTCGATGTGAGACTTTCTCCCTTTTTGTCTTCTCCACATAACCTCCACCATCATATTCTATTCCACCCATAGTGCTATATCCATGGCTCATGCTCATGTATTGCGTGAAAGTTGAAAAAGTTTGAGAATACTAAAGTATGAAACAATTGCTTGGCTGACACTGGGATAGGCATGAGGGGTACCTTGTGTTAAGAAAAGGGAGCATACAAGACTATATGATTTTGTAGGGATAACGTTCTGAAGCATTGATATTTTGAAAGACATGATTGTTTGTTGGGATGCCCTAAGTATTATTGTTTTTATGTCATTTGATAGACTATTGCCTTGAATCACTCGTGTCTTAATATTCATGCCATGATTAGACATATGATCAAGATTATGCTAGGTAGCATTCCACATCAAAAATTATGTTTTTATCATTTACCTACTCGAGGACGAGCAGGAATTAAGCTTGGGGATGCTGATACGTCTCTATCGTATCTATAATTTTTGATTGTTCCATGCCAATATTATTCAACTTTCATATACTTTTGGCAACTTTTTATACTATTTTTGTGACTAACATATTAATCCAGTGCCCAGTGCCAGTTCCTGTTTGTTGCATGTTTTATGTTTCACAGAAACCCAATATCAAATGTAGTCCAAACAGGATAAAAATGGATAGAGAATTATTTTGGAATATTTGTGATTTTTGGGAGGAAAAATCAACGCGAGACGGTGCCCGAGGGGGCCACGAGATAGGGGGGCGCGCCCCAGGGAGGCAGGCGCGTCCTGGACCCTCCTGGGCCCCTCGTAAGGCGGTTGACGCTCTTGTTTTGTCGCAAGAAATCTAATTTTATGAGAAAGATCTGGGCGAAAGATTCACCCCAATCGGAGTTACGGATCTCCGGATATAAAAGAAATGGTGAAGGGGCAGAATCAGGGAACGCAGAAACAGAGAGATGGAGAGATAGATCCAATCTCGGAGGGGCTCTCGCCCCTCCCACGCCATGGGAGCCAAGGACCAGAGGGGAAATCCTTCTCCCATCTAGGGAGGAGGTCAAGGAAGAAGAAGAAGAAGAAGGGGGGCTCTCTCCCCTTGCTTCCGGTGGCGCCGGAGCGCTGCCGGGGGCCATCATCATCACCGCGATCTTCACCAACACCTCCATCATCTTCACCAACATCTCCATCACCTTCCCCCATCTATATTCAGCGGTCCACTCTCCCGCAACCCGCTGTACCCTCTACTTGAACATGGTGCTTTATGCTTCATATTATTATCCAATGATGCGTTGCCATCCTATGATGTATGAGTAGATTCTCATTGTCCTACCGGTGATTGATGAATTGCTATGATTGGTTTGAAATGCATGTTTTATCATTGGTGCTGTCCTATTGTGCCCTCTGTGTCGCACAAGCGTGAGGGATTCCCGCTGTAGGGTTTGCAATATGTTCATGATTTGCTTATGGTGGGTGGCGTGAGTGACAGAAGCACAAACCCGAGTAAGTAGGTTGTTTGCGTATGGGATAAAGGGGACTTGATACTTTAATGCTATGGTTAGGTTTTACCTTAATGATCTTTAGTAGTTGCGGATGCTTGCTAGAGTTCCAATCATAAGTGCATATGATCCAAGAAGAGAAAGTATGTTAGCTTATGCCTCTCCCTCAAATAGAATTGCAATAGTGATTACCGGTCTAGTAATGTAGTCAATTGCGTAGGGACAATTTCATAACTCCTACCACCACTTTTCCACACTCGCTATATTTACTTTATTGCATCTTTATCTAAACAACCCCTACTTTTTATTTAGACGTTCTTTATATTCTTGCAAACCTATCCTATCACACCTACAAAGTACTACTAGTTTCATACTTGTTCTAGGTAAAGCAAACACTAAGCGTGCATAGAGTCGTATCAGTGGCAGATAGGACTTGAGAGAATATTTGTTCTACCTTTAGCTCCTCGTTGGGTTCGACACTCTTACTTATCGAAAGAGGCTACATTGATCCCGTATACTTGCGTGTTATCAGTGGTGAGTTGGAAAGTGAGAGAACAATACCAAAGTTACCTTTTCCAAAATTGAGGATGTATCGAGTATCACTCAATGTAATGCTACAATAGTAGAATTGGTACCAGGTTTGTTTCTCACACCTACACAAGTAAAGCTTATGGAGGAGCTTAGTTAGGATGGGTGGCACAAAATTTCAAGCAAATGTTAGTCAAGGTATCGATAATGTTGAGAAGGTTCACAAAATTTCAAATAAAGCAAGTAGACCAATAGCAAAGAATGGCACCACAGAAAAACACACATGGATAGATAAATGGGGTCGTGCAACCAAGGAATGAGCTCAAAATGTTGAATGGAAAACAGTCATGTTGCACAACTCTAGAGAGACGCCAGCACGATTGTTCAATAGGCAGATACAACACTTGTGCAGAACCTATGAGATGCAAAATGTATCAACTTCTATCCCAAGTATGCTATATATGTATGATGTTCCGGTGTTTTGCACACGATGATCCAAGATGATCAATATGGTAGTATGATATGCAATATGGCGATGCTATAGCTATTGCTTACAAGCTCTCAGTTTTTCTCTTTTTGCTTAAAATCTTATATTTTTTTTGTATGACCACTATGCGAAATGCACAAACCTAGATAGCAATTGTGTATATGCGGGAACAATCTTGTGACACAAGATATGATATGATGATACCAAGATGATATGGTATGTATGCAATGGGAGGTGTGGATCACGAATGTGCACAAGTAACGTTGCGGGCAATACTCAAATGGCTAGTCTTGATATGCAAGTGACGCAAAATGGCTAGGGTTAACAAAGCAATGGCAAGAATGAATGTAAATGATGGGATACCATGATACCAAGATGATATAGATTTTACCGTTCTTGCTTACGGTTGGGTTGTTAAAAAGGTGAAGGTGGCCGATGTCGAATCCTTGGCGAAGTTGAGCGGCGGTGTTGTCGATGTCGAACCATTCCTAGTTATCTGAAACACCCTAGGAAACGGAAAAACTGCAAACTCAAAATCTCAAACGGAAAATGTCAAATGGTGATAGCGGAATGCGTTGGTGGTTCCGGAGTTGACAATGCGGAAGTGGTGGTGGTGGTTGATGAAGAAGCAACCGTCCCTAAGTATCTGAAACACCTTAGGAGACTCAAGTCACCACTCAAGCAACCACAAATGCTATATGGATCAAAACGGTTTAGGTTGCAGAAAGCTATGGTGGTTTTGCGGATGATATGGTGGACGGCCTAGGCAAAGATGTCAAAATGTCAAAAAAATTACAGAGCCAAATGATGTTGGAACATATTTAGATGGATGGGGGTGTTAATAGCTACTCAACGAGCTAAAGAACGTCAAAATCGGACTCTGGATGTGGAAGATATGGCCGAAACAAGAAACCATCCAAAGCAGTTTTTGAACTAGCGGACAGTCCGGTCCTGGGTAGCGGACAGTCCGGTCTTCATCCAAAAACCTTCTGATTCGAGTGGACAGTCCGATATTGGGGAGTGGACAGTCCGGTCCAAGAGCGATTTTGGTCCTGATGCGAGTGGACAGTCCGCTACGGGGGTGCGGACAGTCCAATGCGGGCTGGGAAAGCACGAACTTGAAACTCTAGGCAGAAATGGATGATTTTGGGGTCAAAATCAAGGAGATTTCGTGGATGGAAGGTGGGGAAACTTGTGGGGAAGCTAGATCCACTCAAAACACAACGAATCCATGGATCAAAATCAACAAAACATCACCAAACCAACAAATCAAAAAAACAAATTGGGGCTATTTTGGTGGGGATTTTCGAATTTAGGACGAAATCAACAAAATTAGGCTAGAAAACAAGGGGTAGGGGCTCCAAATTCGTGATCAACGTGGCTCATGATACCAAGATTTTGTAGGGTGAAACCCTAAGGGAGATCTTTTCACACTTGGAGGGGGAAAGGGATGAAATCACAAAAATACAAGGGGAAATCACTCAAACAAACCTAATTACACATCCACTAGAGTAGCACACATGAGATCCACAAGAATACAAGAACAATTCAAGGAAAATAGCACAAAGGTAAGGTTCTTCCAACTCCTAAGGAGGTGAGGTCTTGATGATAGTCTTCTCCAAAAGGAGGTCTTGATATTCACTTGGGATCCTCTCCTAAGAGGTCTAGATCTCCAAGAGGAGTGGTAGAAGGAGTAAATCTCTATCGATGTCTCACATATACTTTGTTAACCCTAAAAACTAAGAGGAGCATAGAATATATAGTCTAGGGGTGAAAGGGTACGTGCCTCGGTGGTTACATGGGCTTTTTAGCCCAATTCGTAGCGGAACTGGGCTGACCGGACAATCCGGTGGTAAGGACAGGACAGTTTGGTGAGTCTAGATGCATTTTTGGGTGTCCGCTGTGGGGACCGAACTATCCACAGTGCAATTTCTGTGCGACCGGACTGTCTGCTATGGGGACCAGACTGTCCGGTAGTGCAATTTCTGCATGCTTCCTTTTCTTCATCTTGACACTTCCGCTCAACTCTTGGGTCTTGGGGTCCTTCTCTTAGGCCTTGGGGGTACTCCTTAACCTCTTGTCGGAGTTCGTCCTCATACCTAATGACACATAGCATATTTTGGTGAGGTAGCAACCAAGTTCCATTCATGTCCATATCTATCTGAAGTAGGAGGGAGTTCACCTCGGTTTCAGTGGCGCGTGCTCGAGATCTTGTCATAGGTCCATGTGGTGCTTGATGTGTTGGTGTAGAGGCCATGGGGATGACCGAAGGATGATCCGCATCAGAATGTCTTGTCACGTCCAAAGTGTCCCATAAGTCCTCCTCCATGAGCTTCTTGCAAAAGTAACAAACTAAGAGAAGACTCGGAAAACATAGTTTGTTAGCTCTCATAAGATAATCATCTTTGATGTAATATTGTTCCCAAGATGTATGCATCAAACATTTGGCATAAGGAATAGCAAAAGTAGGATCATGCACATACAAGTCTTTTATGTGCTCAAAGCCGATGACATTCAATTCAAGTTTGGTGACAAGCAGGCATTTGCGGGAAAGAGTATATGTCACAATGTTTTCTTTACCCTTAATGTACTTGATGACATAAGGAAAAGCCTCAATAAACTCACTCCATTTGTCATGTCTCTTATTCAATTTAGTTTGACCCTTAAGGTATTTAACCATTTCACGATCCGTATGGATGACAAATTCATGGGCACGGAGATAATGTTCCCACACATGCAAAACTCATACTAAGGCGTGTAGCTCTTTGTCATAGATGGGATAATTGAGTTGCGCGCCGGAAAGTTTTTCACTAAAATAAGCAATTGGGCACTTCTCTTGCATTAACATGCCTCCTATGCCATTGGCACTAGCATCACAATGAACTTCAAAAGTTTTGTCAAAATTGTGCAGGGCAAGCAAAGGAGCATGTGCAAGCAAATTCTTAAGCTCATGAAATGCGGTATCTTGGGATGGTCCCAAACAAATGGTGCATTTTTCTTACTCAAGGCATGCAAAGGTGATGCAATAGTGCTAAAGTCCTTAAGGAATCTATGATAGAAACCAGCTAGGCCAAGGAAACTATGCACTTGTTGCAAGTTGGTTGGTTGTGGCCAAGTTTTAATAGCATTAGCTTCATCTACATGAACACCCTTAGATGACACAGCAAAACCCAAGAAACAAGCTTATCAACACCAAAAAGGCATTTTTCCATATTAGCATAAAGGCACTCTTTTCTAAGAGTTTGCAAAACGGTTCTAAGATGGGTGACATGATCTTTGAGAGATTTGCTAAACACAAGAATATCGTCAAAGTAGACCACAACAAAAACATCAATATAAGGTCTAAGAACATAATGCATCACACACATAAAGGTGTTGGGTGCTTTGGATAAGCCCATTGGCATAACAAGCCATTCGCATAAGCCAAATTTGGTCTTAAATGAAGTTTCCCATTCGTCACCCTCTTTTATGCGGATTTGGTAGTAGCCACTCTTAAGATCAATCTTGGAGAAAATTGTGGCTCCTCTAAGCTCATTGAGCATGTCTTCTAAGCATGGGATGGAGTGACGGTATCTAACCGTGATAGCATTGATAGGACGACAATCCGAACACATGCGATATGTACCATCTTTCTTGGGAACAAGATTACCGGGACGACACATGGGCTCAAGCTTTCTCGAACATGGCCGTTGTCCATGAGTTGTTGCACTTGCCATTGGATTTCCTTGGTTTCTTTAGGGTTGACGCAGTAAGGTGCCTTGTTAGGAAGAGGGCTCTGGGTATGAGGTCGATGCTGTGTTCGATGCCTCATAGTGGAGGTAGACCCGGAGGTAGCTCATTGGGGAATACATTCTTGAATTCCTGCAATAGAGAAGATAACACTAAAGGTAGATGGTGAGAGTTGTTAGTTTTAGGTGCCTCATCCTTGCACACTAGGACATAGTGCATAACACTTGATGGGTTCTCACACACTTATTTCATCTTACTTTTGGTAGCGAATAGCACTAAGTTTTTCTTGTCGCTCATTGTGGAGGCACTCGTTTCTGGCTTTTGGCTCTCGCTCCCTTTTGGGTGGCTCACTCTCTCACTATTCTCTCCATGATGGGTGGTTGCTTGCTTGTCGGTGATCACTTGACTTGGTAACATAGGTCGTAGCACGTACTCCTTTCCCTTCATCTTGAAGCTACAATGATTGGTTCTCCCGTTGTGGATGACACCATGGTCAAATTGCCAAGGGAGTCCAAGAAGGAGGTGGCAAGCGAACATAGGAACCACATCACACTCCAAGGTGTCTTCATATGCTCCAATCTTGAAGGAGACTTGAACGGTGTGCTCCACTTGAATGGTGCTGGAGTCGTGATGCCATTGGACCATGTAGGGGTGAGGGTGTTTCATCTTGACCAATTGTAGCTTGGCACATAGCTCTTCACTTTCCAAGTTGTGGCAACTTCCTCCATTGATGATGACCTTCACGGACCTTCCGTTGATGCCCGCCTTGGTGTGGAAGATATGACATCTTTGGTCCTCGTCTTGTTGATGTTGAAGTGTCAGGACCTTGGAGACAACGAGAGCGGGGCTCGAATCATTGTCACAAAAGACTTGGTTATATTCATCTTCATTCACGCGCCCATGCACGGCCACGTGCTCATCGCTTCCATTTCTTCTTCACCATGGAGTCATAGGTGCCGTCATCGTTGAGGATCATGGTGCACCGTGTAGGGTACTCATACGTCTTGTGGCCTCGGCCTTCACATGTGAAGCATTTGATGGAACTTGTCTTGACGGTCTCATCGGTTGGATTAGACGATGATGAAGCTCTTGGCTTGTAGTTTCTTGTAGTATGAGGAAGACTTGAGGTTGTTGAAGTTTTCTTGTAACTTGACTTGTCGTCGTTGCTTGTACAAGGTTTGGTTGAGGTAGAAGGCGTTATAGTCGTGGAAGCTTGGTTGTATGAACCGTATGGCTTGGAAGAATATTTGGCATACTTGTAGTCATCTTGCACTTGTCACTCCACCTTGGTAGACTGGTGCACTAGCTCGAGGAGGTTGGAGTAAGGTTGGAAGTCAGCAATCTTCTTGATAGGATGGTTGAGGCCATTCAAGAAGCGTGCCATTGTTTGCTTCTCATCTTCATTGACATTTGCTCGAATCATGGCAATCTCCACTTCCGTGTACTACTCTTCAACCGACTTTGTTCCTTGCTTGAGGAGTTGAAATTTCTTGAAGAGGTCGCAACTATAGTACGTGGGTACAAAGCACGCTTGCATGACATCCTTCATTTGGGCCCATGTTGTGATTGGTAGGTCACCTCTTGCCTCTCGCCTCTCAATGAATTGTTCCCACCAAATGAGGACATAGTCTTGGAACTCAAGAGATGCCATGGCAATCTTTTTCTCTTCCTCATAGTTGTGCAAGCGAAAGATCTTGTCAACTTTCAATGCCCATGAAATATATTCTTCGGGGTTGTTGCTTCTGGAGAAATTAGGCATGGTTAACTTGAGCTTGTCGTATCGTTGCTCTTCATTGTGTTGGGGTCGATGGTGATGATGCTCTTGGCATGGAGGAGGGTCTTGAGCTGCTTGCTCGTCATCCTCCACTTGATTGTTTTACCGTTGAGGTTGTGGAATTCTTGCACTGTTCCTCATTTCTTGGCGCTCCTCAAGGCGTGCGGCTTCTTCTTGTCGCGCTCATCGGAGGGCCTCTTCTTGAAGTCATGCTTGGCGATTGCGCTCATCGACGACTAGTGTAGCTTTGCATAGAGCACGTTGGGCCTCAAGGTTTTGTTCCTCACGATGATGTTGTTCTTGTTGAAGGGCGTCGCCATCTTGTTGTTCTTGTTGATCTTAGCGCATTGGAGCTTGCTCTGACCGGAGAATGATTAGCTTGTCATCATAGGTGGTCACGTTCACGTAGGCGAGCTTGTAACCCATTGTTATAGAATGGATTTTGTGGAGCTGGATGATCTTGATGGTCTTGGCGACCTTGCGAATGAGCTCGAGGAGGACTTGCATCCGGAGGAGATTGCGAAGAACGTCGACTTGAATGGCTCCGTATTGAATATGATGATGAAGTGGAAGAACATTTGACCATCATGGCTCATATGTCTTCCTTGAGAGTTGCCATAGATGTGTCGAAGTAGTCTCTTGTACGTTTCTTGGATTGTCGCAAGTCGGTAGCGAGTAGGTCGATGCGGTCGCTCAATGCTTTATTCTCTTTATGCAAAGCTCGTTGCATGCCGAAGAGGTGGTTCTTGGTCACTAATGTCTACTACGCAACCTTCTTCTTGTAGATGTTGTTGGGCCTCCAAGTGCAGAGGTTTGTAGGACAGTAGCAAATGTCCCTCAAGTGGATGACCTAAGGTTTATCAACCCGTGGGAGGCGTAGGATGAAAATGGTCTCTCTCAAACAACCCTGCAACCAAATAACAAAGAGTCTCTTGTGTCCCCAACACACCCAATACAATGGTAAATTGTATAGGTGCACTAGTTCGGCGAAGATATGGTGATACCAGTGCAATATGGATAGTAGATATAGGTTTTGTAATCTGAAATTATAAAACAACAAGGTAGCAAGTGATAAAAGTGAGCGAAAACGGTATTGCAATGCTTCGAAACAAGGCCCAGGGTTCATACTTTCACTAGTGTAAGTCTCTCAACAATGATAACATAATCAGATCATATAACAATCCCTCAACATGCAACAAAGAATCACTCCAAAGTAACTAATAGCGGAGAACAAACAAAGAGATTATTGTAGGGTACAAAACCACCTCAAAGTTATTCTTTCCGATCAATCCGTTGGGCTATTCCTATAAGTGTCACAAACATCCCTAGAGTTCGTAGTAAAATAACACCTTAAGACACACATCAACCAAAACCCTAATGTCACCTAGATACTCCAATGTCACCACAAGTATCTGCGAGTATGATTATACGATATGCATCACACAATCTCAGATTCATCTATTCAAACCAACACAAAGAACTTCAAAGAGTGCCCCAAAGTTTCTATCGTAAAGTCAAGATAAAAACGTGTGCATAGATTCCCAAGGTCACGGAACCCGCAAGTTGATCACCAAAACATACATCAAGTGAATCAATAGAATACCCCATTGTCACCATGGGTATCCCACGCAAGACATACATCAAGTGTTCTCAAATCCTTAAAGACTCAATCCGATAAGATAACTTCAAAGGGAAAACTCAATCCATTACAAGAAGGTAGAGGGGGAGAAACATCATAAGATCCAACTATAATAGCAAAGCTCGCGGTACATCAAGATCGTGCCATATCAAGAACACGAGATAGATAGATAGATAGAGAGATAGAGAGAGAGAGAGAGAGAGAGAGAGATCAAACACATAACTATTGGTACATACCCTCAGCCCCGAGGGTGAACTACTCCCTCCTCGTCATGGAGAGTGCCGGGATGATGAAGATGGCCACTGGTGATGGATCCCCCCTCCGGCAAGGTGCCGGAACAGGGTCCGATTGGTTTTTGGTGGCTTCACAGAGGCTTGCAGTGGCGGAACTCCCGATCTATGTTTCTTTTCGGGGGTTTCTATATTTATAGAAATTTTTGGCGACGGTTTCATGTTAGGGGGGTCTCCGAGTCAGCCACGAGGTAGGGGTGCGCCTAGGGGGGTAGGGCGCGCCCTCCACCCTCATGGATGACTCGTGACTCTTCTGGCCCAACTCTTTTTCTTTGGGGGCTTCTTCTGGTCCATAAAAAATCATTAGGAATTTTCAGCTTGTTTGGGCCCCGTTTGATATTCCTTTTCTGTAAAACTCAAGAACAAGGAAAAAATATAAACTGGCACTGGGCTCTAGGTTAATAGGATAGTTACAAAAATCATATACAATGGCATATAAATGCATATAAAACATCCAAGATGGATAACATAATAGCATGGAACAATAAAAAATTATAGATACGTTGGAGACGTATCAAGCATCCCCAAGCTTAATTCCTGCTCGTCCTCGAGTAGGTAAATGATAAAAATAGAATTTTTGATGTGGAATTCTACCTAACATATTTATCCATGTAATTATCTTTATTGTGGCATGAATGTTTAGATCCAAAAGATTCAAAACAAAAGTTTAATATTGACATAAAAACAATAATACTTCAAGCATACTAACAAGGCAATCATGTCTTCTCAAAATAACATGGCCAAAGAAATCTTAACCCTACAAAATCATATAGTCTGGCTATGCTCCATCTTCATCACACAAAATATTCAAATCATGCAGAACCCCGGTTTCATCCAAGCAATTGTTTCATACTTTAGTATTCTCAAACTTTTTCAACTTTCACACAATACATGAGCATGAGCCATGGACATAGCACTATAGGTGGAATAGAATGGTGGTTGTGGAGAAGACAAGAAGAAGGAGATAGTCTCACATCAACTAGGCATATCAATTGGCTATGGAGATGCCCATCAATAGATATTAATGTGAGTGAGTAGGGATTGCCATGCAACGGATGCACTAGAGCTATAAGTGTATGAAAGCTCAAAAAGAAACTAAGTGTAAGTGCATCTAGTTCCCCTTAGTGATTTTGGTGTATTGAAGACTTATAGGTTAAGGGACTAATATGTTTGTGAGTGTACACAGGCTCTATAAGTCGATGAGGAGTTTGATATTTATAGTGAAAGTCGACCCCTAAAAATGAATGTCTTCAGCTGAAGACTTTGGTTCTCCTGAAGACTTTGAAAGTGATGAAATTGGTGTGACCTTGAAGACTTGGATATTGATGCGAGGATTATGAAGCGTGAATACTTTTGTTTTCGTAGTTTCATTTTCTCTTTCTTGAGTCATAGGAAACACCGTACTGTTAAAGGGGGTCAAGGTAATACTAAGGAAACTGATTTCCATGTGATGCTCATCTCAAAATCCTACACCTACCCAATCCTTTTGAGTGAAGGCATTGGCAATCTCATATCAGTTCAATCAATTTCTTCAGTGACAGAGATGAAGATCTTCTGGTCTCTGAGAAATTTGTTCTGACTGAGGAGTTAGGAATTCGCCAGTGCGGATTACCTACACAGTGAGGAACATGATAGCCCTAAGGATTTCGAACCTAAAATCCAACCGTTGCTGAGCTACGCGCCAGCTGTCCAAAATATCCTACCACCTAACGATCATATCATTGAAGGGCATTTATGTCTTATCATGTCGGGCTGCTCCCTAGGCTATAAATAGCCGCCCTCTACAACCACTAGCTGGTTGGCTGCTCCGAGAGAAACTGACACTTGTCAATTGAGAGCATCCCATCCTCCGAGGACTTTGAGCGAAAATCATCAAGTGAGGAAAACCCAAATCCCAAACCCAAACCTACAAACCCAAAGTGATTGAGCATCACTAAAGAGATTGTTCCTATGTGGAACCGACACTTGTTACTTTTGAGGACTGTGTATCCTCCAAACAGTTAGGCGTCATGGTCTGAGCATCCAAGAGGAATTATGGATTGCCGAGTGACTGAGTCTGTGAAGGTTTGGAAGTCACCTGTGAAGACTTACCATCAGTGTTGGGCGAGGTCTGTGTGATCTTAGCTCAAGGAGAATACGGCGAGGACTGTGTGTCGAGACGATGTGTCCTCGAGTTTAAATACTCAGCCGCTCCAACCAGACTTACGACTGTCACATTGTCTACCAAATCATTTTCTTCACCAAGCCTACTGGTTCTATTTCCTCAACTCTTTCATTTCCTCATTCATGTGTTGATGAACCTGATCATTACTGTTTGAAGACCTTGACTGAAGACTTTCTCTATTTCCTCAATCCAATTTCTTCAGTCACATTGTCTTCAGCCTGCATATCATGTGTTTACGCTTTCTGTACTCTGTGTCTGTCTTTCATTTCATCATGATAACTATGCTATTGCTCTGTTATGCTTATACCTGAGTACTTATTCCGTTGCTAGTTGTTCGTGACTTAGGAATTTCCTCACCCTGAAATTCCTCAGTGACGAATTTGTAAAAATCGCCTATTCGCCCCCCCTCTAGTCGATTTAACACACTTCCAATTGGTATCAGAGCAAGGTACTCTCTTGTTCTGTGTGATTTTGGTTTAACCGCCTGGAGTTTTAGTTATGTCGGCTGCAGGTATGATCAAGGTCTCGGCTGGATGTCCTACCTTTGATGGGACGGACTACCCCTACTAGAAGAACAAGATGCGCATGCATCTTGAGGCAGTTGATAACGATCTCTAGTATGTTGTGGAAAATGGTGTTCCCTCCGTCACTTCGTCTGTGAATGTTGCTGATGTGAAGAGATTCAAGCATTTCGATTCTCAAGCGAAGAATATCATATGTGGGCATCTGAGCAAAGGACAGTACAGCAGAGTGAGTGCCCTGGAAACTGCCAAGCTGACTTGGGACAGGCTGTCCAAGGTCAACGAAGGAGTCTCAACTCAACATGACTCCCAAGTTGATGTTCTTCATAATCTCTTCGACCGCTTCAAAAGACTCAACAACGAAAATGTTCAGCAAACCTTCGATTGCCTCACTGACATCTCAAATGAGCTTCAAGCACTTGGTGCCACTGACATCACCGACCATGAGGTGGTGAAGAAATTGCTGAGATGACTTGATTCCTCATTCGATACTCTTGCACTGATGATTCAAGAGCTAGTTGATTACAAGTCACTTGATCCCGCTGATATCCTCAAGAGGCTAAACACTCATGAGTTCTAGCTTGCTGAGAAGAGAGATCTCTATGGACCGAGCTATGGAAGACCACATGCACTGAAGGCCAAGGAAGTCTCCGAGTCTGAAGTTGAAGATTCTGGTAGCAGCCTTAGTGATCCTGAAGAACTGAGTCAGGATCTAGCAATGCTCGTGAAAAAATTCCAGAAGTTCTCTTGTCGCGGTCGCTTTGAAAAGTCTTCAAGAAATGATGATTCCTTGTCTCGTGACTACAAAAAGAGAACTTGCCACAAATGCAAGAAAACTGGTCACTACATGCCTAATTGTCCTCTATGGGAAAAGGAATCAAAGAAGAAGAAGTACAAAGATGACGATTCTAATGACTCAAAGAAGAAGAAGAAATCTTCAAAGTCTTCATCATCAAAATCTTCAAAGTCTTCATCTCACAAGAAGAGCAGTTCCAAGAAATCCCGGGCATTCATTGGCAAAGAAATGGACTCTGAAGCTGAATCTGAGGATAATGTGGAAGAGGAGGAATCTGAGGAGTCAGATTCTGGTGTGGTAATCTAAGCCCTCGCTACTGCGTACGTCAGCAAGTCCATCTTCAACATTGAAGAAAATGACCTCCCCAACTCTGCTGACAAGAGTGTCGATGACTATGCTCCTACCTACCGCTTCATGGCAAAAGGTGCCAAGGTACTCAAACATTCCCCCTCTGACTCTAGTGAGGATGAATCTGATGACAATCTCAAGCCTAGCTATTCCAAACTTGATAAAATTGTTGTTAAACAACAGAAGGCTTTAGAAAAGATTCAAAATCTACTAGACAAGAGCGATGACCTGTTGGGTGAGGAATTGAATTGAACTAAGACTCTGACTGATAATCTTCAGAGACTTCAAACTAGGTTTCACAACCTTCAAAATCATCATAACACTCTCTTAACTGGTCATGAGAAGCTTTCTTATGAATTTCTTCAGAGAAAGCAAGATCTTGAGAAGTTAAAAGTGAGTTATGAAGATCTTAAGAAGGAAAACGATTCATTGCTTGCTCAACAGTTCAGTTCCGCTCAGGAAGAATTTATTCCACCATGTCTGAAATGCATTGAGCGTTAATCTGCTAATTCACCACATGAATGTTCAGATGCTTCTATTGCTGCAAATTCTTCAACTGTCTTTGTGGTCACAAATTCCTCATCTAAGGATACCACAAGTATCACTAACGAAAATGCAGGGCTGAAGGAATTGTACGTGACATGCATTTACAAAAGCCTCAAAGGGCATCAGACTCTTTGTGATGTGCTCAAAAAGCAGATCTTGAACAGGAACCCTAGGAAAGAAGGTATTGCCTTTGAGAGGAAACTCAATGCTGATGGGACCTACTGGAAACCTGAGCAGTATCCCAAAACCTCATGGGTTGCTGCGAAAGGACCCCCTGTAGATCCATGCACTATATCTGGCTTTACTTGTGATTCTTCTTATTCCTCTGATGAGTCATTTGACTCCAACTATAAATTGTTCAAGAATCAAAATGGTGAAGTATTTGCTCGATATGTTGGAACTAACTGCAGGAACGGTCCCCCTATGAGGAAAATTATGGGTTCCTAAAAGGTGCCTTGAAAATCTTCAGGTGAATGTCATCATGACACCACTTACGAAGAATAGGAACCCCAGATCAAATTCTTCATATGGATCAAAATCTTCATATGGATCCAAGTCCTCATATGGACCAAATTCTTCATCTGGATCAAATTCCTCACGTGGATCAAAATCCTCATATGAACATAATCGTGCTAACACTTCTGTTTTGCGGGAAAAGTCTAAATGCTATGAATATGTGCATTATTCTTCAAACTATTATGTTCATAAGTCCTCAAAGAATTTCTCTGCTTATTCATATGCTTATCCTAACCACTCTTTCGTGAAACGAAGTGCACTGGCTTCGATGCCATCTTTTTCTTATGGAGCTCATAGAATGATGAACTCTTTGCCACCCCTCCAGATGTGGGTGGTGAAGAAAAAGAACTAATCTCTTATGCAGGGTCAGGTCTCCAGACGAACTTAATCGTCTGAAGAATTTGCTGGAGACTTGAATGTGCTTGAATGGACGCAAGCTAATCATGAAGAAATGAATCACTCATTTCTCACGTCCTCATATTACTATATCTATTACTGTTGATGAAATTGATATCATATTCTTCACTGATGAAGTATATGGGTTTGTAAGTTGCACTAATTCATCTGCAGGATGAACAACCTAAAGCTACTGAGTGGGTCCTCGAGAGTGGATGTACAAATCACATGATCGATGAAAGGAACTTGTTGATGGACATTGATTTTTCACCATCTCATCTGAAGCATATCACCTACGCTGACAAAGGCAAAAGCAAGGTATTGGGTCTAGGTAAGGTTGCAATCTCAAAGGATAGACACATGGAGAAAGTCATGCTTGTCGAGTCCTTAGGATTCAACCTCATGTCTGTCTCAATGCTTTGTGATCTTGATATGGTTGTCGTCTTTGGCAAATATCATTGCATTGTGCTGATGGAATCTGACAATTCCAAAGTCTTCAAAGGCTTTAGGAAAGGAGACTTGTATATTTTTGATTTCTCTGCAGGACCACAGCCCGCCACATGTCTACTTGCAAAAGCTTCAGAATACTGGCTATGGCATCGATGACTTGGTCACGCTGGGATGAGGAACTTGCATACACCCGCGAAGAAGAAACATGTCATTGGCATCGAGGGTGTAAAATTCCTCAAAGATCATCTTTGTGGGGCTTGTGAGGCTGGAAAGAGCACCAGAGCCAAGCATCCCTTGTAGACTATCATGACCACTTCTCGTCCCTTTGAATTACTTCATATGGATCTCTTTGGCCCTACTCATTATGCCACGTTCTCTAGTTCTGCATCATTATATGGCTTTGTCATAGTTGATGACTATTCTCGTTACACATGGGTGCATATCATCACTTACAAAAATGAAGTGCAGGAAGCCTTGAGACGATTTTCTTCAAGAGCTTCCACTAACTTCGTGGGAAGATGAAGCATATCAGGAGTGATAATGGATCTGAGTTCAAGAACACTGGTCTCAATGAATATCTTGATATACTTGGTATTACTCATGAGTTATCTGCTTCCTATACTCCTCAGCAGAATGACGTCGTGGAGCGCAAGAACAGAACTCTTGTTGAGATGGCTCGTGCCATGCTTGATGAATACAAGACACCTCAGTGCTTTTGGCCTGAAGCTATTGATACTGCGTGCCACATCATCAACAGGGTATATCTTCACAGATTCTTCAAAAAGACCTCATATGAACTCCTCACTGACAAGAAACCCAATGTAAGTTATTTCAAAGTCATCGGTGCTAAATGCTGGATTAGGGATCCTCATCATCACTCTAAATTTGCACCGAAAGCACATGAGGGTTTTATGCTTGGTTACGGAAAGCACTCGCACACCTACAGAGTCTTCAACATCAATCATCACAAGATTGTTGAAACAATAGATGTGCGGTTTGATGAAACTAATGGCTCACAAGAGAGCACCTGCCTCCTGTGCTAGATGAAATGTCACCTGAGGAATCCATCAAGTTCAAAGCTACTGAGAATATCATCCCTACCAAAGAATCTGCTGATGAAGTCATTCTGGACCGTGAAGAAAATCACACTCGTGCTGCTGAAGAAAATGGTCCTGAAGAAATTGCTGGGCCTAAGCAATGTCGTCAACCTGCACATCCTCATGTTGCAAATGAAGTGTAGATCGAGAAAATCATCGATGACATCAACGCACCAGGTCCTCTCACACACTCAAAAGCTTCACACATATCTAACTTTTGTGGGCATTTTGCGTTTGTCTCTATCACAGAGCCCACTAAAGTTGATGAAGCATTCATGAAATCTGAGTGGATTCAAGCCATGCAAGATGAATTGCATCAATTCAAGCTCAAAAATGTGTGGGAGCTTGTCAAGCGACCAGACCCACGCAAACACAACATCATCGGTACCAAATGGATCTACCGCAACAAACAAGATGAAAATGACCTTGTGGTGAGAAATAAGGCTCGTCTTGTAGCTCAAGGCTACACACGGGTTGAAGGAATTGATTTCGATGAAACTTTTGCACCTATTGCTAGACTTGAGGCTATTCGCATATTGCTTGCTTACGCTAACCATCATAATATCATCTTACATCAAATGGGCGTGAAAAGTGCATTCCTCAATGGTAAGCTTGAGGAAGAAGTATATGTTGCTCAACCACCAGGTTTTGAGGAAAATTTCCAGATCACGTCTACAGACTCAACAAGGCCCTCTATGGCCTCAAGCAAGCACCTCGGGCGTGGTATGACACACTGAAGGAATTCCTCATGAAGAAAGGCTTCAAACCCAGTTCACTTGACCCAACTCTTTTCACCAAAGCATATGATGATGAATTATTCATGTGCCAAATATATGTTGATGATATTATCTTTGGATGTACTAACCAACGTTACAGTGACGAATTTGCCTATATGATGAGTGAGGAATATCAAATGTCTATGATGGGAGAATTGAAATTCTTCTTAAGTCTTCAAATTCGTCAACAATACAATGGCATATTCATATCTCAGGAGAAATACCTCAAGGATGTGTTGAGGAAATTCGGCATGCAAGATTGCAAAGGCGTCAAAATCCCTATGCCCACAAATGGCCATCTATGCACCGATGAAAATGGTAAAGACTTTGATCAAAAGGTATACCGCTCCATGATTGTCTCTTGATTGTACCTATGTGCATCTAGGCTGGATATTATGCTTAGTGTTTGCATGTGTGTGCCCGATTTCAAGCTACACCGAAGGAATCACACCATAAGGCTGTGAAGCATATTCTTCGATATCTAGCTCACACACCAACACTTGGATTATGGTATCCCAAGGGCTCTTCCTTTGATCTCATTGGATATTCAGACTCTGACTATACTAGTGATCGGGTGGATCGCAAGTCAACATCAGGCACATGTCATTTCCTTGGATGATCCTTGGTATGTTGGTCCTCGAAGAAGCAGAACTGCGTACCACTCTCTACTGCTGAAGCTGAGTACATTGCTGCTGGATCTTGCTGTGCTCAATTGCTATGGATGAAGCAAACCCTCAAGGACTATGGCATCAATGTGAAGAATGTGCCACTCTACTGCGAAAATGAGAGTGCTATCAAGATTGCTCACAACCCAGTTCAGCACTCGAAGACAAAGCACATCCAGATTCGTCATCATTTTCTTCGTGACCATGTGTTGAAGGGCGACATCTCCATTGACCATGCAAATACTGAAGACCAGCTAGCCGATATATTCACAAAGCCTTTGGATGAGAAGATATTTAGCAAGTTGTGGTGTGAGCTAAATATCTTAGAATCTTCGAATGTTCTTTGAAAAGGACACACATTCTAACACTTATGCAAACTTGATGTCTTAGATGTGCAACACATGAAGTAACTTTTTCTTCAATCAATGAAGACTAACCCTCTAAGTGTGAAGAAATTAATGAAGAATTTGATTCTCAGAACCCTATGACAATTGTATGCGGTGTCTGAAATCATCATTCTTATATGGTGGGTTACGCCACCAACCAAGGTTGAAAATCTTCAATTTGAGTTTTTCTTTTTTTTGAAATTCCTTAGCTGTTCAATTTCTTCAACTTTGCATTGTCTTCACTCTTCCCGTCATTGTTCTTCATTGACTATATATATACTTGAGTTTATGTCCTCTACAACATTCACTTATTGCTAATTCTTCAAGTTGCCTTTTTTGCTAAGTGAATGTGATCGGACCCTTTCCCCCTCTATGCTAAAACCAACCCAGTCTGTTCACAAATTCTTCATGTGCATTCTATTTGAAACCCGTTCAAAATCTTCACTGTGTCCTTGTCAGCTGAAGAATTTGCCAGCGAAACTTTAAAATATTCTTATCTGAATTTTCGGCTGTTGCCGCTCAAACCGTTACACATCCCATGATAAGAGTTATCTATTCACCCACGATCTTACACGATCTCCACCACACTATACGTGGGTGACACATGTTGCTAGGATGAGAAGGGTCAGGGGCACATTCGTCCATTTTCCTCGGGCGAGCAGTTTTTCACCGTGGCTATAAATACCCTTCACCCTCTTCAGACTGCATTTACCCCGCTCGATCTCACTCCCTCGCTCGAGCTCTCAAGCCCTAGCGTCGCCTCTACCTTCATCGTCGCCGGTGAGGAAGAGCTTCACTGCCTCGACCTCATCGTCGTCGTACTCACACTGGCCGCAGACATCTTCTCTTCGCCGCTGCCATAGCTGTCTTCCTCTGCCAAGTTAGGGCATGGAAGATCTGGACTGACGAACTTCTAAATCTACACTCCCAATTCGTCATGTTCTTCGTCAAGGGTAATTAAAAGTTACTTTTACTACCTTTGTTGATATTGATGATTTCCATAAAACCTTCAAAGGGTGTCTATTATTCAACTTTCACACTCTAAACACCTCGCACAATCATTTGTTCTTGATCTGTTTCTCTAAGTGACGTTTTTCCTCAAGATTCCTCAATTGTGTGAATTTCACAATCCACATAACTCTGGAACCTAAGTCAAAGAACGATTAGTGAAATTCTTCAAGACATATTTGGTCAATTTCCTCAAACTTGTTCCGTTTTACAAAAACTTCTGAGAACACATATGACCTCTCCAAATTCTTCGCACCTATACTCTGTTCACAGGTACACATGGCTGCTGCTGAATCACTAGGTTCTCATCAACTTAACTCATTTGCAGTGATTCTCGAAGAAAAGCTGCACACTTCTTCAGAGAACTCAATAGTTAAAAATCCTCAGCTAAAGAAAATGTCAGATGGCAAAAGACCTCAGAAGGGAGGAAAGAAACTGGAAGTCAACACTACTTTTGAGATCCATGCTGACATCTATGCAGGGTATTGCACGCCTGATGAGGAAACTCATGGGAAGGAAACTAAGAATGAGCGCAAGGTGCGTATATAGAAAATTGAACGAAGATGGGAACGGGAATGGAGGGAGTACAGATATACTCCAAAATATA
Source organism: Triticum aestivum (assembly GCF_018294505.1). Taxonomy (NCBI): domain Eukaryota; kingdom Viridiplantae; phylum Streptophyta; class Magnoliopsida; order Poales; family Poaceae; genus Triticum; species Triticum aestivum. The sequence continues at coordinate 435,922,674 of NC_057804.1, read as the reverse complement.
TGAAGAAATTCGCTCTAAACCCTCCTTGCCCAAGACCTCCGTTGGCACCTGGCCAAATTGCTGATCCCACTAGCATCAAACGCGGTGAGGATTATGCTGATGAATGGTCCAAGCGGCAAGCAAGTTGGCCAAACAGGCCAAAGAAGCAGTGAATTTTTTTAATGAAGACTCTGCTGCTGCTGTTGCTGAGGCCTACTCAAGCAAGAAGGCTATGCCTAAGAAGCCTGCCCGCAAACCTCCAACCTCAGCAATGCCCTCATGGCCAAGCTCGTCAATGCCCTCACGACAAATTCCTCAAGCTGCTCCAGTTCCTCGGGTTGCAAAACCTTCAGCTCCTTCGACAAAGTTCTCGGCACCTGTGCATCTTTCCACTTGCCAAAGGACCACAGGCATCTCAATTACCTCAGGAGCTTCTACAAGTTCTTTAGCTCCTCCTCTGTCTTCAACCGGCCCCACTTTGCTGAAGACCAAGGCTACTACTAGACGAGGCACGAGACCAAGTCCTCACAAGAAGCAGGTAGTCTTCCAAATACCGTCAGATGATGACGAAGCTGATGATGAAGAATTGGCCAATATCATCAAAGACAGACAGCAAAGGGCCGCTAGAGCCAAGGGAAGTGCGGTGCACCTTCTATTGGATTCAAAGACGATCCTAGATTTCATTGACCTCTAGCACAATGACCCAAACACTCCTTTGCCAGAGTTAAACCTCGCACCTGGTCAAAGTCACATGTTGACGGCTTTCATCTCTAAAGAGAAATGGAAATATGCGCAAGCCAGGTCTGTGAAGAAAGCCCAATACAAGAAATAGCGCTTTCTGAAGGACAACGTTCTGACACTATCACCTGAACAACTCATCGCTATGCAATCTGAGATCAAGAAGCTCAGTGATGAATTTGATGCCTACAAGGCACAATGGCTGGGAGCCAAAGTCAGATTCGTCAAAATGGCGAAAGAACTCACTTCCAATGTTGCTGATCCAACGCACATTAAAATTCCTCCGACTGAAGCATCTGCACAGCCGACTGAAGAACATGCCAACACCACTGATGAAAATCAGGCTGCTGATGAAACTGCAAGCACCAGGGCTGATGAAGCAATTCCAGCCGTTGAAGAAACTACCAGGGCAACCACTAGTGTTGCGCCTGAAGAACAAGTCAGGCCAGCTGAAGCATCTGAAGCCGCGCCTATGGAAACTAAACAAGTCAGGACAACTGCATCAGTTGTGCCTGAAGAAATTGCTCCAATTTCCTCTGCTCCTGCACCAGCACCAAGTCCAATTCTTCCTTCTGCTTTGGAAGTGAAGAAAAGAAAGGCTGCAGAGCGAGCTACACTGAAGAAAAGGAAAGCATTTGCTTCCTCAGAATCTTCTGCTCCCAAGAAGGCAAAGATTTTGACAAGCTCACTTGAAAATCCAATTGATGTTGTTCCTCTCTCAAGCATGCCATCAAAGGAAATCATTCCTTTTTGTGAAGACTATGTGATTCCAAGTGAATCTGTTGAAGAAAATCCTTCTGCTGCTTCGACAGAGCAGATGGATGAAGAAATTGAAGTGGACACTATCACTTCAACTCCTCTGTTATCATCGCCAATGCCCCAGTTCACAGCTGAAGAGGCAGGCGTTGAAGAAATGGAAGAAGATGAAGACGTGGACATTGGGGGCACCACACCTGTGATGAATGATGACTTTTGGGAAAGTCAGCACCCCAACTCTCCCTTGTTCACGCCACTACAACAAATTCCTCAGTCCCCAATACCTACTGAAGTTCAAATGGGCTCTGATGAAATTCACACTGCTACTTCCATTCCTGAAGAAATTCCAGCCACTAGTGTTGTGACAACGCTGCTGAAGAAATGGAGACCTAGGCTGCTACTGAAGCAGGAACTGAAATTCCTCAGCCTTCGGCTCCAGAGATTGTGATTCCTGAGGTCGTGCTGCAATTGACTGATACTCCTCAGCCGAAGCCGAAGAATCCATTCTCGAAGACGCCAAAATTCAAGGCTGATGACTTCTTCCATGAGCATGTGTTCTTCATTGACTACAACCCTTATCACTCTAGTCGTCTTAGAAGGAAGCGTTTCTGGGCTGCCAGCCAAGCAAATTTCTATTCTTCACTGCTTTTCAATAAGGACAAAGTCTTTGATCATGCGCATATTCCTCATGTGGACATGGAATCGCTGTCGTGCTTCACACCAGTCCTCAGTGTTCTTCATGACGCTGGATTGCTCAACTTCTGCATAGATATATGTGATTGGAATGAAGAACTCATTCTTCAGTTCTACGCGATGCTGCACATCACCAGAAATGTTGAAGATGTCAACTCTTGGGTGTTGGACTGGATGACAGAGAACACTCACTTCAAAGCATCGACCTCTGAATTGCTTCATGCCCTGCCTGTCAGTCCTCCCCTTGAAGGTGCATGTCATATATATCATGAACCTGAGCTGTCTGATCACTTCATGCAAGTACTGATGAAGCCACTGAAGCCCGGTCAAGCCCCAAGGACCAAATTCCTCGTGAAGGAATTGCTATATGTGCCACAGACTGTCTATCACATTCTGACCAAGACATTGAGTCCAATCAAAGGCCATGGCTCGAATGATGAAGAAGTCATTGGAATCATGAAGAATATACTATTCAATATCATGCATGGTATCCCAATAAACTACCATGACTTCTTCATGCAGACTATGGCAAATGTTGCACTGTCTCCCTTTGAATTGAAGCCTTACGCTCCCTGGATTATGCGATTCCTCAGATCAATGTCTTCAATCAATTACAAGGTTGACACACTCAACCACGACAGTTACTTGCTCCCCATTGAAGTTCTCAAGCAGACATTTTCCTCAACTGATGAAAAGGGCAAGGCCACTGCAATTGTTGACGAGGGCATTCGTCCATTGGATGGACAGTTCCGCAAAGCTGCATCGTATTCCACCAATGATGACTCTATTGGGGAACGCGGTAATTTCAAAAATTTCCTATGCACACGCAAGATCATGGTGATGCATAGCAACAAGAGGGGAGAGTGTTGTCCACGTACCCTCGTAAACCGAAAGCAGAAGCATTATGACAACGCGGTTGATGTAGTCGTACATCTTCACGATCGAACGATCTTAGTACCGAAGGTATGGCACCTCCACGATCTGCACATGTTCAGCTCGGTGACGTCCCATGAACTCACGATCCAGCAGAGTGTCAAGGGAGAGCTTCGTCAGCATGACTGCATGATGATGGTGATGATGATGCTACCAACGCAGGGCTTCACGTAAGCACCGCAACGATATGACCGAGGTCGATTATGGTGGAGGGGGGCACCGCACACGGCTAAGAAATCAATGATCAACTTGTGTGTCTATGGGGTGCCCCCTCCCCATATATAAAGGAGTGGAGGAGGGGGAGAGGGCCGGTGCTACGTCTTGAGCTTGCGTTGGTTTTCCTTGAAGAGGAAAGGGTGATGCAGCAATAGTAGCGTAAGTATTTCCCTCAGTTTTTTAGAACCAAGGTATCAATCCAGTAGGAGGCTCCTCAAAAGTCCCACGCACCTACACAAACAAGCAAAGAACTCGCAACCAACGCAATAAAGGGGTTGTCAATCCCTTCACAGAAACTTGCGAAAGTGAGATCTAATAGAGATAGTATGATAAGATAAATATATCTTTGGTATTTTACAATATAGATGCAAAAAGTAAAGATGCAAATAAAAGTATATTGGAAGCAAATATGATAAGAGATAGACCCGGGGGCCATAGGTTTCACTAGAGGCTTCTCTCAAGATAGCATAAGTATTACGGTGGGTGAACAAATTACTGTCGAGCAATTGATAGAAAAGCGAATAATTAAGAGATTATCTAGGCATGATCATGTATATAGGCATCACGTCTGCAACAAGTAGACCGACTCCTGCCTGCATCTACTACTATTACTCCACACATCGACCGACTCCTGCCTGCATCTAGAGTATTACATTCATAAGAACAGAGTAACGCCTTAAGCAAGATGACATGATGTAGAGGGATAAACTCATGCAATATGATATAAACCCCATCTTTTTATCCTCGATGGAAACAATACAATAGGTGCCTTGCAACCCTTTCTGTCACTGGGTAAGGACACCGCAAGATTGAACCCAAAGCTAAGCACTTCTCCCATGGCAAGAAAGATCAATCTAGCAGGCCAAACCAAACTGATAATTCGAAGAGACTTGCAAAGATAACTCAATCATACATAAAAGAATTCAGAGGAGATTCAAATATTTCTCATAGATAAACTTGATCATAAACCCACAATTCATCGAATCTCGACAAACACACCGCAAAAAGAGTTTACATCAAATAGATCTCCACAAGAGAGGGGGAGAACAGTGTATTGAGATCCAAAAAGAGAGAAGAAGCCATCTAGCTAATAACTATGGACTCGAAGGTCTGTGGTAAACTACTCACAACTCATCGGAGGGGCTATGGTGTTGATGTAGAAGCCCTCCGTGGTCGATTCCCCCTCCGGCGGAGCGCCGGCGAAGGCTCCAAGATGGGATCTCGCGGATATAGAAGGTTACGGCGGTGGAAATTGTGTTTCATTGGCTCCCTGGATGTTTTCGGGGTACGTAGGCTTATATAGGAGGAAGAAGTACGTCGGTGGCTGCCCGAGGGGCCCATGAGACAGGGGGCGCGCCCTATGGGGGGCACCCTCCTATCTCGTGGAGGCCTCGGCTGCTTCTTGACTTGCACTCCAAGTCCTGTGGATCACATTCGTTTCAAAAATCACGCTCCCGAAGGTTTCATTCCGTTTGGACTCCGTTTGATATTCCTTATCTTCGAAATACTGAAATAGGCAAAAAAAACAGCAATACGGGCTGGGCCTCCGGTTAGTAGGTTAGTCCTAAAAATGATATAAATGTGTAAAATAAAGCCCATAAACATCCAAAAGGGGTAATATAATAGCATGGAACAATCAAAAATTATAGATACGTTGGAGACGTATCAGCCGGCCTCCTAGGCGCGCCCAAGGGGGGAGTCCTACTCCCGGTGGGAGTAGGATTCCCCCTTTCCTAGTTGGAGTAGGAGAGGGAATGAAGGGGGAGAAGGAGAGGAGGAAAGGGGGGCTGTCCCCCATCCCAATTCGGATTGGGCCTGGGGGGGCGCCCCCACCTTGGCCGCTTCCTCCTCCTTTCCACTAAGGCCCAATAAGGCCCATTGACTCCTCGGGGGTTCCAGTAACCTCCCGGTACTCAGGTAAATGCCCGAACTCACCCGGAACCATTCCGATGTCCCAACATAGCCATCCAATATATCGATCTTTATGTCTCAACCATTTCGAGACTCCTCGTCATGTCCATGATCATATCCGGGACTCTGAACTACCTTCGGTACATCAAAACACATAAACTCATAATATTGATCGTCACCGAAGGTTAAGCGTGCGGACCCTACGGGTTCGAGAACTATGTAGACATGACCGAGACATGTCTCTGTCCAATAACCAATAGCGGAACCTGGATGCTCATATTGGCTCCCACATATTCTACGGAGGTATTTATCGGTCAAACCACATAACAACATACGTTTTTCCCTTTTTCATCGGTATGTTACTTGCCCGAGATTCGATCGTCGGTATCTCAATACCTAGTTCAATCTCGTTACCGGCAATTCTCTTTACTCGTTCCGTAATGCATCATCCCGTAACTAACTCATTAGTCACATTGCTTGCAAGGCTTATAGTGATGTGCATTACCGAGAGGGCCCAGAGATACCTCTACGACAATCATAGTGACAAATCCTAATCTCGATCTATGCCAACTCAACAAACACCATCGGAGACACCTGTAGAGAACATTTATAATCACCCAGTTACGTTGTGATGTTTGGTAGCACACAAAGTGTTCCTTCGGTATTCGGGAGTTGCATAGTCTCATAGTCATAGGAACATGTATAAGTCATGAAGAAAGCAATAGCAACATACTAAATGATCAAGTGCTTAAGCTAACGGAATGGGTCAAGTCAATCACATCATTCTCTAATGATGTGATCCCGTTCATCAAATGACAACTCATGTCTATGGCTAGGAAACTTAACCATCTTTGATTAACGAGCTAGTCAAGTAGAGGCATACTAGTGACACTCTGTTTGTCTATGTATTCACACATGTACTAAGTTTTCGGTTAATACAATTCTAGCATGAATAATAAACATTTATCATTATATAAGGAAATATATAAATAACAACTTTATTATTGCCTCTAGGGCATATTTCCTTCAGTCTCCCACTTGCACTAGAGTCAATAATCTAGATTACATTGTGATGATTCTAACACCCATGGAGTCTTGGTGCTGATCATGTTTTGCTCGTGAGAGAGACTTAGTCAACGGGTCTGCAACATTCAGATCCATATATATCTTGCGAATCTCTATTTCCCCTTCCAACACTTGATTACAGATAGAATTGAAGTGTCTCTTGATGTGCTTGGTTCTCTTGTGAAATCTGGATTCCTTCGCCAAGGCAATGGCTCCAGTATTGTCACAAAAGATTTTCATTGGACCCGATGCACTAGGTATGACACCTAGATCGGATATGAACTCCTTCATCCAGACTTCTTCATTTGCTGCTTCCGAAGCATCTATGTACTCCGCTTCACACGTAGATCCCGCCACGATGCTTTTCTTATAACTGCACCAACTTACAGCTCCACCGTTCAATAAAAATACGTAACCGGTTTGTGACTTAGTCATCCGGATCAGTGTCAAAGCTTGCATCGACGAGCTCTTTGTCACCTCCAGAAACGAGAGACATATCCTTAGTCCTTTTAAGGTATTTCAGGATGTTCTTGACTGCTGTCCAGTGATCCACTCCTGGATTACTTTGGTACCTCCCTGCTAAACTAATAGCAAGGCACACATCAGGCCTGGTACACAACATTGCATTCATGATAGAGCCTATGGCTGAAGCATAGGGAACATCTTTCATTTTCTCTCTATCTTCTGCAGTGGTCGGGCATTGAGTCTCACTCAACATCACACCTTGTAACACAGGCAAGAACCCTTTCTTTGCTTGATCCATTTTGAACTTCTTCAAAACTTTATCAAGGTATGTACTTTGTGAAAGTCCAATTAGGCGTCTTGATCTATCTCTATAGATCTTAATGCCCAATATATAAGCAGCTTCACCGAGATCTTTCATTGAAAAACTCTTGTTCAAGTATCCTTTTATGCTATCCAGAAATTCTATATCATTTCCAATCAATAATATGTCATCCACATATAATATTATAAATGCTACGGACTCCCACTCACTTTCTTGTAAATACATGCTTCTCCAAAAGTCTGTATAAAACCATATGCTTTGATAACACTATCAAAACGTTTATTCCAACTCTGAGAGGCTTGCACCTGTCAATAAATGGATCGCTGGAGCTTGCACACTTTGTTAGCATCCTTTGGATCAATAAAACCTTCGGGTTGCATCATATACAACTCTTCTTCCATAAATCCATTCAGGAATGCAGTCTTTACATCCATTTGCCAAATTTCATAATCATAAAATGTAGCAATTGCTAACATGATTCGGACAGACTCAAGCATCGCTACGGGTGAGAATGTCTCATCATAGTAAACTCCTTGAACTTGTCGAAAACCTTTTGCACCAAGTCGAGCTTTGTAGATAGTAACATTACCGTCAGCGTCAGTCTTCTTCTTGAAGATCCATTTATTCTCGATGGCTTGCCGATCATCGGGCAAGTCAACCAAAGTCCACACTTTGTTCTCATACATGGATCCCATCTCAGATTTCATGGCCTCAAGCCATTTCACGGAATTTGGGCTCATCATCGCTTCCTCATAGTTCATAGGTTCGTCATGGTCAAGTAACATGACCTCCAGAATAGGATTACCATACCACTCTGGTGCTGATCTTACTCTGGTTGACCTACGAGGTTCGGTAGTAACTTGATCTATAGTTTCATGATCATTATCATCAGCTTCCTCACTAATTGGTGTAGGGATCACAGGAACTAATTTCTGTGATGAATTACTTTCCAATAAGGGAGCAGGTACAGTTACCTCATCAAGTTCTACTTTCCTCCCACTCACTTCTTTAAAAAAAACTCCTTCTCTAGAAAGGATCCATTCTTAGCAAAGAATATCTTGCCTTCGGATCTATGATAGAAGGTGTACCCAACTGTTTCCTTTGGGTATCCTATGAAGACACATTTTCTCCGATTTGGGTTCAAGCTTATCAGGTTGAAGCTTTTTCACATAAGCATTGCAACCCCAAACTTTCAGAAATGACAACTTTGGTTTCTTGCCAAACCACAGTTCATACGGCGTCGTCTCAATGGATTTAGATGGTGCCCTATTTAACGTGAATGCAGTCGTCTCTAAAGCATAACCCCAAAATGATATCGGTAAATCAGTAAGAGACATCATAGATCGCACCATATCTAATAAAGTGCGGTTACGACGTTTGGACACACCATTACGCTGTGGTGTTCTGGGTGGCGTGAGTTGCAAAACTATTCTGCATTGTTTCAAATGAAGACCAAACTCGTAGCTCAAATATTCTCCTCCATGATTAGATCGTAGAAACTTTATTTTCTTGTTACGATGATTTTCCACTTCACTCTGAAATTCTTTGAACTTTTCAAATGTTCCAGAGTTGTGTTTCATTAAGTAGATATACCCATATCTGCTCAAATCATCTGTGAAGGTGAGAATAACGATACCCGCCGTGAGCCTCAATATTCATTGGACCACAAACATCAGTATGTATGATTTCCAACAAATTTGTTGCTCACTCCATTGTTCCGAAGAACGGAGTTTTAGTCATCTTACCCATGAGACATGGTTCACAAGTACCAAGTGATTCCAAAAGTCCAACAGAATGGAGTTTCTTCATGCGCACCAATATTACCCAAACTGCAGTGCCACAAATAAGTTGCACTATCATTATCAACTCTGCATCTTTTGGCTTCGATATTATGAATATGTGTATCACTACTATCAAGATTTAATAAAAATAGACCACTCTTCAAGGGTGCATGACCATAAAAGATATTACTCATATAAATAGAACAACCATTATTCTCAGATTTAAATGAATAACCGTCTCGCATCAAACAAGATCCAGATATAATGTTCATGCTTAACGCTACCACCAAATAACAATTATTCAGGTCTAAAACTAATCTCGAAGGTAGATGTAGAGGTAGCATGCCGACCGCGATCACATCGACTTTGGAACCATTTCCCGCGCGTATCGTCACCTCGTCCTTAGCCAATCTTCGCTTAATCCGTAGTCCCCGTTTCGAGTTGCAAATATTAGCAACAGAACCAGTATCAAATACCCAGGCACTACTACACATCGATAACATGTATATCACATATACCTTTGTTCACCTTGCCGTCCTTCTTATCCGCCAAATACTTGGGGCAGTTCCGCTTCCAGTGACCAGTCCCTTTGAAGTAGAAGCACTCGGTCTCAGGCTTAGGTCCAGAGTTGGGTTTCTTCACTTGAGCAGCAACTTGCTTGCCGTTCTTTTTGAAGTTCCCCTTCTTCCCTTTACCCTTTTTCTTGAAACTGGTGGTCTTGTTGACCATCAACACTTGATGCTCCTTCTTGATTTCTACCTCCACAGCTTTTAGCATTGCGAAGAGCTCGGGAATTGTCTTGTTCATCCCTTGCATATTATAGTTCATCACGAAGCTCTTGTAGCTTGGTGGCAGTGATCGAAGAATTCTGTCAATGACACTATCATCAGGAAGATTAACTCCCAGCTGAATCAAGTGGTTGTTATACCCAGCCATTTTGAGTATATGTTCACTAACAGAACTATTCTCCTCCATCTTGCAGCTATAGAACTTATTGGAGACTTCATATCTCTCAATCCGGGCATTTGCTTGAAATATTAACTTCAACTCCTGGAACATCTCATATGCTCCATGACGTTCAAAACGTCGTTGAAGTCCCGGTTCTAAGCCGTAAAGCATGGCACACTGAACTATCGAGTAGTCACCAGCTTTGCTCTGCCAGACGTTCACAACGTCCGGCGTTGCTCTTGCAGCAGGTCTTGCACCTAGTGGTGCTTCCAGGACGTAATTCTTCTGTGCAGCAATGAGGATAATCCTCAAGTTACGGACCCGGTCCGTGTAATTGCTACCATCATATTTCAACTTAGCTTTCTCTAGGAACGCATTAAAATTCAACGGAACAACAACACGGGCCATCTATCTACAACAACATAGACATGCAAAAAACTATCATGTACTAAGTTCATGATAAATTAAAGTTCAATTAATCATATTACTTAAGAACTCCCACTTAGATAGACATCCCTCTAATCATCTAAGTGATCACGTGATCCAAATCAACTAAACCATGTCCGATCATCACGTGAGATGGAGTAGTTTTCAATGGTGAACATCACTATGTTGATCATATCTACTATATGATTCATGCTCGACCTTTCGGTCTCAGTGTTCCGAGGACATATCTGCATATGCTAGGCTCATCAAGTTTAACCCGAGTATTCTGCGTGTGCAAAACTGGCTTGCACCCATTGTATGTGAACGTAGAGCTTATCACACCCGATCATCACGTGGTGTCTTGGCACGACGAACTATAGCAACGGTGCATACTCAGGGAGAACACTTGTACCTTGAAAATTAGTGAGAGATCATCTTATAATGCTACCATCGAACTAAGCAAAATAAGATGCATAAAAGATAAACATCACATGCAATCAATATAAGTGATATGATATGGCCATCATCATCTTGTGCCTTTGATCTCTATCTCCAAAGCACGGTCATGATCACCATCATCACCGACGCGACACCTTGATCTCCATCGTAGCATCATTGTCGTCTCGCCAACTATTTTTTCTACGACTATCGCTACCGCTTAGTGATAAAGTAAAAACAATTACAGGGTGATTGCATTGCATGCAATAAAGCGACAACCATATGGCTCCTGCCAGTTGCCGATAACTTTGTTACAAAACATGATCATCTCATACAATAAAATTTAGCATCATGTCTTGACCATATCACATCACAACATGCCCTGCAAAAACAAGTTAGACGTCCTCTACTTTGTTGTTGCAAGTTTTACGTGGCTGCTACGGGCTTAGCAAGAACCGTTCTTACCTACGCATCAAAACCACAACGATTTTTCGTCAAGTATGTGCTATTTTAACCTTCAACAAGGACCGGGCATAGCCACACTCGATTCAACTAAAGTTGGAGAAACTGACACCCGCCAGCCACCTGTGTGCGAAGCATGTCAGTAGAACCAGTCTCGTGTAAGCGTACGCATAATGTCGGTCCGGGCCGCTTCATCCAACAATATCATCAAATCAAAGTATGACATGTTGGTAAGTAGTATGACTATTATCGCCCACAACTCACTTGTGTTCTACTCATGCATATAACATCTACACATAAACCTGGCTCGGATGGCACTGTTGGGGAATGCGGTAATTTCAAAATTTTCCTACGCACACGCAAGATCATGGTGATGCATAGCAATGAGAGGGGAGAGTGTTGTCCATGTACCCTCGTAGACTGAAAGCGGAAGCGTTATGACAACGCGGTTGATGTAGTCGTACGTCATCACGATCGACCGATCTTAGTACCGAACGTATGACACCTCCGCAATCTGCACACCTTCAGCTCAGTGACGTCCCACGAACTCACGATCCAGAAGAGTGTCGAGGGAGAGCTTCGTCAGCACGACGGCATGATGACAGTGATGATGATGCTACCGACGCAGGACTTCGCCTAAGCACCGCAACGATATGACCGAGATGGATTATGGTGGAGGGGGCACCACACACGGTGAAGAGATGAATTGTCAACTTGTGTGTCTATGGGGTGCCCCCTCCCCCATATATAAAGGAGTGGAGGAGGGGGAGAGGGCCGGCCTCCTAGGCGTGCCCAAGGGGGGAGTCCTACTCCCGATGGGAGTAGGATTCCCCCTTCCCTAGTTGGAGTAGGAGAGGGAAGGAAGGGGGAGAAGGAGAGAAGGAAAGGGGGGCAGGCCCCCTTCCTAATTCGGATTGGGCTTGGAAGGGGGGCGCCCCCACCTTGGCCGCTTCCTCCTCCTTTCCACTAAGGCCAATAAGGCCCATTGACTCCCTGGGGGGTTCCGGGAACCTCCAGGTACTCCGGTAAATGCCTGAACTCACCCGGAACCATTCCAATGTCCAAACATAGCCATCCAATATATCAATCTTTATGTCTCGACCATTTCGAGACTCCTCGTCATGTTTGTGATCATATCCGGGACTTCAAACTACCTTCAGTACATCAAAACACATAAACTCATAATACCGATCGTCACCGAACGTTAAGCGTGCGGACCCTACGGGTTCGAGAACTATGTAGACATGACCGAGACATGTCTCCGGCCAATAACAAATAGCGGAACCTGGGTGCTCATATTGGCTCCCACATATTCTACGAAGATCTTTATCGGTCAAATACATAACAACATACGTTGTTCCCTTTGTCATCGGTATGTTACTTGCCCGAGATTCGATCATTGGTATCTCAATACGTAGTTCAATCTCGTTACTGGCAAGTCTCTTTACACGTTCCATAATGCATCATCCAGTAATTAACTCATTAGTCACATTGCTTGCAAGGCTTATAGTGATGTGCATTACCGTGAGGGCCCAGAGATACCTCTACGACAATCATAGTGACAAATCCTAATCTCGATCTATGCCAACTCAACAAACACCATCTGAGACACCTGTAGAGCACCTTTATAATCACCCAGTTACATTGTGACGTTTGGTAGCACACAAAGTCTTCCTCAGGTATTCGGGAGTTGCATAATCTCATAGTCATAGGAACATGTATAAGTCATGAAGAAAGCAATAGTAACATACTAAATGATGAAGTGCTTAAGCTAACGGAATGGGTCAAGTCAATCACATCATTCTCTAATGATGTGATCCCGTTCATCAAATGACAACTCATGTCTATGGCTAGGAAACTTAACCATCTTTGATTAATGATCTAGTCAAGTAGAGGCATACGAGTGACACTTTGTTTGTCTATGTATTCACACATGTACTAAGTTTTTGGTTAATACAATTCTAGCATGAATAATAAACATATATCATGATATAAGGAAATATATAAATAACAACTTTATTATTACCTCTAGGGCATATTTCCTTCAGACTCTGCCACTCATGATTCTGCCGCCAATGCATCAAAGCAATGTCCTCAAGCCACAGCTCCAAGGGTGATGACTGATTGTGAGCTACTCCTCAGTCTTCATCAGAAGGTCGATCACAACCATAAATGGGTCAAGCGTTAGTTTGGTTTAATTCTTCACAACATGACTGCTACACATAATTCAGTGAAGAAGAACCACTACTACCTCCATGAAGTATTTGATCGCACCTGGGCTGTTCTGACTCATCTCTATGGTGATGAAGATCTCAAGCAGATCGGCTTCAAGCAGGACTTCAGCTAGTCTAAGCTGCCGACGAAGAAATTCAAGAAAGTTGAAGTTCCTCCCTTGGTGCCTAGCTCATATTCTTCATCGTGCGAGACCGATGAAAATGAAGACTTGGATGACACTGCGGCAGGCCCTACTCCAACAACCGACCCCAACAATGCTGGCGCTCCTCCATCAACCTCGTGATGATATTCTTCAGGGGTGTTAGTCCTCATTTTTTGTCCCTTTTGGTCATTTGATGACAAAGGGGGAGAAATTTGAGTTAGTCTCCAAGCGGGTCTATCTATATGGGCGTTTTTTTTTAAGTTGCAACTCTCGCTCTTCTGAAGTGTTTGTTGATCGAGTTGTAAACTTGAGTCCGATGGTGACCTGATACTTTTGCCCTGTTTTTCTGCATGCTATTTCCTCATATATGTTATGCATGCATGCTGAATTACATCAGTCACCATATTTCATCATGCATTTCAAATTCTTCATTTGATATGTTAAATGCGTGTATGAATTACAAGATATAGGGGGAGATCTCCATGATTCTACTCTTCATATGTGCATTGCTTCAAAAGAAAATTCCTCACTATGCACATCTTCAGGGGGAGTTATTCTATATCTTGCTATCAAATTCCTAAATATTGAGCACCTTCAATTAATATGTTTATCCCCATTCAGAACTTAACCTATATTGTCATCAATCACCAAAAAGGGGGAGATTGTAAGTGCATCTAGTGCCCCTTAGTGATTTTGGTGTATTGAAGACTTATAGGTTAAGGGACTAATATGTTTGTGAGTGCACACAGGCTCTATAAGTCGATGAGGAGTTTGATACTTACAGTGAAAGTCGACCCCTAAAAACGAATATCTTCAGCTGAAGACTTTGGTTCTCCTGAAGACTTTGAAAGTGATGAAATTGGTGTGACCTTGAAGACTTGGATATTGATGCGAGAATTATGAAGCATGAAGACTTTTGTTTTCGTAGTTTCATTTTCTCTTTCTTGAGTCATAGGAAACACCGTATTGTTAAAGGGGGTCGAGGTAATACTAAGGAAACTGATTTCCAAGTGATGCTCATCTCAAAATCCTACACCTACCCAATCCTTTCGAGTGAAGCCATTGGAAATCTCATATCAGTTCAGTCAATTGCTTCAGTGACAGAGACAAAGATCTTCTGGTATCTGAGAAATTTGTTCTGACTGAGGAGTTAGGAATTCACCAGTGCGGATTGCCTACACAGTGAGGAACATGATAGCCCCGAGGATTTCGAACCTAAAATCCGACCGTTGTTGAGCTACGTGCCAGCTGTCCAAAATATCCTACCACCTAACGGTCATATCGTTGAAGGGCATTTATGTCTTATCATGTCGGGTTGCTCCCTAGGCTATAAATAGCCGCCCCCTACAACCACTAGCTAGTTGACTGATCTGAGAGAAACTGACACTTGTCAATTGAGAGCATCCCATCCTCCGAGGACTTTGAGCGAAAATCATTAAGTGAGGAAAACCCAAATCCCAAACCCAAACCTACAAACCCAAAGTGATTGAGCATGACTAAAGAGATTGTTCCTGTGTGGAACCGACGGTTGTTACCTTTGAGGACTGTGTATCCTCCAGACGGTTAGGCGTCATGGTTTGAGCATCCAAGAGGAATTGTGGATTGTCGAGTGACCGAGTCTGTGAAGGTTTGGAAGTCACCTGTGAAGACTTACCACGAGTGTTGGGTGAGGTCTGTGTGATCTTAGCTCAAGGAGAATATGGTGAGGACTATGTGTCCGGGACTGTGTGTCCTCGAGTTTAAATACTCAGCCGCTCCAACCAGATGTACAACTATCACAAAAGTTGGAACTGGTCTACCAAATTATTGTCTTCACCAAGCCTAATGGTTCTATTTCCTCAACCCTTTCATTTCCTCATTCATGTGTTGATGAACCTAATCATTATTGTTTGAAGCCTTGACTGAAGACTTTCTCTATTTTGTCAATCCAATTTCTTCAGTCACATTCTCTTCAGCCTGCATATCCTGTGTTTACGCTTTATGTCTGTCTTTCATTTCATCATGATGACTATGCTATTGCTCTGTTATGCTTATACCTGAGTACTTATTCCGCCGCTAGTTGTTCGTGACTTAGGAATTTCCTCACCCTGAAATTCCTCAGTGACGAATTTGTAAAAATCGCCTATTCACCCCCCCTCTAGTCGACTTAACGCACTTTCACTAAGTGGGTGTGCATCCAACTTGCTTTCTCATGAATACCTAGGGCATTTGAGGAAGCCCATCGTTGGAATATACAAGCCAAGTACTATAATGAAAAATTCCCATTAGTATATGAAAGTGACAACATAGGAGACTCTTCTATCATGAAGATCATGGTGCTACTTTGAAGCACAAGTGTGGCAAAAGGATATTAGCATTGCCTCTTCTCTCTTTTTCTCTCATTCTTTTGTTTTCTCATTTTTTTATTTTTTTGGGCCCTCCCTTTTTTTGGCCTCTTTTTTTATTTTTTTCGTCCAGAGTCGCATCCCGACTTGTGGGGGGATCATAGTCTCCATCATCCTTTCCTCACTTGGACAATGCTCTAATAATGAAGATCATCACACTTTTATTTACTTACAACTCAAGAATTACAACTCAATGCTTAGAACAAAATATGACTCTATGTGAATGCCTCCGGTGGTGTACCGGGATGTGCAATGATTCAAGAGTGACATGTATGAAAAAATTATGAACGGTGGCTTTGCCACAAATATGATGCCAACTAGATGATCATGCAAAGCAATATGACAATGATGGAGCGTTTCATAATAAACGGGACGGTGGAAAGTTGCATGGCAATATATCTCGGAATAGCTATGGAAATGTCATAATAGGTAGGTATGGTGGGTGTTTTGAGGAAGGTAATGGTGGGTGTATGGTACCGGCGAAAGTTGCATGGTACAAGAGAGGCTAGCAATGGTGGAAGGGTGAGAGTGCGTATAATCCATGGACTCAACATTAGTCATAAAGAACTCACATACTTATTGCAAAAATCTATAAGTCACCGAAACCAAGCACTATGCGCATGCTCCTAGGGGAAGGGTTAGCAGGAGTTAACCATCGCGCGATCCCGGCCTCCACACAAAGGATGACAATCAAAGAAACACTTCATGCTCCAAATTTGTTACACAATGGTTCACCATACGTGCATGCTACAGGACTCACAAATCTCAACACAAGTATTTCTCAAATTCAAAATTACCCCACTAGCATGACTCTAATATCACCATCTTGATATCTCAAAACAATCATAAGGAATCAAACTTCTCATAGTATTCAATGCACATTATATGAAAGTTTTTATTATATCCCTCTTGGATGCCTATCATATTAGGACTAAATTCATAACCAAAGAAAATTACCAAGCCGTTTACGAGTCTGAAAATAATATAAGTGAAGCATATGAGAGTTCATCAATTTCTTCAAAATAAAACCACCGACGTGCTCTAAAAAGATATAAGTGAAGCACTAGAGCAAATGACAAACTACTCCTAAAGATATAAGTTAAGATCAATGAGTAGTCGAATAATTATGCAACTATGTGAAGACTCTCTAACATTTAAGAATTTCAGATCTTGGGATATTGTTCAAACAACAAGCAAAACAAAATAAAAGAAAATGACGCTGCAAGCAAAACACATATCATGTGGTGAATAAAAATATAGCTCCAAGTAAAGTTACCGATGAACAAAGACGAAAGAGGGGATGTCATTCGGGGCATCCCCAAGCTTAGGCTCTTGGTTATCCTTGAATATTACCTTGAGGTGCCTCGGGCATCTCCAATCTTAGGCTCTTGCCAATCCTTATTCCATAGTCCATCGAATCTTTACCCAAAACTTGAAAACTTCACAACACGAAACTCAACAGAAAACTCGTAAGCTCCGTTAGTATAAGAAAATAAAATCACCACTTAGGTACTGTTGTGAACTCATTTTAAATTAATATTGGCATTGTATCTACTGTATTCCAACTTCTCCATGGTTCTTACCCACCTATACTACTCATAGATTCCTCAAAATAAGAAGACAACACATAGAAAATAGAATCTGTCAAAAATAGAACAGTCTATAGTAATTTGTAACTCCAAAAATTCTAAAAAAAATTAGTTCCACCTGAGCAATTTGTGCACCAATCCATAGCAAAAAGAATCAGGTAAAAAGCACGTTTCAGTAAGATTCTGGAAATTATTTACTGAGCGCAAAAGTTTCTGATTTTCAGCAGGATCAACACAACTATCACCACAAGCTATCCTAAAGGCTTTACCTGACACTTTATTGAAACAAAAGCTACAAAACATGATTACTAAAGTAGCATAATCATGTGAACACACAAAAACAGTAGGGGTAAATGTTGGGTTGTCTCCCAACAAGCATTTTTCTTTAATGCCTTTCTAGCTAGGCATGATAATTTCAATGATGCTCACATAAAAGATAAGAATTGAAACATAATGGGAGCATCATGAAGAATATGACTAGCACATTTAAGTCTAACCCACTTCCTATGCATAGGGATTTTGTGAGCAAACAACTTATGGGAACAAGAATCAACTAGCATAGGAAAGCAAAACAAGCATAGCTTCAAGATTTTCAACACATAGAGAGGAAACTTGATATTATTGCAACTCCTACAAGCATGCATTCCTCCCTCATAATAATTTTCAGTAGCATAACGAATGAATTAAGCAATATAACCATCACATAAAGCACTCTTTTCATTATGTGTAAGAATATAATTTTTATTACTCTCCACATAAG
Organism: Triticum aestivum; assembly: GCF_018294505.1. NCBI lineage: Eukaryota > Viridiplantae > Streptophyta > Magnoliopsida > Poales > Poaceae > Triticum > Triticum aestivum. The sequence continues at coordinate 435,904,431 of NC_057804.1, read as the reverse complement.
CAAACTTCTTCTCATGAATAGTAGTGGGAGCAAACTCAACAAAATAACTATCATGTAAGGCATAATCCAATTGAAAATTAAAATCAAGATGACAAGTTTCACGGTTATCGTTATTCTTTATAGCATACATGTCATCACAATAATCATCATAGATAGCAACTTTGTTCTCATAATCAATTGGAACCTCTTCCGAAATAGTGGATTCATCACTAAATAAAGTCATGACCCTCCAAATCCACTTTCATAATTATCACAATAAGATTCAACACCCTCCAAAATAGTGGGATCATTACTTCCTAAAGTTGACACTCTTCCAAACCCACTTTCATCAATATAATCATCATAAATAGGAGGCATGCTTTCATCATAATAAATTTGCTCATCAAAACTTGGGGGACTAAAAATATCATCTTCATCAAACGTAGCATCCCCAAGCTTGTAGCTTTGCATATCATTAGCATCATGGATATTCAAAGAATTCATACTAACAACATTGCAATCATGCTCATCATTCAAATATTTAGTGCCAAACATTTTATAGACTTCTTCCTCTAGCAATTGAGCACAATTTTCCATTCCTTCATTTTCATGAATGACATTAAAAAGATGAAGCATATGAGGCAATCTCAATTCCATTTTTTTTGTAGTTTTCTTTTATAAACTAAACTAGTGATAAAACAAGAAACTAAAAGATTTGATTGCAAGATCTAAAGATATACCTTCAAGCACTAACCTCCCTAGCATCAGTGCCAGAAAAGAGCTTGATGTCTACTACGCAACCTGTTGGGGATATAACTATTAGTATGACCCGCCAAAAGGAGCCGGGTTATACTTACAAGCATTCTTGAAGACAGAAGCTCAAGCTTGAAGACGGCAGCTTAGTAAAGGCCCAAAGGCCCAGAGGTGACCTAAGGCCTGTAGTGTTAAACCGCCTTGATCATGTAATTTGTATTGTAAGGCAAGAAGGATTAAGAGACCGAGACGGATACAATCTATAAGCCGGCCGGGACTCTGTAGAGCCGCTGGGCGTCGACCACAGTATATAAGGGGACGACCCGGCGGCGGTTCAAGATACGAAACAACAGCTCGAGAGCTAGGTCAAGCGATTCTGCTTCCTGGTTATTGAGACATACATAATCCCAATCACAACTAGACGTAGGCTTTTACCTTCATCGTAAGGGGCCGAACTAGTATAAACCTCTCATGTCTCTTGTCCTGATTAACCCCTTCAAGCTTCCTAGTTGCGATGGCTCCACGACTAAGTCCTTTCACTAGGACATCTGACGTGACAATTACACGACAGTTGACGCCCACCATGGGGCCAGCGCACGGTGGATTTGAGTTCTTGAAGGGCAGCTTCGAAGGGCTCAAGGGATACTGTCGGTGTCAAAACCGGCGGATCTCGGGTAGGGGGTCCCGAACTGTGCGTCTAGGCGGATGGTAACAGGAGACAAGGGACACGATGTTTTACCCAGGTTCGGGCCCTCTTGATGGAGGTAAAACCCTACGTCCTGCTTGATTGATATTGATATTGTGGATGTTTACAAGAGTGGATCTACCACGAGATCAAGGAGGCTAAACCCTAGAAGCTAGCCTATGGTATGATTGTAATGGTTGTTGTTGTGTCCTACGGACTAGAGCCATCCGGTTTATATAGACACCGGAGAGGGCTAGGGTTACATAGAGTCGGTTACAATGGTAGGAGATCTACATATCCGTATCACCAAGCTTGCCTTCCACGCCAAGGAAAGTCCCATCCGGACACGGGACGAAGTCTTCAATCTTGTATCTTCATAGTCTTGGAGTCCGGTCGATGATGATAGTACGGCCGATGATAGTTCGGCTGATGATGGTAGTCCAGCTATCCGGACACCCCCTAATCCAGGACTCCCTTAGTAGCCCCTGAACCAGGCTTCAATGACGATAAGTCCGGCGTGTATATTGCTTGGCATTGCAAGGCGGGTTCCTCCTCCGAATAGAAGATTGTGAACACCAGGATAGTGTCCGGCTCTGCAAAATAAATTCCACATTTCACCGTAGAGAGAATAATATATACACAAGTTCAATCTGCTGACGTTTTTTGCGGCATGACGTTGTGCCACTACCAAGTCATTACTTGAATCGTTTTTTACTCTACCACCTCAGCGCATTTAGCGAAGCGGTTTCCTTGGCACGTCTTGTCAAAGCAGAGATCGTGTTCCCCCTTAATCCGGGATTCTCATCAATACGGACGTGGGTAACCCAACCGCGCCATTGATGGTGACGCTTGGGGGATAAGCGGGTTTTACCAGGCCGGTGGGGGACGCGTAGACTTCGCCCGCCCATATAAGGGATAAGGATTCACCTTTTCACCTACGCCTTCTTCCTCCTTTGCTTATCCATCTCCGCGCACTCGAGCTCCAGTGCCCAAGCTCGCACATCTCATCTCAACCTTCCCCAGTTATGTCCGGAGCGGGAGGCAAGTGGATGACCTCCTCCGTTAAGGAGGAGCACATCGAAAGACTGCGCAGCGCCGGCTACCTGTCCGGCGACATCGCGCACCGGCTGCCCGACGAGGGGCAGCTCATCCCCACCCCTAGGCCCCATGAGAGGGTCGTTTTTCTTCCCCACTTCCTCTGCGGACTGGGTTTTCCACTTCACCCCTTTGTCCGGGGGCTCATGTTCTACTACGGCCTGGATTTCCATGATCTGGCGCCGAACTTCATCCTCAACATCTCGGCGTTTATCGTCGTGTGCGAGGCCTTCCTCTGCATCCAGCCCCACTTCGGCTTGTGGCTCAAGACCTTCAATGTCAAGCCGAAGGTAGTGAAGGGCACTCAAGCGGAGTGCGGAGGCGCCATGCTGGGCAAGATGCCCAACGTCCTTTGGTTCGAAGGGGCCTTCGTGGAATCCATCAAGGGGTGGCAATCGGGGTGGTTCTATATCACCGAGCCGCGCGACCCTACGTGGGCGGCGGCCCCCGAGTTCAGATTTGGTATCCCCACGCAGCTCACCTCCTGGAAAGAGAAGGGCTTGCTGTGGGGTAGTTCGGAGGAGGTGACGGGACTCCAAGCCTGTATCCAGAAGCTGGTGAAGAAGCTCAGGCTGGTTAACGTGGTCCAAGTCATGCTCGTCCGCCGGATTCTCCCATGCCAAGAGCGGGCATTCAATCTGTGGGAGTTCAATCCGGGACAGCACCAGGCGCTGAGCGGGCTCTTCGACATGACGTACGAAGGCGCCTGGAGGGTGCTGTTTAAGGGCACCGAAGCCCCCGCATCCGCGACTGAAGATCACGGTTTTCGCTCGCAGCGCCAAGCCGACAAGGTAAGTGATTCTACCCCTTTACGGGACACTTGTTTTTCATAGTTTGACTCTATGCGGGTTTTAATTTCCCCTTTTCCTTTGACAGGACTGGATGAGGAAGGTGGAGCAGATTATCTGCCCGGCTCCTATGCCAGAAAACCCAGTAGACGCCCGTCTAACGAGGCTGCTGGTTCCGGCACCGCACGTGGTGCCGGAGAAGAAGGCCAAGAAGGAGGCCACGGGTGCTCGAAAGAGTTCCCGTTTTCAGGTGTCCGACGACTCCGTGGCGGACTCCTCCCCCAAAAACGAGGAGGAGAAAGAGGACTCTCTCCCAGAGGAGGGAGAGAGGAAGAGAAAGGCTTCCTCAACAGGGGAGGCTGAAGGGTCCAAGAGGGGAAGGACTATTCCCCCGGACAGCTCCGCCAACATCAACGTTGGCGAGGAAGAATGGCCTTCAAGGGCCAGGCCTCCGGCGAGATCGTAAGTGTCCGGATTCCTGAATGATTCATAATTTCTTTTTCCGTGTCACATAGTGTCATTCTGATGCCGCATGCTGCCTGTAGTCCGGCCAATGATGATCTCCCCGCTTCATCGAGCGGGTCGTTGGCTCCGTCGGATGTAGACTCCATCCCGACCGCCTCCACCCCTCGCGACACCGAGGACGCCGAGGTGGGAACCCAAGAAGGGACCCATCAAGGGGAGGCTTCGGAGGCGCCATGAGGCGGCCTCCCGGACTTTACGCCGGACTCCATATCAGAACCCGCAGTGGTTCCGGAGTCCGGCCGGCGGCCCCTTCGCAAGAAGGGCAAGACCGTGACGTCGGCGGCTTCCGTCCAACCAGAGGCGCTGGACAATTTGTTGGAGGCGCTCCAGAGCGCTTCCATAGAGGAAGAACACCGCACTATTATGAGTGCGGTGATTCAGAAGGTACAACTCGCCAAGAACGGGCTGACCAAAGCCTGCAGTAGCCTTCTATTAGGCTTTGAGGTAAGAAGTTTAAAAATATGCAATGTAATACCGCATAGACAGTAGCCCCTGATGCTCGGTTCGGTGTTCGGAAAGAAAAGCCGGACTGAGGATCTGAAAAAAAAGAAGATATACGCAGGGTTGCTAAAAAATTATGTTAATATGGGTTGCAGGCTGCGCTGCTGACCTTTGCCGCACTGACTGTGGAGGTCGGTGCTTTGAAGCAGGAGCTCGAGCGGTCCGAGCAAGAGCTCGGCCGCGCCAAGAAGCAGCTCCAGGACAAAGAAGGTGAGTAACACCACTTTGAACTTGTACCTTACAGAAAAGGATTTAGGTTGCAACAAAAAATAACAAGGATAACATGGGTACTGTAGGGGCCACGAACGAGGTGGCAACCCTAAAGGAGGCCGTGTTCGCGGCCGAACGCAATGCGGCCGCGGAACGGGCAGAGCGAGAAAAGCAGGAGGCGCGGGTGGCGGTGGTTCGGCAAGAGCTCCAGGCTCTCATGGAAAAGCATGAGAGTTTGGAGCGTGACTCAAAGACTCGAGAGTCCGAGCTTGCCTCGGCTCTCGAAAGTGCAAAAACTGCCAAGGCCGATGCCCATAAGTCCCTTCAGGAGATTGAGTTGGTGAGGAAGATAGCGGAGGGTAAGGCATTTTTCATGCAAATCAAGCATGTGAATGTAAATTACGTGTTACTTACCCGAATTCGGAGCTCTCCAGGGGCATTTGCAGATCTGCCTCGCAGCGTATCTGATGCCGCCGCATTCTACCGAGCCGAGGAGGGGAGCTCAACGGAGAAGGTCTTCTGGTCTTAGTATGCTGAGGCCGGCCATCCGATGCCCCCTAGAGACCAGCTGAAGCAGCTGGTCGAGCTCCACAAGGCGGCCGAGCAGGCCATGAAGGGCCTCATAGTCCGGCTGTGGCCTGGAGAGGCCATGCCTGGGAGCTACTTCGGCCTCGTGCGACGGTTGGTGGATGCGTGCCCCTGGGTGGAGGTTATCAAGCGCTCCGCCTGTATTGAAGGTGCTCGTCGGGCCCTTGCCCGCGCAAAGGTGCATTGGGGCAAGCTGGATGCGGAGAAGCTAATCACTGACGCGCCACCAGCGGGCAAGGAGTATCATACGCCCGAGATGTACTATAAGACTGTTCTGAAGGGTGCCCGCAAGATTGCGGATGAGTGCCCCGGGATGTAATTATTGAGTAAATTCGCAATGTGTTATCCTGTGCGCTGAAAACTTTGTTCATATGCGCTAAGCAACGCTTGTTAATTTAAAATATTACCTTCTGTGCGGCCGTTTATTAAATCTGAGAGATGGCAAGTCGTCGGCTTCAGCCCCCATGCCATGAGTGCTGGGGTGTTCGGGATAAACTTGAGCACTCTTGTTCCCATTTGGGTCCATCTAGGGAGGCGCTCAACACAACGAACAAGGCAACTGGACTTATAGTGCTTGAACACTCTCACTTAGCCATAGAATTCTATAATTTTAAATTTCAGCGAAGCCCCTAGTATTCGGAAGACCGAATTAGGGGCGCTATCCACGCCTTCGTCGGACATTATCCGGAACTTCGCTCGAAGCGGCGTAGGTCTTTAAGGACCCGAAAGGACCTCCCGAACAGCGACCAGTCTCTCGCCTTATCATGACAGTCAGTTTTAGCTTTCTCCACTGAGGCGTTAACCCGGCTCAACCGGGGTGCAATCGCAGTGGTTCTCCCAGTGCTACCTTAGCCGATAGAACGGAACGTAAGGTGCCAAACATGGGAGCCGGGCAAACCCAACTATTGACCCAAGACATGATTCGGAGCCGATTCATATAATGCTATAAGTTCGGGGTGCCGCACTTGTGAAAGTGTTCGGACTTTATCACACCATAATGCGGGGAACATAAGCCCCTCGTGTATTTGGCCGTACCAAAATGTACGGATGCAACATGTCGTAAATGAACATATATATATATAAGGTAATGCAATTATGGGCAAAAAGTGTTGCATTTTATTCGAGAAGATCTGCTATGAGTGCGGAATGATACAAATAGTGCGGAAAGCAAGGGATTGGACGAATTAAAGGCGTCTCCCTCCAGGGGTAGGCCACGGAATGGTGTATTTAACAAATTTAATGCTCGTAATGGAGACCACCTGAGTGTTCGTCGCGGCCTTTGTCCCTCCCTGGCTGTTGTATCATTAGTTCGGCAGGTTCGCCGCCGGACAGAGTTCTGCATAAAAAAGAGAGAAATAAAAGATAAAAAGAGCGACACACTTGGGAGCCCCTGGTGTGGTCGAACCGCACTCTGGGTCTGTTGTGGTTGTGCCTCCCCCTATGCCCATGGTATCTCCAGGGCGTAATTATGTACGCGGAGAGTTTGTCTTGCAATTGTGCGAGGGCTGGGGTTGAGACCGCATTGCTACGCGTGCTCGGAACGTGCCAGGTGGTCTTGGTTGATGTTGCTCCGGGCGCGTTTGGCCGTGTCCGGTCGTTTAACGGCCGGACTCAAAAATTGCCTTAGGCTGCTCTGTACTTCTGCCACGAGAGCCGCTGTATGTTCCTCCATTCGGAGGGAGCGTTCCGTGTTTCCATTGACCGTGATGACTCCACGAGGGCCTGGCATCTTGAGCTTAAGGTACGCATAATGCGGCACCGCGTTGAATTTTGCGAACGCGGTTCATCCGAGCAGAGCGTGATAGCCACTGCGGAAGGGGACTATGTCGAAGATTAACTCCTCGCTTTGGAAATTATCCGGGGATCCGAAGAACACTTCCAGTGTAACTGAGCCTGTACAATTGGCCTCGACACCTGGTATGACGCCTTTGAAGGTTGTCTTTGTAGGTTTGATCCTTGAAGGGTCTATGCCCATCTTGCGCACTGTATCCTGATAAAGCAGGTTCAGGCTACTGCTGCCGTCCATCAGGACTCTCGTGAGGTGAAATCCATCAATGATTGGGTCTAAAACCAATGCGGCGAATCCGCTATGGCGGATACTGGTCGGATGGTCTCTTCGATCGAAAGTGATCGGGCAAGAGGACCATGGGTTGAATTTTGGGGCGACTGGCTCCATCTCTTCGACCGCTCCCTCTTGGGTATATGCGTTGCATATATCATGTTTACCGTCTGAACTTGAGGGGGGAATCCCTTTTGTCCTCTGTTGTTCGGCGGCCGGGTCTCTTCCTCGTCATCGCTGTGTAGCCCCTTGTCATTGTTTTCGGCGATTAATTTGCCTACCTGCTTGAATACCCAACAATCTCTGTTGGTGTGGTTACCTGGCTTTTCGGGGGTTCCATGTATTTGACAGGATCGGTCGAGTATTTGGTCCAAATTGGACGGGCCCGGAGTGGTTCTTTTGAATGGCTTCTTCCGTTGACCGGGCTTGGAGCCTCAGAATCCGGCGTTGACAGCCGTATCCTCATTGGTGTCGCTGTTAATGCGGCGTTTGTTTTTGTTTCGACGCAACCTGCCATTGCGGTCCTTGGTATCCGGACTGCCAGCGTTTTTGCTGAGGTTGTTGTTGCGAGCTAGCCAGCTATCCTCTCCCGCACAGAAGCGGGTCATGAGTGATGTGAGGGCTGCCATGGATTTCGGCTTTTCCTGTCCTAGGTGCCGGGCCAGCCACTCGTCGCGGATGTTATGTTTGAAGGCAGCAAGGGCCTCTGCATCCGGACAATCGACGATTTGATTTTTCTTTGTTAAGAACCGTGTCTAGAATTGCCTGGCCGATTCGTCTGGCTGCTGGATTATGTGGCTTAGGTCATCTGCGTCCGGTGGTCGCACATATGTGCCCTGGAAGTTGTCGAGGAATGCGGCTTCCAGGTCTTCCCAGCATCCAATTGACTCTGCGGGCAGGCTGTTAAGCCAATGCCGAGCTGGTCCTTTAAGCTTGAGCGGGAGATATTTGATGGCGTGAAGATCGTCGCCGCGGGCCATGTGTATATGGAGGAGATAATCCTCAATCCAAACCGCGGGGTCTGTTGTGCCATCGTAGGATTCGATATTAATGGGTTTAAACCCTTCAGGGATTTGATGATCCATTACTTCGTCAGTGAAGCATAGTGGGTGTGCGGCGCCTCTGTATTGAGCAATATCGCGACGTAGCTCGATAGAGCGTTGTCTGCTGTGTTCGGCCCGGCCGGAGTGGTTGTATCCGGCGCGACGGTATTCGTCGTGGGTCTTGGGGCGCCCACGTGATCCATAGATAGATCTGGATTGTCTTGCCTTGTCCTCCAATATATCCCACAAGTCCGGCGCGTTCCCCCGTGGCTTCATGCTTTTTGAGCGATGCCGGGGTACGGTTTTGGTGGAGGGCCTGCATGCCTCTCTATCGCGGCCACGAGGTGGTCGGTCTGCCGTATTGTGCGCTGGTGATGCAGGTTTGTACGCTTCCTCCTCTAGTCGGGGGAGCAACTTGCATTTTGGGTAACTTTTGGAGGGGCATTCAAGTTCATACTCTTCGGCCGCGAGGACCTCGGTCCATCTGTCGTCCAGTAGGTCTTGATCAGCTTGAAGCTGTTGCTGCTTTTTCTTGAGGCTGTTTGTCGTGGCCATTAGCCTGCGTCTAAAACGCTCTTGTTCGACGGGATCCTCAGGCACGACGAATTCGTCGTCATTGAGGCTTGCCTCGTCTCCGGAGGGAGGTAAGTAATTATCATCCTCGACCTCTTCGTCTGCCGCCCTCTTGTGAGGGCTTGCTTCTGCCTCCTCCTATGCTGGATCGTGCTGGAGGGGGTTGTCTTCGGCACTTTCCGGGGTGTTATTATCTCCTGTGTCGGAATCTCCATTCTTGCTGTGGCGGGATTTAGAGCGGCGCCACTGACGTTGGCGCTTGGGCTGTTTCTTTAAGGAATCGGCCTCCGTTGCTTCTTCGCCGTCCCCATCTTTTGGGGTGTCCACCATGTATATGTCGTATGACGAGGTGGTCTTCCAGTGTCCTGTAGGCACTGGTTCTTGATAGTCTCTGGCATCGTCGTCCATACCGTCGATGTCTTCGGAGTCGTAGTCGAGTACGTCGGTTAGATCGTCGATGGTGGCTACGAAGTGGGTGGTGGGTGGGCTCTGAATTTCTTCATCGTCCGCGTCCCAACCATCCTGGCCATAGTTCAGCCAGGGCTCTCCGGATAGCGAGAGATGCTTTAGCGAATTTAAGATATCGCTGAAGGGTGAGTGCTGAAAAATGTCCGCAGCGGTGAATTCCATGATCGGCGCCCAATCGGATTCGACTGGCAGGGGCGCAGGAGGTTCGGAGTCCGGCAGAGAGTCCGGCACCTTGGAGTCATGAGCTTTATGCGGGACCAGGTAAGTGTTCGGCTCCATCACCGTAGAAGTTGCAGCTCCCGAGGCGGTGTCCAGCCATCCGTACTTGATCTGAGCGATCGGCTTTGGACTATGGGTCGGAGCGGATTCGTGTGCGGCCTCCAAGGTGCTGTCCGGCGGCAGAGTTAGGTCGTGCCCCTCGTGACAGCGCGGCACGCTCGGCTGTGGCTCAGATCCATTGAAGATCAAGTCCCCGCGGATATCGTCCGTGAAGTTTAGGCTTCCAAACCTGACCTGACGGCCAGGGGCGTAGCTCTCGATCTGCTCCAGATGGCCAAGAGAGTTGGCCCGCAGTGTGAAGCCGCCGAATACGAAGAGCTGTCCGAGGAGAAAAGTCTCACCCAGGACTGCGTCGTTGTCGATTGAAGAGGCCATCAAGCCTATCAGTGACGACACAGAGGAACTCTCAATGAAAGCACCAATGTCGGTGTCAAAACCGGCGGATCTCGGGTAGGGGGTCCCGAACTGTGCGTCTAGGCGGATGGTAACAGGAGACAAGGGACACGATGTTTTACCCAGGTTCGGGCCCTCTTGATGGAGGTAAAACCCTACGTCCTGCTTGATTGATATTGATATTGTGGATGTTTACAAGAGTGGATCTACCACGAGATCAAGGAGGCTAAACCCTAGAAGCTAGCCTATGGTATGATTGTAATGGTTGTTGTTGTGTCCTACGGACTAGAGCCATCCGGTTTATATAGACATCGGAGAGGGCTAGGGTTACATAGAGTCGGTTACAATGGTAGGAGATCTACATATCCGTATCGCCAAGCTTGCCTTCCACGCCAAGGAAAGTCCCATCCGGACACGGGACGAAGTCTTCAATCTTGTATCTTCATAGTCTTGGAGTCCGGTCGATGATGATAGTCCGGTCGATGATAGTTCGGCTGATGATGGTAGTCCGGCTATCCGGACACCCCCTAATCCAGGACTCCCTCAGATACGCTTTGGGCCAGATGACCAAGAGTCATTGCGGCAAGCTCTACATCGATGACGTAGGCTGGGGCCCCGAGGCCGGCTCAATTGAGTACGGGTACCGGGTCCCCTTCAATGGAATCCACGTCTTCATCGGCAAGATCGGTGAGCTGGGCCCTGAGCCGGACATCTGCACCGACCTCGTTGAGACGGCTCAGCGTGCGAAACCCGCCCGGGCTCCGCCAGCTATGAAGCGTGCCTTCATGGGATGCATCCACGGAGGACTCTCTGAAGATTCTGCCTCTGATGGTGAGGCAGCCATCTACTCTGACGGTGAGTCGTCCACAGGTGAGACATATTCGTTGTACCAACTATAGGATGGCGGGCTTGGCGGCTGTTCCGATGGTAGTAGTATTTCGGATTGTCTTGAGCCGCCGAGCAGGGTCGGGATCTTCAAGGCCGGCACCCAACCCATCCAAGACTCTGCAACTGCAGCAGCCGTAACTTCCGGGTCAGCGGCAGCCAGGGCAGGAGGCCCAGTGCGGTCGCCGGCTCAGGTGTTAATGGATCTCACCGACAAGCTGACCACCCTGTTAACCGCCATAGTCAGCCCGGCGGATCAAGCCAATCATGATGCAGAGGTGGCACAGTTAAAGTTGGATATGGCACAAGCTAAGGAGGACCTGGCAACGAAAGATGTTAGGATAACCACAGAGCGGGCGACTCTGGACATTCAGGCTCAGCAGACCCAGGCGCACGCTTTCCGGCTTACACAAGACCAGAACGCGGCTAATGAGGTCATGAGGAGAAGGCATCAGAAGATTCAGTCTCGACTTCCCCCGGATTACGACCCTCAGAACCTTTTTAACACGCAAGGATCAGGACCCAGTAACCCGCCGTGGCTTACTCCGCAGACAGGCAACCCGCCGTGGCTCCCTCCGCGCACAGGAACGGACCATGTTGTGGCACCCAGGGACGGAGCGCCATTTCAGCCACCAGTGATGGGACCTCCCTGTGTGAACATGGCGTCGCCTCAGTACATACCAACACCCCTGGGTCATTATTCCAACCCATTGGAAAACATGATAGCAGCGGCGACCCGATTGGCGGCTCTACCAATCAATGGCGACTATCCGACTGCAGTTGAAACCCGCCAGGTCTGGGAACTTCTTCAAACGGCTTTGGTACAACAGGAGGCGTACTCATACAACCGATACTGGATCCATTCGAACCCTCGTCCAAGATGGAGCCTGAGTTATAGCAGGCACATGGATTCAGCGGCCGTATCAAGCAATGTTAGACGTCGTGACCAGCCAGGTGGCGGTAACCCGCCGCGTCATGAGGCCGTTAACTTGGTGGAGCAAGAGAGACTACGGCAAGAGGCGAACAGGTGGCTGAGCAAGCGACTCAGTTGACGGCTTATCAGCCATATCCGGTTTATCCAGCGACTTCTGTTGAGGCAGGTATAGCCACCCGGACTGGAGGAGTCCCGTGTCTGGTGCCGGCTCTACGTAACGAGCGGTTGCCTAAAGATTTTAAAGGGCCGAGGAAGGTGCCGAACTACACAGCTGACTTACAGCCTGGGGCATGGATTGAGAGCTACGAGATGGCTATGGAGCTGTTGGAGGTTTCTGACGCAGCAATGGCTAAGTACTTCACCATGATGTTGGATGGAACCGCCCGCACCTGGTTGAAAGGCCTGCCACCTAATTCAATCAGTTCATGGGCAGAGTTAAAGGCCCGGTTCATCCAGAACTTCAAAGACACGTGCAAGCAGCCCATGTCGATCGTGGATCTGACGAATTTTAAGCAGGAAGAGGGTGAGTCTACAACCCATTGGGTACGCCGGGTTAAGGCCATAATACATTCATCTAACAAGATGGAATCCGGCTCTGCAGTCTTATTGTTGGAGAAGAATTGCCGTTTCTTACCTTTGAAACAAAAGCTGGGGAGGCTCAAACGTGAGTGCAATGATATGGGCACGCTGATGGCGGCTCTGGTCAAGTGTGCCGATTCTGATAGTACCAAGGGTCCCGAGTCTGATGATGAAAAGGCAGGGAAGGGAAAGAAGAACTACAACGGCAAGGGCTCTCAGCACAACCCGGCAAATCAAGGAGGTAATAAACGTAAGGCTGACAGTAGTTTGGATTTTGTGGCTAACACCAATGCACAGGGTCATAACCAGCGACGCAAGGGAAGGCCACCTCCTCGGTCCAGCGGGTCAGGACCCACACTTGAGCAGTTGTTGAATGAACCTTGTCCGAGGCACGGTACTAAAGAGAAGCCGGCTACACATTTGTGGAAGGACTGTACGATTATGAAGGCGTTCAAGAATTCCAACATGTTTGACGGTAACAATGGCCCGGGCGGCTCAGGTGGTGGCGGCTTTCATGGCCCGGGCGGCGGGTCAAATCCCAATTTTCAAAATTCCCATGGAAACCAGGGTGGATATAACCAACAGGCTGGTCAGGGCAGTCAGCAGCAACAACAAGGTGGATACCAGAGCAATCCAAAGCAGCTGAACAGTGGGCAATATCATGTGTTTACCACCAGTTTGTGCAAACGGGACCAGAAGCTTCATAAGAGGGCCGTGAATGCGGTTGAGCCGGCAATCCCTCATTATTTGAGGTGGTCTGAACAACCTATCATATGGAGTACAGAGGATCACCCTCGCCGGGTTGACAATCCAGGTCACTTAGCCCTGGTCGTAGCCCCTCAAGTGGGTGGATACAAGTTCACCAAGGTGCTGATGGATGGAGGCAGCAGCATCAATATCCTTTATTATGAGACCTTCCATCGCATGGGGCTGACTGATAAGAGCCTTAAGAAGTCCAACACTGTTTTCCATGGAGTTGTACCTGGTAAGTCAGCGTATCCAGTTGGCAAGATAGAGTTGGAGGTAGCGTTTGGAGATGAATATGTTCCAGAGCCGAGAAGTTAACATTTGAAGTGGTTCAGATCAAAAGCCCATATCATGCTCTGTTTGGGCGGCTGGCTTATGCCAAGTTCATGGCACGATCGTGTTATGTGCACTTGCAGCTCAAAATGCCGGGATATAAAGGAACCATTACGGTACACGGGAGACGCAAGGTGGCTCTGGAATGTGAAGAGGGTGATGCGGCTTATGCTGAGTCGGCATGCGCGACGGAAGAGTTAAAGTTCTACAAGGACAATGTTGACCCGGCGGATATGACATCCTTGAAGAAGCCAACTACAGAGCATGAGCCGGTCATGAAATTTCAGTCGGCGGAGGAGACTAAGCTTGTTGATTTTGTCCCAAGCGACTCATCCAAGCAGTTCAGTATCAGTGCTAATTTGGATCCCAAATAGGAAGGCGCGCTCATCGAGTTCGTCCGTGAGAATCGGGACATTTTTGCATGGAAGCCATCTGACATGCCAGGTGTACCGAGAAGACTTGCTGAGCACACTCTTAATATCGATCCAAAGTTTAAGCCGGTAAAGCAATTTCTTCGGTGGTTTAATGAGGAGAGAAGGAAAGCTATTGGTGAGGAAGTGGCCCGGCTCTTGGCGGCTGGGTTCATCATTGAGGTGTTTCACCCAGAGTGGCTGGCTAACCCAGTGCTTGTTCTCAAGAAAACAGCACTTGGCGTATGTGTGTGGATTACACGGACTTAAACAAGGCTTGTCCTGCTGATCCTTTTGCTCTCCCTCGCATTGATCAGATCATCAATGCCACGGCAGGTTGTGAGCGTTTGAGCTTTTTGGATGCTTACTCTGATTATCACCAGATCAAGATGGCTATTAAGGACCAGGAGAAGACGGCGTTCATCACTCCATTTGGAGCCTTCTGCTATGTTTCAATGCCTTTTGGGCTCAAGAGTGCCCAAGCGACTTACCAGCGATGTGTACAGAATTGTCTCCATGATCAGATTGGACGCAATGTTCATGCTTATGTGGATGACATAGTGGTTAAATCCAGAGAGAAAGAGACCTTGATCGATGATCTCAAGGAAACCTTTGATAATCTCCGGGTTTACAAGATGATGCTTAACCCGGCCAAGTGTGTTTTGGTGTGCCTGCAGGCAAGCTTTTGGGCTTTCTAGTTTCTAACAGAGGCATCGAAGCTAACCCGGAGAAGATCAAAGCCATCACCTCCCTGGCCAAACCGGCGTGTATTAATGATGTCCAGCGTTTGGCGGGTCGTATCGCCGCCTTAAGCCGGTTCATAAGCCGGTTAGGGGAGAAGGCTATGTTGTTGTATCAGATGATGAAGAAGACGGATAGCTTTACTTGGAATGATGATGCCAATACTGCCTTTGAAGATCTGAAGAGACAGTTGGCTGAGTCGCCGGTTCTTGCTGCTCCCATTGATAAGGAGCCCTTGCTCCTATATGTGGCTGCTAACACACGTGCTGTCAAGGAGGCTGGCAAGGAGTACCCGGTTCAGCGGCCAGTTTACTACATCAGTGAGGTACTGATTGAGTCCAAGCAGCGATATCCGCACTGGCAGAAGCTTGTCTATGGGGTGTTTATGGCCAGCCGGAAGCTTAAGCAATACTTCTTGGGCCATCCCATCACTGTGGTTAGTGCTGCCCCCTTGGGGGATATCATTCAGAACAGAGAGGCCACAGGGCGAGTCGCCAAATGGGCCATTGAGCTTGGGCCTCATGGTTTAAAATATGTGCCACGCACAGCTATTAAATCTCAAGCATTGGTGGATTTCATTAATGACTGGACGGAATTGCAGATGCCTGAGGAAAAGCTGGACAATACCTATTGGACAATTCATTTTGACGGGTCTAGGCAATTGGAAGGCTCGGGGGCTGGAGTTATTTTGGCTTCCCCTCGGGGTGATAAGTTTTGTTATGTACTCCGGATGATGTTTCCTTGTACTAACAATGCAGCTGAGTATGAAGCCTTGCTCCATGGTCTCCGGATAGCTAAAGAGATGAATTTAAGCCGGGTAAGGTGCTTCGGCGACTCAGATCTCGTGGCTCAGCAAGTGTCAGGCAAGTGGGACTCAAAGGACCCTCTCATGGCGGCTTATCACCGGGAGGTTGATGCAATTGCGGGGCACTTCAAGGGTTATCAGGTGGAACACATTGACCATAGAAAGAACGAGGCGGCTGACGCCTTAAGCCGGCTGGGATCTCAGCGTAAGCCGGTGCCGCCTAATACTTTCTTGAATGTTTTGTATAACCCTTCTGTCAAGCTACCTACAGAGGAAGATTTGGCTGTCCCAGACCCTGAGGCACAGTTGGTGGTGGCTCTTCATGTCATTACAGATTGGACGGTGCTATATCTGGCTTATATGACACGGGGCGAGTTGCCTGAGGATGAAACCTTGGCCAGGCAGATAACCTGGCGGTCTAAGTCCATGACGATTATCAATGGCGAGTTACATCATTGCAGTGTTACAGGGGATTTTCAGCATTGCATCTCTCCTGAAGAAGGCCAAGAGATTCTCCGTGAGATTCATGAAGGAGATTGCGGTCATCACGTCGGGTCAAAATCTCTCGTGGCTAAAGCCTTTCGTCATGGGTTTTATTGGCTGACGGCTCATGCAGACGCAGAAGATCTGGTTAGTAAATGTGACGGTTGTCAGAAGTTCACAAGGCGGGCTCATGTGCCGGCTCAAGAGCTGAGGATGATTCCAAATACTTGGCCATTTGCAGTCTGGGGGCTTGACATGGTTGGGCCTTTCAAGAGATCCAAAGATAAAAAGACTCGCCTGTTGGTGGCGGTTGATAAGTTTACAAAGTGGGTTGAGGCAGAGCCAGTTAGTAAGTGTGATGCAGTCACGATGGTTCAATTCATGAAGAAGGTGATATTTCATTTTGGTTTTCCACACAACATTATAACTGACAATGGTACTAATCTGTCTAAAGGCGCCATGGAGGAGTTCTGTCAACATGAGCATATCCGGCTTGATGTTTCATTGGTGGCTCACCCTCACTCCAATGGTCAAGCCGAGAGAGCCAATCAAGAGATCCTGAAAGGCATTAAGCCCCGGCTCTTTGTCCCTTTGCAACGGACGCCGGGTTGTTGGGTTGAGGAGTTACCTTCAGTATTATGGAGCATCAACACTACTCCTAACAGATCTACGGGTTATACGCCTTTCTTCATGGTCTACGGAGCTGAGGCGGTTCTCCCTAGTGACATCCATCATGATTCACCTTGTGTGGCGGCTTATGTGGGGGAAGACAATAAACAAGCACGCCAGGATGCTCTTGATCTGTTAGATGAACATCGGGACTTGGCAGCCGCCCGTTCGGCGATTTATCAACAGGATTTGCGCCGTTACCACAGCCGCCGAGTTAAGTCCAGATCATTTCAGGAAGGTGATCTGGTGCTCCGGCTCATCTAGGATCAAACTGATGCTCACAAGTTATCCCCACCTTGGGAAGGACCATTTGTGGTCAGCAAGAACTTAAATAACGGGTCATACTACCTTATTGATGTTCGAGAGCACAAAGACTCACGTAAGTCGGAGGAGGAGACCCGGAGGCCGTGGAATATTGCTGATCTCCGGCCCTACTACACTTAAGCCATAGGCTCCACTAATGTACATATTTTGCCAATGTATATATATGATAAATAATAAAGCAGGACCTCTGTCCTTTTCCCTTCTCACAAGGTAAATTTGTCATTATTATTATCATCTTTTTATCACATGATCGTGCGGGGATGGGTCTGTTGGAAATATGCCCTAGAGGCAATAATAAAATGGTTATTATTATATTTCCTTGTTCATGATAATTGTCTATTGTTCATGCTATAATTGTGTTATTCGGAAATCGTAATACATGTGTGAATACATAGACCACAACATGTCCCTAGTGAGCCTTAGTTGACTAGCTCGTTTATCAATGGATGGTTACAGTTTCCTGACCATAGACATTGGATGTCATTGATAATGGGATCATATCACTAGGAGAATGATGTGATGGACAAGACCCAATCCTAAGCATAGCACAAGATTGTGTAGTTCGTTTGCTAGAGCTTTTCTAATGTCAAGTATCATTTCCTTAGACCATGAGATCGTGTAACTCCCGGATACCGTAAGAGTGCTTTGGGTGTACCAAACGTCACAACGTAACTGGGTGGCTATAAAGGTGTACTACAGGTATCTCTGAAAGTGTCTGTTGGGTTGACGCGAATCGAGACTGGGATTTGTCACTCCGCATGACAGAGAGGTATCTCTGGGCCCACTCGATAATGCATCGTCATAATGAGCTCAATGTGACCAAGTGGTTGGTCATGGGATCATGCATTACGGTGCGAGTAAAGTGACTTGCTGGTAACGAGATTGAACGAGGTATTGGGATACCGACGATCGAATCTCGGGCAAGTAACATACCGATTGACAAAGGGAATTGTATACGGGATTACTTGAATCCTCGACATTGTGGTTCATTCGATCAGATCATCGTGGAACATGTGGGAGCCAACATGGGTATCCAGATCCCGCTGTTGGTTATTGGCCGGAGAGTTGTCTCGGTCATGTCTGCATGATTCCCGAACCCATAGGGTCTACACACTTATGGTTCGGTGACACTAGGGTTATTAGGAAGACTTGTAAGTGATTACCGAATGTTGTTCGGAGTCCCGAATGAGATCCCGGACGCCACGAGGAGTTCCGGAATGGTCCAGAGGTGAATATTTATATATGGGAAGTTGTCATACGGTCACCGGAAAAGTTCGGGGGCATATCGGTATTGTACCGGGGCCACCGAAGGGGTTCCGGGGGTCCATCGGGAGGGGCCACCTCTCTCGGAGGGCCTCATGGGCCGTAGTGGGCAGGCAACCAGCCCCTGGAGGGCTTTGCGCATCCCCCCCTTGGGCCCATGCGCCTAGGGTTGGGGGGGGGAACCCTAGAGGGGGCGCCCCCCTTGGTTGGGGGGCAAGCCCCCTCCCCTTGGCCGCCCCCCTCTAGATCTCATCTAGAGGGGCCGGCCCCCTTCCCCCTTCCCCTATAAATAGAGAGGCGAGGGGAGGGCTGCATAACACATCCAAGGCGCAGCCCCTCCCCTCCCCAACACCTCTCTTCCTCTGATTAAGAGCTTGGCGAAGCCTTGCCGGAGTACTGCCGCTCCACCACCACCACGCCGTCGTGCTACTGTTGGAGCCCTCTTCCTCAACCTCTCCTTCCCCCTTGCTGGATCAAGAAGGAGGATACGTCACCGCTCCGTACGTGTGTTGAACGCGGAGGTGCCGTCCGTTTGGTGCTAGGATCTTCGGTGATTTGGATCACGACGAGTACGACTCCATCAACCCTGTTCTCTTGAACGCTTCTGCTCGCGATCTACAAGGGTATGTAGATGCACTCATCTCTCTCGTTGCTAGATGACTCCATAGATTGATCTTGGTGATGCGTAGAATTTTTTTATTTTCTGCAACGATCCCCAACAGTGGCATCATGAGCTAGGTCTATGCGTAGTTTCTATGCACGAGTAGAACACAAGATTGTTGTGGGCGTCGATTTTGTCAATTTACTTGCCACTACTAGTCTTATCTTGTTTCGGCGACATCGTGGGATGAAGCGGCCCGTACCGACCTTACATGTACGCTTACGTGAGACAGGTTCCACCGACTGACATGCACTAGTTGCATAAGGTGGCTAGCGGGTGTCTGTCTCTCCCACTTTAGTCGGATCGGATTCGATGAAAAGGGTCCTTATGAAGGGTAAATAGAAATTGGCATATCACGTTGTGGTTTTGGCGTAGGTAAGAAACGTTCTTGCTAGAAACCTATAGCAGCCATGTAAAAACATGCCACAACAATTAGAGGGCGTCTAACTTGTTTTTGCAGCATATGCCTTGTGATGTGATATGGCCAAAAAGGATGTGATGAATGAATTATATGTGATGTATGAGATTGATCATGTTCTTGTAACAGGAATCACGACTTGCATGTCGATGAGTATGACAACTGGCAAGAGCCATAGGAGTTGTCTTTATTTATTGTATGACCTGCGTGTCATTGAATAACGCCATGTAATTACTTTACTTTATTGCTAAACCGTTAGCCATAGTAGTAGAAGTAATCGTTGGCGTGACAACTTCATGAAGACACGATGATGGAGATCATGATGACGGAGATCATGGTGTCATGCCGGTGACGATGATGATCATAGCGCCCCGAAGATGGAGATCAAAAGGAGCAAAATGATATTGGCCATATCATGTCACTATTTGATTGCATGTGATGTTTATCATGTTTTAGCATCTTATTTTCTTAGAACGACGGTAGTAAATAAGATGATCCCTCATAATAATTTCAAGAAAGTGTTCCCCCTAACTGTGCGCCATTGCGAAAGTTCGTTGTTTCGAAGCACCACGTGATGATCGGGTGTGATAGATTCTAACGTTCACATACAACGGGTATAAAACAGATTTACACATGCAAAAAACACTTAGGTTGACTTGACGAGCCTAGCATGTACAGACATGGCCTTGGAACACAAGAGACCGAAAGGTCGAACATGAGTCGTATAGAAGATACGATCAACATGAAGATGTTCACCGATGATGACTAGTCCGTCTCACGTGATGATCGGACACAGCCTAGTTGACTCGGATCATGGATCACTTAGATGATTAGAGGGATGTCTATCTGAGTGGGAGTTCATTGTATAATTTGATTAGATGAACTTAATTATAATGAACTTAGTCTAAAATCTTTGCAATATGTCTTGTAGATCAAATGGCCCACGCTAATGTTGCCCTCAACTTCAACGCGTTCCTAGAGAAAACCAAGCTGAAAGATGATGGCAGCAACTATATGGACTGGGTCCAGAACTTGAGGATCATCCTCATAGCTGCCAAGAAAGCATATGTCCTAGATGCACCGCTAGGTGAAGCACCCGTTTTCCTAGCAAATCAAGACATTATGAACGCCTGGCAGTCGTGTAGTGATGATTACTCCCTGGTTCAGTGTGGCATGCTTTACAGCTTAGAACCAGGGCTCCAAAAGCATTTTGAGCAGCACGGAGCATATGAGATGTTCCAAGAGCTGAAAATGGTTTTCCAAGCTCATGCCCGGGTCGAGAGATATGAAGTCTCCGACAAGTTCTACAGTTGTAAGATGGAGGAGAATGGTTCTGTCAGCGAGCACATACTCAAAATGTCTGGGTTGCACAACCGCTTATCTCAACTGGGAGTTAATCTCCCGGATGACGCGGTGGTCGACAGAATCCTCCAGTCGCTCCCACCTAGCTACAAGAGCTTTGTGATGAATTTCAATATGCAAGGGATGGTGAAAACCATTCCTGAGGTATATTCAATGCTGAAATCAGCGAAGGTGGAGATCAAAAAGGAACATCAAGTGTTGATGGTCAATAAAACCACTAGTTTCAAGCAAGGCAAGGGTAAGAAGAACTTCAAGAAGGACAACAAGGGAGTTGTCGCGCCCGGTAAGCCAGTTGCCGGGAAGAAGCCGAAGCATGGACCCAAACCTGAGGCTGAGTGCTTTTATTGCAAGGGAAGCGGACACTGGAAGCGGAACTGCCCCAAGTACTTAGCGGACAAGAAGGCCGGCAACACCAAAGGTATATGTGATATACATGTAATTGATGTGTACCTTACCAGTACTCGTAGTAGCTCCTGGGTATTTGGTACCGGCCGATTGCTCATATTTGTAACTCAAAACAGGAGCTGCGGAATAAACGGAGACTGGCGAAGGACGAGGTGACGATGCGCGCCGGGAATGGTTCCAAGGTCGATGTGATCGCCGTCGGCACGCTACCTCTACATTTACCTACGGGATTAGTTTTAAACCTCAATAATTGTTATTTAGTGCCAGCTTTGAGCATGAACATTGTATCTGGATCTCGTTTAATATGATATGGCTACTCATTTAAATCCGAGAATAATGGTTGTTCTATTTATATGAGAGAAATGTTTTATGGTCATGACCCGCTGGTCAATGGTTTATTCTTAATGAATCTCGAACGTGATGTTACAAATATTCATAGTGTGAATACCAAAAGATGTAAGGTTGATAACGATAATCCCACATACTTGTGGCATTGCCGCCTTGGTCACATTGGTGTCAAATGCATGAAGAAGCTCCATGCCGATGGACTTTTGGAGTCTCTTGATTATGAATCATTTGACACATGCGAACCATGCCTCATGGGCAAAATGACCAAGACTCCGTTCTCCGGAACAATGGAGCGAGCAACCAACTTATTGGAAATCATACATACTGATGTGTGCGGTCCAATGAGCATTGACGCTCGCAGAGGCTATCATTATGTTCTCACTCTCACTGATGACTTAAGTAGATATGGGTATGTCTACTTGATGAAACACAATTCTGAGACCTTTGAAAAGTTCAACGAATTTCAGAATGAGGTAGAGAATCAATGTGACCGAAAAATAAAGTTCTTACGATCAGATCGTGGGGGAGAATATTTAAGTCAAGAATTTGGTACGCACTTAAGGAAATGTGGAATCGTTTCACAACTCACGCCGCCTGGAACACCTCAGCATAACAGTGTGTCCGAACGTCGTAATCGCAATCTATTGGATATGGTGTGATCTATGATGTCACTCACCGATTTACCTCTATCATTTTGGGGATACGCTCTAGAGACAGCTACATTCACTTTAAATAGGGCACTATCTAAATCCGTTGAGACGACACCGTATGAATTATGGTTTGGGAAGAAACCTAAGATGTCGTTTCTAAAAGTTTGGGGATGTGATGCTTATGTCAAGAAACTTCAACCTGAAAAGCTCGAACCCAAGTCAAAAAAATGCATCTTCATAGGATACCCTAAGGAAACCATTGGGTATACCTTCTACCTAAGATCTGAAGGCAAGATCTTTGTTGCCAAGAACGGGTCCTTTCTGGAGAAAGAGTTTCTCTCGAAAGAAATAAGTGGGAGGAAAGTAGAACTCGATGAAGTACTGCCTCTTGAACCGGAAAGTAGCGCAGCTCAGGAAGATGTTCCTGTGGTGCCTGCACCGACTAGAGAGGAAGTTAATGATGATGATCAAGGTACTTCGGATCAAGTTGCTACTGAACTTCGAAGGTCCACAAGGACACGTTCCACACCAGAATGGTATGGCAACCCTGTCCTGGAAATCATGTTGTTAGACAATGGTGAACCTTCGAACTATGAAGAAGCGATGGCGGGCCCAGATTCCAACAAATGGCTTGAAGCCATGCAATCCGAGATAGGATCCATGTATGAAAACAAAGTATGGACTTTGACAGACTTGCCCGATGATCGGCGAGCGATAGAAAATAAATGGATCTTTAAGAAGAAGATGGACGTGGATGGTAATGTTACCATCTATAAGGCTCGACTTGTCGCTAAGGGTTATCGACAAGTTCAAGGGGTTGACTACGATGAGACCTTCTCACCCGTAGCGAAGCTGAAGTCCGCCCGAATCATGTTAGCAATTGCCGCATACTATGATTATGAGATATGGCAAATGGACGTCAAAACAGCATTCCTTAACGTCTATCTTAAGGAAGAATTGTATATGATGCAGCCGGAAGGTTTTGTCAATCCTAAGAATGCTAACAAGGTATGCAAGCTCCAGCGATCCATCTATGGGCTGGTGCAAGCATCTCGGAGTTGGAACATTCGCTTTGATGAGATGATCAAAGCGTTTGGGTTTATGCAGACTTATGGAGAAGCCCGCGTTTACAAGAAAGTGAGTGGGACCTCTATAGCATTTCTCATATTATATGTGGATGACATACTTTTGATGGGAAATGATATAGAACTCTTGGAGAGCATAAAGGCCTACTTGAATAAGTGTTTTTCAATGAAGGACCTTGGAGAAGCTGCTTACATATTAGGCATCAAGATCTATAGAGATAGATCCATACGCCTCATAGGTCTTTCACAAAGCACATACCTTGATAAGATATTGAAGAAGTTCAATATGGATCAGTCCAAGAAAGGGTTCTTGCCTGTATTGCAGGGTGTGAAATTGAGCACAGCTCAAAGCCCGATCACGGCAGAAGATAGAGAAAAGATGAGTGTCATCCCCTATGCCTCAGCCATAGGGTCTATTATGTATGCCATGTTGTGTACCAGACCTAATGTAAACCTTGCCGTAAGTTTGGTAGGAAGGTACCAAAGTAATCCCGGCATGGAACACTGGACAACGGTCAAGAATATCCTTAAGTACCTGAAAAGGACTAAGGATATGTTTCTCGTTTATGGAGGTGACGAAGAGCTCGTCGTAAAGGGTTACGTCGATGCTAACTTCGACACAGATCTGGATGACTCTAAGTCACAAACTAGATACGTGTATATTTTGAATGGTGGGGCAGTAAGCTGGTGCAGTTGCAAGCAAAGCGTCGTGGCGGGATCTACATGTGAAGCGGAATACATGGCAGCCTCGGAGGCAGCACATGAAGCAATCTGGATGAAGGAGTTCATTACCGATCTAGGAGTTATTCCCAATGCGTCGGGGCCGATGACTCTCTTCTGTGACAACACTGGAGCTATTGCCCTTGCCAAGGAGCCCAGGTTTCACAAGAAGACCAGGCACATCAAGCGTCGCTTCAACTCCATTCGTGAAAATGTTCAAGATGGAGACATAGATATTTGTAAAGTGCACACGGATCTGAATGTCGCAGATCCGTTGACTAAACCTCTTCCGCGAGCAAAACATGATCAACACCAGAACTCTATGGGTGTTCGATTCATCAGAATGTAACTAGATTATTGACTCTAGTGCAAGTGGGAGACTGTTGGAAATATGCCCTAGAGGCAATAATAAAATGGTTATTATTATATTTCCTTGTTCATGATAATTGTCTATTGTTCATGCTATAATTGTGTTATCCGGAAATCGTAATACATGTGTGAATACATAGACCACAACATGTCCCTAGTGAGCCTCTAGTTGACTAGCTCGTTTATCAATGGATGGTTACGGTTTCCTGACCATAGACATTAGATGTCATTGATAACGGGATCATATCATTAGGAGAATGATGTGATGGACAAGACCCAATCCTAAGCATAGCACAAGATTGTGTTGTTCGTTTGCTAGAGCTTTTCTAGTGTCAAGTATCATTTCCTTAGACCATGAGATTGTGTAACTCCCGGATACCGTAAGAGTGCTTTGGGTGTACCAAATGTCACAACATAACTGGGTGGCTATAAAGGTATACTACAGGTATCTCTGAAAGTGTCTGTTGGGTTGACGTGAATCGAGACTGGGATTTGTCATTCCGCATGACGGAGAGGTATCTCTGGGCCCACTCGGTAATTCATCATCATAATGAGCTCAATGTGACCAAGTGGTTGGTCATGGGATCATGCATTACGGTACGAGTAAAGTGACTTGCCGGTAACGAGATTGAACGAGGTATTGGGATACCGACGATCGAATCTCGGGCAAGTAACATACCGTTTGACAAAGGGAATTGTATACGGGATTACTTGAATCCTCGACATCGTGGTTCATTCGATGAGATCATCGTGGAACATGTGGGAGCCAACATGGGTATCCAGATCCCGCAATTGGTTATTGGCCGGAGAGGTGTCTCGGTCATGTCTGTGTGATTCCCGAACCCGTAGGGTCTACACACTTAAGGTTCGGTGACGCTAGTGTTATTAGGAAGACTTGTAAGTGATTACCGAATGTTGTTCGGAGTCTCGGATGAGATCCCGGACGTCATGAGGAGTTCCGGAATGGTCTGGAGGTGAAGATTTATATATGGGAAGTTGTCATACGGTCACCGGAAAAGTTCGGGGGCATATCAGTATTGTACCGGGGCCACCGAAGGGGTTCAGGGGGTCCATCGGGAGGGGCCACCTCTCTCAAAGGGCCTCATGGGCCGTAGTGGGCAGGGAACCAGCCCCTGGAGGGCTGGGTGCATCCCCCCCTTGGGCCCATGCGCCTAGGGTTGGGGGGGAAACCCTAGAGGGGGCGCCCCCCTTGCTTGGGGGGCAAGCCCCCTCTCCTTGCCCCCCCTAGATCTCATCTAGAGGGGGCCGGCCCCCTTCCCCCTTCCCCTATAAATGGAGGGGCGAGGGGAGGGCTGCATAACACATCCAAGGCGCAGCCCCTCCCCTCCCCAACACCTCTCCTCCTCTGATTAAGAGCTTGGCGAAGCCCTGCCGGAGTACTGCCGCTCCACCACCACCACGCCGTCGTGCTGTTGTTGGAGCCCTCTTCCTCAACCTCTCCTTCCCCCTTGCTGGATCATGAAGGAGGACACGTCACCGCTCCGTACATGTGTTGAACGAGGAGGTGCCGTCCGTTCGGTGCTAGGATCTTCCGTGATTTGGACCACGACGAGTACGACTCCATCAACCCCATTCTCTTGAACGCTTCCGCTCATGATATACAAGGGTATGTAGATGCACTCCTCTCTGTTGTTGCTAGATGACTCCATAGATTGATCTTGGTGATGCGTAATTTTTTTTTATTTTCTGCAACAATCCCCAACAGGGTCATATTTGATCCGGCTCAGCCTGTTATGATCCGGCTTACGATTCTATTCGAATCTAGTTGTTCAAAATTATGGTCACTAGGGGGCTTCCTGTTCAAACATAGGTCGTATTCGAACCAAAGAGAACATAGCTGTCGATACCCTTTTGATTGGCACACCGCCAAGCTCACTTGGGGGCTTCTTGATCGTATTCGAATCATAGCTTAAACCCCATTTGGGAACCGACTTTGATCGTATTCGAATCAGAGTCGTTAAAAAACTCTTAAGGTCATTAGGGGGCTTCCTGTTCAAACATAGGTCGTATTCGAACCAAAGAGAACACAACTGTCGGTACCCTCTTGATCGGCGCAATGCCAAAGCCATTGGGGGCTACATGATCATATTCGAATCCTAGCTTAAACCCCTCTGGGACGTTTCACTGATTGTATTCGAATCAGTAGCCTTGCCATTGTTATTTATCTTTTTGATTTACATTATCTTTGGAAGCCCCATCATTTGAACTTCAGATTTTTCCTAAAGTTTACAGTTATAAATATGATGTCTGTAACCCGGTTCAATATCGACTGATGAGTCGCTAGCCCTTAAGCATCGAGGTACTTTCCGGGTATCCGAATATCGGATCTTCATCCTTATCAGTCGGGTCATATGAACCGGTGGGGCCAGGGGAAATATTATTATAGTTGTGTTTTTCTCAACCAGCTAATCTATGATCATTTTTTATCACATTTTTGGCCTCGCAGTTTACTTGAACAACAATCAACTGTGTGGACGAATATAACAAGGCGGCTTATAAATATTAAGCATCAAAAACATGCACGATGGCATGGCCACAACAGAGTTATCTCTACCCTATTACAGGACTTATTAAGTCCAAATAGTTTGCATTATTTTTTAAAACACCAGGTGCTAAGTCGCCATGACAGCTTCATCTTCAAGATTGGCCGGAAGCGTCCGGGTTAGCCCTCTCTGTGCTTGTGTCCTCCTTTTCCTGGAAGGTTGATGATGACCAGTCAATGTTCTTTAAGGCTTCAAATTCTGCTTCATCATCAACAAGACCAGCCGGGTCAACTTCAGGAGCAAAGCTATGCTTATGAATTGGGGGAATCAGACTGGTCACGTCATATTCAGGTGTCGGAATCCTTCGATTTTGTTCATCGTAACCCGCCTGGTACTTGGTATAACCTACTTCTGCGTCTATCAGAGTTGCCACAGGGCGTACCTCTTGGACACAGGTAAGGAAATCCGCCTCTTCAAACGACGTGGCATCTTCCTTGAGACTTGGATAACCAATGGCGATATCCTCCGGGTCTAGTTCAGGTAGCCAGGCCTTAGCCCGACTTAGAGAATTTATGGCTCCGGCTCTTGCAGCTGACCGTCTTAATTCATTGATCCGCTGCAGGAGGACTGAAAGCTTACTCAAGACCCGGGGCAGGAGGGTTGGAATCTCATTGGATAAGGCCACCGGAGCAAGAGTACGTTGTGACCCGGTGTACAACTGTTCCACCAAGGTATACACAGCTTTCAGCTTCGTCAGCATATTGTGGTTCAAATTTGCGCTTCTGGGGCCTGCACAAAGCATACTCAGAAATGTGAAATTCTAGCACATATTCTATTACACGGCTTAAGACATGAATACAACGGCAATGCGACTTACCGAAGATGGCTATGACCATTTGGGAAATATTGGCGCTTTAACCCAGACAACTCTCTAGTGACTTCTTCAAGAGCCGCTTCTGCTTTTTCAGCTCAACTTATCAATGTGGCCTTCTCATCTGCCCAGGCTTTCTTTTCAGTTTCAAAGTCTTCTTTAAGTTTATCCTGTTCAGAAACATTGAACTCAAACTTACTATTGGCCTTCTCAAGTTCTGACTCTTGGAATTCAAGGCGGCTCTTCAAATTGGTCACCTCCGATTCGAGTTGACTCGTGGTAGCCTATGCAGGTATAAAATCAAGTAAGTTGTCTATGCAATATTAAAGTCCCAAGCATTTTGTAAACCAAATACTTGTCACTTGGGGGCTAATGTCTGGCAAAGTTTTTCTTTTCTATGACGGTTCATTATATGGTGATTCATATGAGTAAGTCCCAAGCATTTTGTAAACAATAATACTTGGCACTTGGGGGCTAATGCATATTGTTGTTTAAAGACCCATAAGACTCTCTATGAAGAGTCGGCTCAACCATATTGGTTAAGCCGCCCCTTGGGGACTACATGGTAAGTCGAAACTTTATTCTTTTGTTATGTTGTCAAATTTGTTTCTAAGTCTACAACATAAGCATCTTAAGCAGCAGACTTGGGGGCTAACATACTGAAGGATAAGGAATAAGACACAATGAGTTATACCTCGAATTTATGATGCATCTATTTCACCATGTCAATCTCGATGTTCCGGCTGTTGTGCACTTGGCTCATATAGCCAGAGAAGATATCTCCAATACTCATATGAGCATAGGTGACATCCATCTTCACTCGGCGCTGGTCCAGAAGTTCTTCCTTGGCGGGGCATTTGGCCAGTACGGTTGGCCTCCCCGGGTCAGCATGGCCAGTTCCCGTGATTTCAACATCTATATTGGAAGGATCAGCTGTCCGGGTTGGGCTTGGAGGTTGAGGATTTTCTGACTCGGAAGTACCTTGCTCAGTGGGCAAGTCACTAGGAGGTGACACATCTTGTGTTGGTTCTGGTGGCGGCTCATGAGTGCTTAACCCCGGCACGGTTGTTTCCAGAGCCGGTTCATCAGTGGCGACTCTTTCATCAGCCGGTTTATTCTTTCTAACCCTCTTGCTGGGTTTAGCTTGACCACTGCATTCAGATAAAAAGATTAACACAGAAGTAAGAAGATTACAATAGCTGCAAAAGTAAGTGGTTTATTATACCCTGGTGCAGTCTTGAAAGTCGGCAGATTGGACTGCAATGACTCGCCGGAAGGAGGAGAAGTATCCTGATAATCCGAGTCAGAGGAATTGGGTGGTTGACGAAACAGACCCGTCAAGGGGTAAAATTTAGTTAAAATAGAGATAACCTCGTTTCGGCGTTTCCTCAGAGTATTTGGTAAACCGGAGGAGAGCTCCGCGTCCTTGCTGGTCCGGGTCTGCCTCCAGCTCTCATGAATTTGCTGCTTCAAAATAAATTGAGGATCGTGATGAGCTAGAGGATGAGAAAATCTTACTTTTCGGGTCACTCTGCGGATTTTCTATCTTGGCAAAGGCTCGGAGTCGTAGGAAAGGATAGTTACCTTGTCAGCCTTGCTACGGCTTGTCCCAGTGTCCTCCTGCTGATGATCAGTGTCAATAAGATGATTAAAGAATAAGCCAAGGGAGTCAAGGGCTACCTCTGACTCAAAAGAGTCTGACAGCCAAAGCAAGTCGGAAGCAATAGCTTTCTTTCCCTTCCTTTGGGCAGCCTCTTTCCTGGCGGCTCTCTTTTCTTTCCTAGCTTTCTTAGCCGCTTCATGGTCATATTTAAATTTCCAAAATTTATCACCCGCCTACAAGGATTAAGTATATTGTGAATATGGATGAAGCATGAAGAAAATAAGGTAAACATTTTTATATGGGTGTCTTTACCTTTGGAGCCGGGTTGTCTTTGCAGAACGGAGCGAGACCCACTCTGCCACAATCCGCCAGAGTCTCGTTGAGAAGAGATTTGGTCATGTCATCAACAACATGAGCAAGTAAGTCGACAGAGTTGTGGCACAGGGGGTCATTCTTGGCGCCAGTATATTCGCACATTAAGACGGTGCAGTGGCTTAAAGGGATAACCTGCTAGGCAAGCCAGACTCGAACCAGGTCAATGCCCGTCAACCCGTTCCCCAACAAAGCTTTGATCTTGGCTATGGTAGGAGAGAGGGATCTACGTTCTGCGGAAGTAATCTTGTCTGGCAAGTGGTGATTGGTGTCAAGGCGGAGGACACGAAAGTCGGGCAGAGGATTCTCGTCAGCCGGGGAGGTGTCCTTGTAGTAGAACCACGTCATGTTCCAATCTTTTGGATGGCTTGGCGGGTTGGCATAGGGGAAAAGTGCGTCCCTGTGGCGCTGAATTGAAATCCCACCAAGCTCCAAGCTCTGACCGCTGGCACACTCTGTCTGGCGGTTCAAATAGAACAGCTCTCTGAAAAGTAGCAAGTTTGGTTCTTCACCAAGATAAACTTCGCTGAACACTTGGAAGTTGTAGATGTTAGGCACGGAATTGGGTCCAATGTCTTGTGGGTGAAGGTCAAAAAACTTCAGTACATCTCTGAAAAATTTTGAACCAGGAGGAGTAAAGCCCCGGTTCATATGATCAGTAAAGAAAACCACCTCTCCATCTTTGGGCTGAGGGATTTCTTCGTCCGGGTGAGGAGCACGGTAAGGCATGACTTTTTTCTTGGGCAGATAGCCGGTTTTGACGAAGTCATCTAAGGTGTTGTCAGTAACAATGGATTTCACCCAATTGCAAATGGTAGGTGCCTTGGGCGCCATTATGTTTGAAAACCTAAATGCAAGGTAAATAAGTCCGGTTCAAATTTAAGCCGGGCAGAAAAAGCATTGCTGGAATGAACTATGGCGACTTATGAAGGGGCATAATGGCATAAGGATATTTCCATCCGGGTTACGTAAGCCGCCATAAGTGTTTTAAAGTCATTAGTGTTATTTCAACTAAAAGGGGAAGTTCATGTTATCACTTTCTTAAGCCGGCAGTCAGAGCCGTCATGACTAGCAAGTTTATCAAGTTATGGATTTTTCCTAAGTACAGGACAAACAAGTTTCACAGTTTGCAGTTATTATTTTGGATCAAACAAAGGTTCAGAAAAGAAAAATTACTAGACCTAAAAACAGAGCGCAGAGAAGTTCATGTGCTGAGATGAGGGGTTCTTACAAGCAAGAAAGGATGATTGCTAATCAAAATGGATGCGGAATACAAGCTGCATCAGATTTATGGGGTCTTTTGGATCTGACGAAGCCATGGCAAGAAAAACGCAGGAGCTCGGATGAACTGTGCCCGTACAGAGGAACGCGCTAGCCCTAATGTAGATCTATGGCGCGGAAAAGGGAAGAACTTACTGCGATGGATCCGCGGAGGAGGAGCGCTGCCGTTCTCTGGTCAAGATCAGGTCGATGCAGCGGCCAAGCTCGACGAGGACGAAGGGCGCAGTGGCGACGGCGGCGGAGCTCCAGTGGCAGATGGGGGCGAGAGGAAGAACATGCGAAACGGAGAATGACAGGAGACCTAGTCGGGCCTATTTATAAGGAAAGACCTGTGAAGTGGGTGCAAAAAACGAGGAGACCAAAAAACATAGTTATCCAACTACAAATGCGCCTTGATTTTCGGATGTTCATTAAGACAAAGATCCATTGAGATGTGTTGGACAAAGCATACATTTATGACAGGTGACGTCATGGCGGGTTACCACAAATTTGAAGGATGACGTCAAGGCGGGTTACATGAATCTTCTTAAATAAGAGGTGGAGAACTTTTTCTTAAATATTGAAGACTGACATGAACTAGTTCAAATCAGCCTGGGGCCTAATGTTGGGGATATAACTATTAGTATGACCTGCCAAAAGGAGTCGGGTTATACTTACAAGCATTCTTGAATACAGAAGCTCAAGCTTGAAGACGGCGGCTTAGTAAAGGCCCAACGGCCCAGAGGTGACCTAAGGCCCGTAGTGTTAAACCGCCTTGATCATGTAACTTGTACTGTAAGGCAAGAAAGATTAAGAGACTGAGCCAGATACAATCTATAAGCCGGTCGGGACTCTATAGAGCCGTTGGGCATCGACCGCAGTATATAAGGGGACGACCCGGCGGCGGTTCAAGATACGAAACAACAGCTCGAGAGCTAGTTCAAGTGATTCTGCTTCCTGGTTATTGAGACATACATAATCCCAATCACAACTAGATGTAGGCTTTTACCTTCATCGTAAGGGGCCGAACTAGTATAAACCTCTCGTGTCTCTTGTCCTGATTAACCCCTTCAAGCTTCCTAGTTGCGATGGCTCCATGACTAAGTCCTTTCACTAGGACATCTGACGTGACAATTCCACGACACAACCTTCTTCTTATAGACATTGTTGGGCCTCCAAGTGCAGAGGTTTGTAGGACAGTAGCAAATTTCCCTCAAGTGGATGACCTAAGGTTTATCAATCCGTGGGAGGCGTAGGATGAAGATGGTCTCTCTCAAACAACCCTGCAACCAAATAACAAAGAGTCTCTTGTGTCCCCAACACACCCAATACAATGGTAAATTGTATAGGTACACTAGTTCGGCGAAGAGATGGTGATACAAGTGCAATATGGATAGTAGATATAGGTTTTTTGTAATCTGAAATTATAAAAACACCAAGGTAGCAAGTGATAAAAGTGAGCGAAAACAGTATTGCAATGCTTCGAAACAAGGCCTAGGGTTCATACTTTCACTAGTGCAAGATCTCTCAACAATGATAACATAATCAGATCATATAACAATCCCTCAACATGCAACAAAGATTCACTCCAAAGTCACTAATAGCGGAGAACAAACGAAGAGGTTATTGTAGGGTACAAAACCACCTCAAAGTTATTCTTTCCGATCAATCTGTTGGGATATTCCTATAAGTGTCACAAACAGCCCTAGAGTTCGTAGTAAAATAACACCTTAAGACACACATCAACCAAAACCCTAATGTCACCTAGATACTCCAATGTCACCACAAGTATCCGCGGGTATGATTATACGATATGCATCACACAATCTCAGATTCATCTATTCAAACCAACACAAAGAACATGAAAGCGTGCCCCAAAGTTTTTATCGGAAAGTCAAGACGAAAACGTGCCAACCTCTATGCATTGATTCCCAAGGTCACGGAACTCGCAAGTTGATCACCAAAACATATATCAAGTGAATCAATAGAATACCCCATTGTCACCATGGGTATCCCACGCAAGACATGCATCAAGTGTTCTCAAATCCTTAAAGACTCAATCCGATAAGATAACTTCAAAGGGAAAACTCAATCCATTACAAGAAGGTAGAAGGGGAGAAACATCATAAGATCCAACTATAATAGCAAAGCTCGCGATACATCAAGATCGTTCCATATCAAGAACACAAGAGAGAGAGAGAGATCAAACACATAGCTACTGGTACATATCCTCAGCCCCGAGGGTGAACTGCTCCCTCCTCGTCATGGAGAGCGCCGGGATGATGAAGATGGCCACCGATGATGGATCGCCCCTCCGGCAGGGTGCCGGAATAGGGTCCCGATTGGTTTTTGGTGGCTACAGAGGCTTGCAGCGGTGGAACTCCCGATCTAGGTTTCTTTTTAGGGGTTTCTATATTTATAGGAATTATTTGCGTCGGTTTCACGTCAGGGGGTCTCCGAGTCAGCCACGAGGTAGGGGGCACGCTTAGGGGGGTAGGGCGCGCCCTCCACCCTCGTGGATGACTCGGGACTCTTCTGGCCCAACTCTTTTGCTTCGGGGGCTTCTTCTGGTCCATAAAAAATCATCGGGGATTTTCAGCTATTTTGGACCCCGTTTGATATTCCTTTTCTGCAAAACTCAAAAACAAGGAAAAACATAAACTGGCACTGGGCTCTAGGTTAATAGGTTAGTCCCAAAAATCATATAAAGTAGCATATAAATGCATATAAAACATCCAAGATGGATAATATAATAGCATGGAACAATAAAAAATTATAGATACGTTGGAGACATATCAGTCACGTTGATGTTCGGGTCTTCATCTTGCTCGATGAAGAGTGGATTCGAAGAAGTAGTTGGCCTATCCATCATCTCAAGCAAATGTAAGTAAGAATGAAAAGAGCTAGACTAAATGTACCTTACCCAATGTTGAAAATGGATCAATGACCATTCAATAGTGTAACAAGGAAATAGCATAGTTGGTACCAGATCTCGTCGATTTCTCACACCTAGACAAATAAAGCCTTTGGTGGAGCTTGGTGAGGATGGTAGACAAAATTTAAGCATTTATGAGCAAGACTCAATAATGTGGAAAAGATTCACAAATGTGCAAATGCAACAAGTAGACCAATAGCAAAATGTGGCACACGGAAACGCACACATGAAAAGATAAATGGGGTCGTGCAACCAAAAATGAGCTCAAAACATGGAATCCGTGAAAAATGCTCTTGTTGCACAAATCTAGAGAGACGCTAGCATGATTGCACAATAGGCGGATAGGAGACTTGCGCACAACCTATAAGCAAAAATGCAACGACTTCTATCCCAAGTATGCTGTATATGTATGGTGTTCCGGTGATATGATCCAAGATGATAGGCTATGACAATCTTGATGTAGTATGATGCTATGGTTCTTGCTTAAAAGTTCTTTGCTTATCTTTTTCTTTTGCTTGAAAGCTTGTTTGGCTCTTTCTCTTTTGAGCTCTTTCTTTGGACACTTATGCAAAACTTCACGGACCAAGGTAGCAATTATGTATATGCGATGACAACCTTGTGACACAAGAGATGATACCAAGATACAGATACCAAGAAGATGTGATGTATGCAATGATCACTAATGTGCACAAGTAACATTGCCGGCAATACCCAAAGGCTAGTCTCGATAGGTAACTGTCGCGGAAATGGTCTCGAGGGGTTAACAATGCAATGGCAAGGAATACACCAAGGTGTCGTCTAGGTTACCGTCCCTTGCTTACGGAAGATGGTGTGAAGATGATGATGTTGTCGAGGTCAATGAAGAAGATGAGCGTCGGTGATGGCGATGTCGAACCGTCCCTAAGTAGTCGAAACACGTTAGGAAATGGAAACCGCAACTCAAG
This sequence comes from Triticum aestivum, assembly GCF_018294505.1. NCBI lineage: Eukaryota > Viridiplantae > Streptophyta > Magnoliopsida > Poales > Poaceae > Triticum > Triticum aestivum. Next base: position 435,869,812 of record NC_057804.1, on the reverse strand, counting down.
TTCTCAAAGACCAAATGTGTCAAAATTGTCGGAGGTGGAAATGGGTAAGCGGTGATGGTATGCTGCAATGCAATGTTGGGTTATAGGAGTGGCGGTGCGGAAAGCGTAGTGGGTGGCTGAAAATTTTTGGGTAGAAAAGTTCAGTTTCGTGAGGTTTAGTCGAACGACCAGTGGTGGTCGGACGACCGGAAGCTGTCGGTCATCCGGTGCCTGGGTGATTTCGGGCATGGGAAGAACTTCTAGGGTTCATGGTGGAGAAGCAAAATTTGGTCAAAATTGGATGAATTTGTGGATGGAATGGGGGAAATGATGGGGGGGAAAGCTAGATCCACTCATGGCAAAGCAAATCCATGGATCAAATTCAACAGAACTTCATCAAAACCAACAAGTCACAAAAAAATTGGGGGCTATTTTTGGTGGGGATTTTTGAAATTGGGACAAAATCAACAAAATTGGGCTAGAAAAGGAGGGGTAGGGGCTCCAAATTCGTGATCAACCTAGGCTCATGATACCAAGATGATGTAGGGTGGTTACCCTAGGGCCGATCTTTCACGATTTGGAGGGGATCCCACGAGGAACACGAGGAGTAACACGAGGGGGAAACGAGAGGAAACAGTCAAATCAACGAGAATCGATCACACATGTGCTAGATCCATGAACACAAAGAGGTCACAAAGATCCAAAGACAACAAGGGAAGGATACAAGTATCTAATTCTTCTAGGTCTTGAATCCACTAGGGGGTCTTCTCCTAGGTGGAGGGCTTGAATCCACTTGGGGGATCTTCTCCTAGATGGAGGACTTGGCCTCCAATGGAGTAGGTATCAAGTGGATGAGCAAAGCTCTATCTCTCATATGAGCTAAACCAATGCTAACCCTAGAAAGAGGGTGGATGAGGAGTATATATAGTCTAGGGTCACGAAAGGGTACATGGGATTTGGCCCAACACGTTGTGCACAGACAGTCGTCGGTCGTCCGGACGCTGCCGGACGTCCGGTGGCTCGCGAGGGTCCGGAAGTCCGGAAGCGGTCGAACGTCCGACATTTTGGCTCGGATCAGGTGGTGTCGGATTTCCAGAGGCGGTCGGTCATCCGGAGGTCTCAGATTTCCGATAATTTCCCTTTTGTAGGGTGACGCCGGATGTTCGGAGGGGGGGGGGGGGCTCGGTCGTCCGGTCGCTAGGGTGTGTCGGACGTCCGGTCCGTGTCGGTCGTCCAGCCGCTTAGCATTCGCTGGCTGGGATTTGGGCTGGCTGGTTGACGCTCCAGGCGTCGGACATCCGGTCCGGGCCGGTCGTCCGGTGGTTGTAGGCTCCTAGGAGCTCCTTCTCTTGGTCCTTGTACTTGGCGTCCTCGCTAGCTCGTCCGTTGGATGTAGTGGTTCCACGGCTTCCCTCTAAGTACCTGATCACACATATGTTTTCTGCTTGAGGTAGTAGCCATGTCTCACATGTAGAAAGTGGTAGTTCGGAAAGGAGCGAATTCACCTTAGTTTCGATAGCCCTTGCTCGAGCTCTTGTCATAGGTCCATGTGGTGTCGTAGGAGACGAAGGTAGGTTCATGGGGATGACCGTAGGATGCTCCGCATCACATGCCCTCCAAAATATGAATATAATTTTCTCACGCTCCGGTGACCTTAATTGATCCAATAAAATAGGTAACCAATCCGGCCCAGAAAATTTGAAAATATCGTCACCTGGTAAATTCCAAACCTCCCTTACCGCCATACGGAGCACACATTAATCTTCAACACCACAAATCAAGCACAGACCAATGGTAGTTTGATGGTGTTTAACTGTGTTAACTTGATCCGTCAAACTGTTTGTAGCAGCACGCCATGCAAAAATTCTGATTTTCTGAGGGACCCGAGCCTTCCAAATAATATGCCATAGCCTCCTTTCCCCATTACAGCACCATTGGAACTCCCTAACTCAATCTTAGTGTCCTTTAGGTTCAGCGCCGGCCTATACGCGCTTTTAACCGAGAACAACCCGTTTTTCTTGTAGTGCCAAGCAATAAAATCTCCCTCACCCAAAGTCAGAATAGCAACTTCAAAATTTCCTCAACATCATGGGGATAAAAACAGATGCATAATAAGGTTCTCATACCATCTTTTTGAGCCACCTATGAATAACGCATGCACACATTTGAGTATGGTTCTGTTCTTTTTTGCATAATTTTGTAAACACGAGTCTCTAGGAAGAAAATTATCCCTTCAGATAGTTATACTCGCACCATCGCAGACTCTCCAAATGACACCCTTTTTCAACAGCTCAAGACCATGCATAATACCTTGCCAAGTAGCCAAGTGTCCAGCAGATGCCCACGAGGATAATACTTTGCTTTCATCACCTTTGCGCATAACGAGTCCTGAAAACCAATAATCGCCAAGCTTGTTTGTTTGGAAATTGATAAAGCTATGTGTTTGTTTGGAAATGCAATTTTCAATGAGAATAGTGTGATGCCAAGATTGATTCTCACCTAGGTCTAAAATTGTTTGGCTAGAGCTCGCCAAATCAATGCTTCAATACTAGCTCAACCTTCACTATTTTTTTATTTTAATTTTGTAACAGAAGTTTATGAATATTTTGGAACTCTAGTTCAATGTTGCAAATTTATGTTCAAATTTGGAGCAACTAAAGATTCTTATTCAGTATGTTGCCTTAAGTTATACTCCTATCTAACAATTTTCTATTAAAATTACTATCTCTAGCGAAGTGTAAATAATAGAAGATAATGATAAATAAAGACATCAATGCAACATCTAGGTTTTGAGTCTTCATACGTGCTCCTTTGTACATTCTTGAACTATCAAATTCTCACCTCTCCCGATTTTACTCTACATTTTACGACAGTTTTCGGAGCACGTTTTACACATGACTTTCTGTTTGAATTTTATAGTAAGTTTACTCGAGTTTTCCAGAACACAGCAATGCACATACATAATCATCAGGTTTTGTGGAACTCAGAATCCAGATCATAAAAGGGGTACATCAGCTTAATGTCTTAATCAATACTCAGAGAACTCCTAAGAATCCTATTTCACTATCAAATGGTTGCTGCTGGCCGAGGGGCGGTGTGCGCCCAGTACCCGGCAGCACGGCTGCTGCTGGCCGGGGGGTCGCGCGGGACGGCCTCAGCTGGGACGGGCGCGGGCGCTGGCGGGAGATTCCCTTCGGTGGCTCGATGCAGGTTTGGTGGCGGTTGGTGGCCGGCTGGTTCGGGCTCGCGGTGGTTGTGCATCTCCGGGAGAAATCCTTCTCCGGCCTCTGCCGGTCCGGCGACGGCGACGCCCGCGGGCGCCGCACACTTTCTTGGAAGCGTTGTTTTGGTGTGGTGCTTCTCCGCGCGGCCTTGGCTTCGGAGGGAATCCTCAGATCCGCGGGATCGGGCGATGAAGGCGTCTTCACGTCTTCTTCCTCCTTGGGGGCATCGTCTCGGAGCCGGCTACAACTGGAGACCGGTGGAAGGCGGCATCTTCGCCGCGGTGGATCGCGGCATCTTCGCCGCGTGGTTGCTGAGGCGGCCGTTTGGGGGGCGCTGATTTCTGTTTGGCAACGATGATGGCGTCGAGAGGAGCTTGGGTCACGGCTCGGGCTTTGGTAGTCGGATCTTCCCGGCGTGTCCGAGGTGCTCTTTCGTGGGTTGCCTGGTTGCTTTGAAGTCGGAGCTGCGGTGGAGCGGATCCAGGTGGTGATGATGGCAGGCGCTCGGTGGTCGTTTGCGGCGGGCACGGTCGGCGCAAGTCCTGCATATTTCCCGGCAATGATCGTCGGCAAAGTCGGAGCTGTCGGTTGTTCGTGCGTGTGGCCATCTGTTGGCATGTGCCGTCGTGGAGTGTGTTCCATGTCGGTGGCCAGGTTGGCCGGTGGTGCCCATGTGTTTATGGGTTGGGTTGTTTCGGTTTTAGCCCGGTTTTCCGTCAATTAACCGGGCAATTCTCACTTCTTCTTAATCTATGAAAATGGCAAGTCTTTTGCCTCATTTCGAAAAAAAACTATGAAATATTTTATACTGGATCCATTGATAGAGAATCCATCGTCCACACACAAAAGAGAGTTGAAGCTAGTGACCCACATGGACCACATGGTCAGTTGGCATGCACATGCTCCAACTAAGCAAAAGCCCCAGCAGGTGCACCTCCTCGCTGTACCCTATCTGTCTCTCCACATGAGGACTCTGATAATACATAGGATTATCATTGCATGCTGGAGTACATTCACAACTACAAAAAATGGGGCAAGTAGACTACTTGAGGTCTCTGCGCTAGGTCAAAACTACAGTTTCACAAGAGTACAGTATTGTATTTATGTCCTTCATAAAGGCATAAATACCAGTATTATCAGGGCAATAACTCACTCCTACATCGTTGGATTTTATGTGGAGATTTGTGATGATGTTTTTATTTGGTTAATAAAATAGTGTAGGAGTTAGATGAGCAAATCCGATATTATAAGGGGATACGTTTTTTTCAGTGTAGGATCTTCCAAAAGGGGACACACAGTCAGCCCCTTCCTGGAATCAACTGGCATACGTTCTTTCAGTGTAGGATCTTCCAAAAGTGGACACACAGTCAGCCCCTTCCTGGAATCAACTATCGAAAGGCAAATCATGTTGCACCAAAGGCCAGAAAGGCACCGAAGGTTCAGTGCCTTATCAGCTGGTGGATCGGCGCCAGAAAAGCAATGGCAACAAGATCACAATATATAATACAGCAGAATTGACAGCGCATGTGCAACCTCTGTTGCCACTTGAAACTACGACAAATCAGTACAAGGAATAAAGAATCTGCAGGGAAGTATACTATGTAATGTGTAGATTACAATTTCAATTCGACATTTCTTAATAGCTGGATGGCAGTTTCAAATGAGCCTTGGCCATATGAACATGCCGCTAGGCATAACAATTGTAGACAACTTACAAAAAAACAAAACTCTTTTACTCTTCAACACTTCGGTATATCCTGAAATAAGAACCACAACCGCACGCTCACATTTTTCTGGCATATAACAACTCTGCAAGTATATGGCTCTCGCAAAGAGACCAACATCAGCGGAAGCCGCCGTCGGCCCAATATGACCCGCCAGCAGTTCCATTCTGATTGCTCCCACCCTTGTTGGCGGGGCTGTGATGGCTGTAACTATCAAAACCGTCATCTTTCGCATCGTCCCAGCCGGCCCACGAATCGCTGCTCTGTCTTGTCTTGGCAGGCTCATCCTTCTTGTCTTGGTCATCCCAATCATCCCAAGAATTGGAATTATGGTTCTGGTTCTTAGCTGATCCATCTTGCGGAGAATTCCAGCCGTTGCCGTTGCTGGTCTCCTGCTCATACCTGCGGTAAGGCTCGTTGCTGTTGTTCTGCTGCTCCCTTTGTTGCCAATCATCACCCCAGCCACCGCCCACTCCCCCTTCCTTGGCATACTCCTCTACCTTTTGTGTGGCCAATGCCATCACTCCTTTCATAATCCCCCAGGTTCTGCTTCCTATCTCTGCAGTTTTATTGGTTACAACATTGACAGTTTCGTTCACCTTCTGATCATAACCCCCTTCCCTCATCTGCATTCCAGATAAGGACCATTCTTAAAGACAAATAGCGATGTAACACGAGAATAAAGAACACGACAAATAATCTAAAATTCAGCATGCACTATCCTGATATAAGGATTATGAAAAGATATGTTCACTCAGCGTCCAGTCATGGGTGGAAGTGTGAAATAAGACAAGAAGGCACTGAACTTCAGGCGCAGTAGAAATAAATATGAAGAGGATAATATTCTTGAGTTAAGACTGCTCCAAACAGAGAAGACAGTTCATATAACTACTACAATGTCAAACCTTGCTTGGAGGACACCTTCCTATCATATTAGTACTCAGGAGAGTCTAACAAGATTTAATCAGGACACTAGGTAAACACAGTGAACAAAGAGCATTTTTCATGATCAACTAGACTACGGAAATTCAACTCTTGCATATCACAAATCAGGCAAAGCATTGAAGGTACCTTTGACTGAATCTCTTTTGTGCCAACTTGGACAACAGTAGCAGCAGATTGGGCAGCAGATGCTGCAACAAGCGAAAGGCGTCCAAATCCCTGAAAAGGTAAAATGGTAAGGAACGTATACTCATATGAGATTAAACAGAAATCAAAACAATGTCCAATTATGACATGACTGTCTAATCATATATTCACATGACCCAAGTATGACATTTCAAGCTTGGCACCAAACAAAATATAACCTTAAGTAACCAAATGATGATTGCAGATGTAATTTGCTAACATAATCTGAAGGAGTGCTGCTGGGGTACAGTAAAAAGTCTATAAGGAGAAATTGTTGATGATCAGGATCAGGCTACAAAAGGTGATCCCACAGCTATGTCAATATGCATAGCTTAATGAAGACACGGTAGAAGGGGCACTTCAGCTACATGTGAGGGGAGAGGTTCACAAATCCAATGAAGTATAAGATGTGGATGTCCCAGCACTCTAACAGGGGCAATATGTGATGCATAGCTAACAGTGGTGACAATATAGCCATTCATGACTTGCTGTAATAGGATCCCCGCAAGAAAACAATTTTATGAAACAGCAGATTTTCCTTTCTGAAAACACTAGTGTATGCTCTTCCACTACTATTGCAGGTACTGGGGAAATGTTTGAAGATTCGTTGATTCTAACCACAAAACTATACATCATGTAGTAGTAGTATTATGTTTGCAGGTATACAGGGAGTAGTTGATATAGCATAAAAAACAATAATCTGTTTCATTTACCTGGGAAACAGCCTGCATGACATCGCCCTGGGCAGCACCGTTGTTGTTCCTATTCGCCGACGGCGGCGGGGTGGATCCGAAGCCGACGTACTTGCCGCCCTGAGAGGGAGGGATCCCCTGAGGCTTGGACTCGTTCTCCGCCATTCTCCTAGCGAAAAAATCCTCCTTGCTGGCCGACGACGCCTCAAGCTCCTGCTTGGTGTATATGTCCTGAGTGGACTTGGACCTCGTCGGCTGTCTCCCCGAATCCGGTCCAGCGCCAGCAAACGATCCGGCCGATTGGTTCCTACGCATATCCGGACGGACCTCGTCGTCCCAATCGTCCCATCCGCCGCCACCGCCTCCACCCCCTCCTCCGGCGGGCAAGGGCGGCCTCCTGGCGGGGGCGGGCGCGCCAGATCCGGGCGTCTCCTTAACGACGGGCGGGTCGGTCCACGCGCGGCCTTCGGCGAGGGCGACGATGCGGTCGCGGTAGGCGGCGGCGGCGTTGGAGTTGTACTTGGGGATGTGGGGCGTGTCCTTGGGCACGCCCCGCGCGGTGAGGAAGGCGTTGAGGCGGTCGTTGCCCCCGGCCTCCATCCTGCGGAGCTGCGGCTCGGTCCAGGAGTCCATGGTGACGGAGCGGACGAAGCTGATGTGCACGCCGAGGCCCCGGTGCTTGCCGGAGCACTCGAGGCACATGAAGACGCCGTAGGAGACGCTGGCCCACTGCGGGTTCCTCTGCGCGCAGTCGACGCACGTCTTGTTCCCCGACTGCCCCTGCAGCTCCCTGAGCCGCCTCGCCGCCGTGGACGCCATCGCCGGGATCCGGATCTGCCGCGCCGGATCCGGGATCGGGGTCGGTTGGTGGCCGCGGGAGGGCGAGGAAGGGGAAAGGAGGAGGTGGTGGTGGTGGTGGAGGGCTCGCCGACACGGAACGGGGAGCGAGCGAGGGAGAGGTCAAATACCGTGCGGTGGACGCTTGTGCCCCTGGGCGCGCCGGGGCCGCGCTGATGGCAGGCCGGTAATTTCCCCCCGCGGCGGGAGGGCAGGGCGGGGACTCCTCCTGGTAGGCGCGGCCGAACGCCCGAACCGAACAGCCAGCGACACCGACAGCCCGGGCCCACAGCGCAGCTGCAGCGGGACGGGACGGGACGGGCGAGGAAACTGTGTGGGTCAGGACTCAGGAGGAGTACTACTCGTAGCCGAGTCGGGTCGGGTAGGGCTAGGGTGGGTGGGCGCTGCACGCGATAGAGCCGGGTGGCCACCGGGTGGTTTGGGGTCGGGACGTGCCGAAACGCACGCGGGGCCGTCGCTCACGCAAACAAAAACCGACCCCTCCCATCGCCTCGCGGTTTTTTGACCCGTCGTTTCCGTTTCCCGGCATAGGACGACGCGTCGAGAGCCCTAGCAATAACGCCCGGGCCCGAGCGTCGAGACCGATCGATCATGGCGACGGCGCCGGAGGCGGTGGAGGTGCCGACGACGGAGGAGACGCCCGCGCCCGCGGCGAGCGAGGATCAGGCGGCGCCCGCTGCAGCGGCGGCGGGGACGAACGCGACGGTGCCCGCGCTCTACGTGGGCGATCTGCATGAGAACGCGCAGGAGGAGCACATCTTCGACGCCTTTAGCAAGGTCGGTGCTGTCACCTCCGTGAGGGTCTGCCGCGACAACGCCACCAGCAGGTCGCTTCGCTATGGCTACGTAAATTATTTCTCCCAAGCCGATGGTACACGCACACTGTCTCCATCCATCATCTTTTTTTCCTTTTCTACAGTGTAAGCGTGTGCTGCTGCTTATTTATCTTCAATTTCAATTTTTCCCAATCCACTCCATAGGGTTAGGCTCGATAGCGATTTGGGGAGTTATGTTTTTTTCTTCCTGCTTTTATTTATCGATTGCGATTTTATTTCATTAATTTGATCAAAATATGTATGTTTTGTTTAATTATATACTGTCAAACATCTTTGCATTGTTTCAAAGTATATATGTTTAATTATATAGCAGACATCTTTGTATGGCGTTTGAACAAGCTATGCTTGTCGTTGTCATACAATTTTCATATTGTTGCTGCCACTTTGATGTGATAGCCATCATCGGTCCCTTATGGCAATTGGGGGCATAGTGTAGTTTGGGTTGTTCAGCATGCAACTAGTGCACCCATCACATAACTGCTATGCGTTGCTTAATCTTCAGCTTGTATGTCGCACGCAATTTAATTATTGATCTCTTTTTCTTTGCTATGTATGGATTGTGTTTGTGTGTGTGTGTGCGTGTGATAGAGAGAGATCATTAAAAAACGACCATATTTGGGTTTACAACACATCTTTAGGAGCACGAATTAGCATCTCTTCCAAAACTAGAGATTTCACTAGCATTAGCCAAGAAACAATGTTTTACTTGTTCCGTTTTAGCCTTTGAGGCTTGGTTCTCGTGCTAGCTGAATTTGTGTGTGTGTGTGGTGGGGTGGGGGGGGAGGGAGGGAGGGAGAGAGAGATCAAGTATCATTAAGAAAAATTGACCATATTTGTGTTTATTGGTACTACACCTCCTTTTGTGCAAGTTTTGAAATAGTGGTCTTTCTAGTAAAATGCATGGTGATATGCTGTGATGTGGAACAAAAGATTAGTATGATTATCCAAATTTGAGTTCTTTTTCCATTGAAGATGGTAGAAATAATAATTTAGGGAGACTTTGCCTGCACGTACTCCCTTTGTAGTACATTTCCTTACAATGTTTTGCAAGCGCACAATTTCCAATTTTTAAATTAATGTCTGCTCCATTGGAATGTGAATGAATAAGTTGACTACTATTGTCTCGTTGTGGCTCTCTTCAGTTTTCCTAAGCTTGTTACTCCTTTTAAATATACTGAAGGCACAAACAACTTGTCTGCTTTTCTATTTCTTCGTTTTCTCTTTCATTCATTTTCTTAGTACTGATTTTGTTGTTCAACAAATGACCCTATGCCCAAACTAGTTCTATTTATGGAGGGGCAATTGATTGGCTTTGACTTGTTTTTTAACCGTTGACAGCAACGACTGCTTTGGAGCAGATGAATCATAGCCTTATATTGGACAAGCCAATTAGAGTAATGTGGTCTAACCGAGATCCTGATGCCAGGAGAAGTGGCGTTGGAAATGTGTTTGTTAAGGTAAAAAGATATATATGTTCTTCATGTTAATATTTCTCACTCTGCATTGCCATATGTAAGTACTAACTCGATATATTAATTGACAGAACTTTGGTGAGCATGTCGACAATGTAATTCTTCAAGAACTATTCTCCAAGTTTGGAGAGATATTATCTTGTAAAGTTGTTAGAAATGAGGATGGCACAAGTAGAGGCTATGGTTTTGTTCAGTTTGCATCGCAAGAGCCGGCAGACATCGCAATAGAGACTCTTAACAACTCTTACTTTGAGGGCAGAGAATTGTAAGTTAATGTTTCTGTAATACAACTAGTACATGACTTAGTTTTATATTGACTATTTCTTTTTTTTAACATTGCTACTTACATGATTTTGTTTTACAATGATCAATCTTGTGTAGGCTTGTAGCTCATTTCGTTAAGAAGAGCGAACGATCAACCAATAATGATGACAAGTACACTAACTTGTATATGAAGAATATAGATAACGACATGACAGAAGAACTCATTAAATTGAAGTTTTCTCAGCATGGTCAAGTAACTAGTGTGAAGATAATGAAGAGAAATGATGGGACATCCAAGGGTTTTGGGTTTGTCAGTTTCAAAAACCCAGAAAGTGCCAAGAAAGCAAAAGAGGCCATGAATGGGATGGCTCTTGGTAATATTACTGCCATGCATTTCATTTCACAAATAACTTCTAATGGTCCATGCATTTTTACTTAACAATGTTAATTTTATTTTTATTATTAGGAGCGAAAACTTTGTATGTGGCAAGGGCTCAGAAAAAGGCTGAAAGAAAGCAATATTTGCAACTCTTACATGAGGAAAAGCGGAATGAAATAATCACTAAGAGCAATGCAAGTTCCATCATTCTCATTTTTATTTATATTCACGTATAGCCTTCACATCTTTCATTTACAAATGTGTATTTAATTCTGACAGGGGTCCAATGTGTATATCAAAAATATTAGTGATGAAGTTGATGATGACACTCTTCGCAAGCGCTTTGTTGAATTTGGAAATATTACATCAGTAAAGATTATGCGTGATGATAAGGGCATTAGCAAAGGATTCGGATTTGTATGTTACAGCACACCCGATGAAGCAAAGTGTGCCGTAAGCAGCATGCGTGGTAATCCTCTATTTATTTTTGCACCAACTCCATATTTATACATTGACATCACGATACTGAGAATGTTTTGTTTTGTTTGAAATAAATAGGTGTCATGTTTTACGGCAAACCATTGTATGTTGCTATTGCTCAAAGGAAAGAGGATAGAAAAGCTAGGCTGGAGCAACGTTTTGCTGAACTTGCTACGATGGCAGGAACTGCAAGCCCTGTGATCCCCACAGGTTATCCTCATGTGTACTTTGCCCATCCCAGTACACACTTTCCTCAGGGTCCTTCAAGGCAAGGATTCATGTATCCACCCATTGGGCTCGGCCAAGAATGGAGGCAGAATGTGTACCCTTCGCTGCATAGTATCCAGCAAATTCATCAACCACTCGTATGTTATTGACTTATTCTACTTAAATTTCATTTTTAAGTGCAAAAACTTGGTTAAAACTTGTTTAATTTCTGCATAGATGCCAAATACTCCAAGGCAGTACAGAAACAACAGGGGACGCATGACTGGGAATATGATGACTTTTCCCCACGCCGTTAATTATGTGTCACATGCTCAGACAGCTAAAGATTTCATGTCCATGTCCCGGCAGGTATTAACAAATTTTAAACTGTTTCTAACTTTTTATATTGAGAAAACAAATGTTTCATGTTTGTCCCTATTTAAATAGTGGTTAGGGCTAACAATCTTATTGCAAATTTTTTTACACCAGCACGGATTACTCTGACCACTAATTTTCATTACAGTATAATTCAGCAAAACTATATGGTCTGAACATTATTTTTTAGACAAACACATGTGTATAATTCCAAGTATCTAAGTAAAATTGAGAGATGATAGTAGTCATGATTAGAAAGAAACATATGAGCATAACGACTTTTAAGGAACAATAGGATGATATTTTGTTTTGTGGCTTTTTTAAACGTATATCCTTGTTTCTTTAGTTACTCCTCCTCCCCCATTACTATTGTCAATTCAATCATACTAAGTAGACGTTGTCTTGTGACAGAACTTCACTAACAAGGAGTGCTAAGCTACCACTTCGCACTTTATTAATTAAAGACAACTTCACTAACAAGGAGTGCTAAGCTACCACTTAGCACTTTATTAATTAACAGTATTTGACATTTCTTTCCTCCTGAAGAGTTAAGTTGCTACATCTTACGTTGTCTTGTGACAGAACTTCACTAGCATGGATTGCTAGGCAGGAACTACCTTGCACATAGTTTACATTATCTGATCTAGTTATGCTTAGTTTATTTTCCTTCTGGAGAGTTTAAATCGCTACCTGTAATGCAGCAATTCGGCCATGCAAAGTACATAACACCCGATGTTATGAGCAATGGCCTGGCCATCCATCACGGCGGCCCTATTTCATCGGTGAACGATTCTTTCGCCAGCTTGCTAGCTGCTGCTCCACCTGATCAACAAAGAGATATGCTCGGGAATAGGATATATCCACTGGTCGAGAGATATCATGTAATTCCTCATCTACTTTGGTCCCTTATTTTGCTTCTTTCAAACTAACAAGGACCTAACAGTTGCACTAACTTGGTATGTCTTGTCTGCTGCAGCCTGATCTGGCCAGTAAGATCACTGGAATGTTGCTGGAGCTGGATACTTCTTATCTGCTCTCGATGCTGAATTCGCAGGATACCTTGTCTGCAAAAGTTAACGAGTGTGTGCAAGCTCTGCAAGGGCAGCAAGCGGCAAAAAATAAGCCCGAGGATCTGGAGGCCCTACACCCTGGCTTCCTCGACTCTACCGGTGTAAACGCCAACTGAGAGGGTTCACAACCAGGCCAAGAACCTTCCATTTTCTTTTCTGGACAGGGATTTTTGGGAACTAGATAGCCGTTCTTTCTTATTATAGTTTGTGAGTTTTTACCGATTGAACTTATGAGTTACTTGTTACTACAGAATAAAATATATTAGATTTAGCTAGAACCTTGTGAGTTTTACTATTATTATTATGGCATCATATGAATGAATCCTATAGAGAATAATGACTTTTGGTGACTTTACTATGTTGCTCTTCCTCTGACGTTATGAACATTTCTGCCTTACTAATTTTGTTGCTTTATTATTGCTTCTGTTTATGGATGATTCACTGAAAGTCCGCAAGGTTTCTCCATATATTCTAATTTCTTGTGGAGTCTATATATAGAGATTAAAGTGTAGACCTGGTGTCTACACTCGTCATATACTCATATCGGACTATATCTCTAAAACCATGTAGATCATCTGAAGTCCAAGCTGTTACTAGATGTGTATTTCTGATTTTGTCTCATACAGATTTTGTGGATGTGTTCTGACTATTGAGGAAGCCACTGCCGCTGTGTTGTTACGATACTACTAGTGGACCCGTTGTGCCAAATGGCGTAGAGACCTGCTGATTACATGTTAGCGATGAAAAGAAATCCAGGTTTAGTTACGGGTACTCACATATGACAATAAATTTAATCTTTTTTAGTTGGGAAAAACAAAGATTATTATCTACAATGAGATGTATATACATAATTAAATTTGACTAGCCCGTGCGTTGCAACGAGGGTGTAATAAATATTTTACTGATTCAACATCAATTGTATCAAACATACTCTCTCCGTCCTGAAATACTTGTAGACGTATTTTAGTTTTAGATGCATCCATTTATATTCATTTATGTGACAAGTTTTTCCGGACGGAGGGAGTATACATTTAGCATCCTCGTATTTTCCTTCATTCATCCACTATCTCGACCTTTCCAATCCAAACACGTTTTGACCTATGTTTTCTACTTTTTCTTCTGAAGAGAAGCATTATTGCATACTTATGTATCTTTTTTAGCGTTTCATATAAAGGTATCAAGGTGATGAAACTTTTATTAACCATGAGCCATCATCAAAAAATGTTTCATGGGAAGCTGAGGACGATGCAAGCCATTAGCAAGTTAATTTCATCCAATCACTTCATGTGCCAACAGTACTTGTCTCTTCAATAACCATGGCCTCTGTTGCGTTGCAAGATTGATCATCCCTAAAAGCAGTGTCCATATCCCATCAACAACATACTTCTTTGCCTTCAATTTAAAATTATCTGGTTCGAGGAAAGGAACGACAAAATGTTTTATTTGAGAGGAAATAAATGGTGCCAATATTTTTCATTAGATGCATTATTCACAACAATATTTTATGTCGTAATGCTAATCTGTACATCGGGTCCGTTTATGGAACCTGTACATGAGAACAATGCCATCTAATTGTACCTCGAGGTAATTCTTCAAAAGAAAAAAAAACACGCAGATATTTCGTTAGATACAACTAAAAAGCAGAATTGACATTCTTTCCTTCTCTCAAATGCCATCCGACAAGGAAAAACATCAACGACGAGAATATCACGATAAATATTTAGTGTATCACAAATATAGCGTAGAATTAAAGTACTCAATTTCCAGAATGCCAATTTAAGAACTTCAAGAAAACTCAGACCTAAGTTGATGCCAATTTAAGAACTTCAAGAAAACTCAGACCTAAGTTGACTTCGAGCCTGGGTTAGGGCACTCAACCATGAACATCTAGCTCAGTTGCTTGCTTATTTATGGGCTGATCCATTGGAGAGTAAAATAGGCGGTTATTAGGTAGGTATAAAAGTTTCTCATATGTGTAAGAGTAAAACTTGATGTTGTACCATAAAACCCTGCAAAAATTACAGCTACGTTTCAGAATCATCAGGGAATTTGAAGAAAAAAATACTTCCAATACACAACAAAATTTAGTAAGATATGAGACGTTATTTCATTCAGAGAGTACAAGATTAATTTGACCAGATTCAAACTCAAATCTTGCACAGAATATTCTAATTCAAAGGATACAAAAAGTAAATGGACAAAATCTACCAAGAAGTGGTGCTACATGTCTCTACTGCCACTGCTGGAAATGCTCCATGTATCGTCAGTATCAGTGGGAATGCCTAGTACTAAATAAGGGAGCTGTAATTTGAACAACAGAAGGTCCCAGAACCACACGTCAAGCAACATCTCGTAGCACATATAGCTCCTCATCCTCTGTATAGTGTAAAGAGCCCAATCTCATTCTCACTAATCTATCCATGAAAATGAACTGACATAAGTTTTAGCATGCCAAGGAAAGGAGATGGTAGCATTTGGTTTTGACAGGGTAGGGAGGAGCTCGGACAGAAAAAGGAGGTGGAGATAGCTTATTAGCCTTGCATGCAAAAATAACATGTCGAAGGCTGGGAGGAGATCGTGCGCGGACGGTCAGCGTGTTTGCTTGAGCGAGCTGATGGCCGACAGCTATGCTCGAGTGCAGACGGAGCGCCGAACTTGAGTTTGATAGGAAGCGGCATAGCTCGGACAAATGCCTGCGTCAGTAAAAAAAAAGTAAAAACTTCTCATAATTGCAGTCATCCATGAGAACAAAATTTTGCTAATTCACGAAGCTCATAGTCAGAACCTTAGAGGCATTATTCTCTTGTCTTGTCAGCGTGCTACACAGCCATAGTCAGAACTCGTAAGTTGTAGTACCGTTATATGCTTGGACACAAATTTTTGAGATAGATTATTGCTTGCTTCATGGACTCGTGCAATCAGAGTATCATAGTATCATTAACAATGACAAGAGCTTCCGAATTAAGTAAAAGATTGCTTCACCCTTCTTGAATGCTTTTTCAGAGAACCTGACAAACTAACAGGGCACTACGTAAGCGACCTAACATCCAAAATTACAGAACCAAAAAGATGCAGTATGTTCATTTCCTAATGATTTAAAATAGAACAGATGTGCCTATAATAACATAAGTAGGCTTACCTTAAGTACCTCTGCAAACTATCCTCCGAAGCCATTCGTACACCACTTTTTCCCGAACCATGATGCTGAGACAGGACTAAGAGTATCACTCAACTCAAGCAAGTGCCATGTAAAGCAACCAGTGAATATCATTTAAGCTAGCTGATAATAATGACAAATTATATTGTATGAATATGATGTTAGTACACTTCAGCCATCATTAAATAAGCAATGAGGATCATAATAGCAACTTCACGATTAGTATAGTGTCTGAAAAGAATACCAAATTAGAGGAACAATTCATATGTGCTTTCATTGGCAAAACAATTTTATTTTGACTTGGATCCATCGACAAGAATTCAAGAGGTCATGGAAAACGCTTTGCTGCAGATCAGATCGAAGGAAGCACCTGAGCTGGCCACTGAGTCTTCAGGGAGAGTAAACGTCAGCGGCTCCACATGGTTGGCGAAATAATCTTGAAACCTAAGTTACACCATTAATAAAAACAGTGGTGAGTAACATGAAACCTAAGATTCAGAGAGATCAATGAAGCCATCGTCAAAGGAAAATATTTTGGCTGCAATATTTTTGTAAAGCAAGTAAATCCAGTAATGTAAAATTAAGCAGATATACATGGCTCAATGATGCACTATCCCATATTAAGCAAAGTGTAAACACTTAAGCTGGGCCAAGGTAATGCAATCTTGGAGTGCTCACGATTGTCCCCATGAAGGCATTCAATAGGACGTTCCAGCTGATCCCTAGCTTGTGCATCACCAGCAGTTCTTGCTGCAGTTACATATGCGCAGATTTGACAGGGAACCATTAACTTCAGCAGAAGTTTTCTCAAGTAAACCGTCAAATTCAGACCTAGCACAGGGTGATACAATTTAGTCAGTGGTGAAATGGATTACCAAAAAGAACATAGGGGAGAACATGTATAGCATTTGTGGAGCATGTGCTTATTCTGGATTTAATGGTTTTTCAGATATAGTTAATTAATTTGCTCTCTTATTAGGCCAAAGATAATTGACTTATACTCCAGTATAGAAGAATCCTCTGCTACTGTTTCTATGAAAAAAGCTGATGACTTCACATCATTTCGGTGTGCCGTGTGCCGGTGTGCACATATATGCAGGCAAGCATCAAATATCCTAAGCGATTCCAAAAAGGTGAAGTCAGAGGGCCTGCACCATGCGAAAATTAGTAAATTCAAGAGAAGCACCGCTGCAACCTGCTCAGCGATGTGGGTTCTCACCAGATCATCGGCGGCCACGCGCGCCACGGCTCACGCATGGGTGGGGGCTGCACACATGCATATGTGCGGGCTGGCGGGCCGGCGTTGCAATCTAGTGCTTGGGGATTAAGAATGCGCGCTGCAGGACGGACACAAGCTGCTCATCTCCATCGCCTCCCGTCGATGCCGTATCGCAACGCGGCCCTGGAGCTGAGCTGCTGCAGGACACGGGCACCACTAGGACTTCCTCGCCGGTCCTCGCGCCCTCTCCTTCTCACTGCCCCTCCTTCCTTTCTATCTCTCGCCTCACATATGTCTCTCTCATAGGTGCAGCGCCACCGTATCCATGGAGAGACTCCGCCGGAGCTTGCCATCTCGCTCGGAACCGGCAAGGAACACCGCCGCCATGAACTTGGAGTTCAAGCCCCTCCGCTGGACCTCCTCCCGCGCCTCCTAGATCGCCTCCACGCCATCCTGGAACAGGATCCTGCCACTGCCTCACCTCCTCGTCCGGATCTGGCCGGAGATCGCCGTCGCCGCGCCCGGCGGCGCGCAGCAGCGTGGCAGGGGTGGCGGCGCACTGGAGGTGGAGATGTGGGAGGGGTCGTGCTCGTGGGTGTTTTTTTCCTTTCTCTCTTAACTAAAAAAGGATTGTGGGTTGAATACTAATAAGTGCAGCGTTCTTTCTGCAAAAACGAAACGTTTTCTGCAAAGCCACTTAAACAGGGACCGCGGGTTTATTTCAAAGAAACAAATGGGTTTTTTCACAAAAATGCCGGCGACGTACGACCTCAGCCAACCGCTGGTTTATTAGGCCTTACTTATATTATTATACAATGGGAGGTGCTTGGGGGTGCTTAGAGAAATAAACCAGGCTTTTCTTAAGCACCGGTGCTTATTTGTACAGGATTAGGCACCGGTGCTTCAGAAAAACCCGGTTTATTTTTCTAAGCATCTCTCTAAGCACCTCCCATTGTACAAGGCCTTAGTAGGTAGAGATAGCATATGCTTCTATTTGAAACAAAATGTATGTAACAAATCTAATCCTCTTTAGTAGAAAAAAAATGGTATTTTGTTATCTATAATGAGATGTATATACAAATTCTAATTTGGCAGCACAAAGTTATACATTCTATAAGATGTGAACGACGGACACCACAACCAGAGATATTCACATTAGCGACAAAGTTATCTACAATCCATGTGAACGACGTGTTTTGCTGAGGCGGCCGTTTCGGGGGCGTTGATTTTTGTTTGGCAACGATGATGACGTCAAGAGGAGCTTGGGTGGTGGCTCAGGCTTCGGTAGTTAGATCTTACAGGCATGTCTGAGGTGCTCTTTCATTGGTTGCTGAGTGGTTTTGAAGTCGAAGCTGCGGTGGAGCGAGTCCAGGTGGTGACGAAAACAAACAATCGCCAATCGGTGGTCGTTTGCGGAGGGTGTGGTCAGCGCAAGTCCTGCATATGTCCCTTGCAAAGCTCATCTTCAAAGTCGGAGTTGTCGGCTGTTCGCGTGTGTGGCCATCTGTTGGCATGTGCCAGGTTGGCCGATGGTACCCATGTTGCATGGGTTGAGTTGTATTGGTTTTAGCCTAATTTTCCTGAATTAACCAGGCAATTCTCACTATCTTCTTAATCACTGAAAATGGCAAGTCGTTTGCCTCGTTTAAAATAAACATCAGCGACAAATAAAATCCTTGGGCTGGCACTTGACAAAGTTGAAACGACTCCGCGCCTTCCAAATATGGGAAGGATATTACCGATGTTGTCCTGGGTTGGCAGCCCTCTGGGTGGCATCAGTTGCCAAACAAAGGAGAGATTAGTAGGAATCAAAACGCCAAGGATTGACCAAATCACAACAGCAAAATTGCGGTCATTTTTCATGTATACATGGAGTGTCAGGTCATAGCATTGCTGAAGCGGGCTAAAATTCAGAAGAATGGATGAGAACAGAAATGATGTAAAGTCAGGTCTCGGTTTAAAATGGGCATAAGAAAGTAGTATTTCAGTAGAGTTGTATCAGAATGCACAAGGGCTTAGTAACTGCAATACTAATTTACTCAAGGAAGAGATGCACAATTTACTCAAGTAAGAGCTGCTCAATTTTGTCAACAGAACAAACTGTAACAGGATGGTGGAATTATATGTTTATGTGTACACACCTTCACAATTATAACTTTATGTAACAATGCACAAAGGAGTAGAAGCTACAATATTAATTTACTCCAGGAAGAACTGGTCAATTCTGTCATCAGAACAAATTGTAATAGGATGGTGCAAATTCTATAAACCTTGAACGGGGTGCATAGTACCTTCCAAAGCCTATTAAC
Organism: Triticum aestivum; assembly: GCF_018294505.1. NCBI lineage: Eukaryota > Viridiplantae > Streptophyta > Magnoliopsida > Poales > Poaceae > Triticum > Triticum aestivum. The sequence goes on along the minus strand of NC_057804.1, from coordinate 435,850,439 downwards.
ATCAAGATGTAATAAGGCAAGAGAAAATGATTGTAACTATCATCTAATTGTTCAAACATTTGAGAAAGCTTAGAGAATCCGTCCTGCTACCTTTTCCTCCAACGTTCTCTTTTTCTTCTTTTACCTACAAAAATTAAGCATGTTCCACAAACTGGCAAAATCAGTGTTGTTACCAACAGACTTCCATATTATAAGAGGTATTCTGGAAGTATTTATGCTAACTAAATTCAATAAAGACCAAAAGCATAATAATTTTGGCAGCCTTGTATAAGGCTCGTTTCAATCCTCATGGTGCGTCTCCAAGCCCTGCAATCGAAACTAAAACATCACTTCGCATTGAAATCTCTTAACACCAGTTTATCTAACTAATCGAGCAAGTAGCAGTCCTGAACTGAAACCCCTAAACACCAATTCAGTTATCCATATTATACACATCCCTGCTACTACAAAATCTGAAAAATGAGAAACTAGACCCTCAGCAACAACTGACATAAAGGCTAAACCAGAGCAATCAATCATACTTCTGCCGTGGCACAAAATTTCTAATAGAATCACATCTAAGAATATTAATTGGAAGGAGAGAAAGGAACTCTAGGAATTCATGGTGGTAGATAAAGCAAATAAAATAATATTGTTCAGGAAACGAGACAATATTGGGGACACGAAAGGTTGTTTCGAGATGTTCCAGACAATCTAACAGTTAGACAACACAAAAAAAGGTTGAATCAAAGACAAACTAAAAACCAGACTACGATATAAACGGGTTACCGTTTTTTGCTTAGGCAAAGTCCGTTATGAACATTAGAAACCAAATTGAACTTATCTTTTTCTGTGTAGTAAAAAACTAAACAAGTGTTTGTGTTTTTCATCGAAAGGAAAAAAAATGTTAGGAGAGTAATATGCTTATGGCAGAATTAACACTGATAGCAGAAGAAGATACATACTTGAAATGTTGGACTAAATTTAGCCATGGGAGATATTCAAAAATTGGTGAGCATTGACAGCCAACCAAGCAAATGAAGGAATATCCATGACAAAATCAAGAACGGTAAATTAGCATCTAGAAGTATATAAAAACAAACATTCCGCTTTAGAGTGTTATCTCAGTATGAAATCAATAACTGGGACTAAAGAAGGTAACCATGTAGAGTGTCACACCTAAGGGCATTTTCTTAAGTACCTCTCTAGTAATATGACTCACTATTGATTGATTTTACTAAGGTATTCTATAGTTGGGTATTTATAAAGGAAAATCACTATGATTTTTTACCAGCGAATGGAGAGCAACTGAAAGACTTGTGTTTTTTAATTGCAATAACTAACCACATCAGGCTGCTGTGCAGACTTATCGTCAGTGAAAGATGCTACAGCTGAGCGAAATTGGCTTTGGATTTCTTCTGCCTGCTGCTCCCTCCTGCAACAATTATTTAGAACAACAAATAAGATAGAAGATAACTATGAGATGAGAGAAGGGCACACTAAAGAAGCACGTTCGTAGGAATGTATTCTAATAATATAGACGCTACAAATCAATAGAACTAAAATACTATAGCATTTCTATTAATAAATGATACGCACAGTCGTGCGTATTCCAGAAAAAAAATACTACAATATTTGGGATCAGCTAGATCTGTGTGTATATCACCAAATTGGAAGTTTAGTTACTTGTGGTACGTTTGATAGTAGTTGCCGGTTCTCATGCGTTGAAGTCAAGAATGGACCAGCAGTGACCAAATTTGAGTGCAACCATCCCCCGCAATTCGAGTTCTACCCCAGCAAGTACAGACACGTCCTCTGCGAACTCACACATATACAAAAGTGCCATAAAGCACACTGCGCTATGCCGCTACCACGGCTTCCAAAACATGTATAAAGACTGAAATAAGTGGACACATCCTGCTCACACGCAAGCATGAAATATAGGCAGCATAAAGCCGAACAATTCACGACGCTCTGCCAGATCCAGAAAAGCATTTTAGCTAGACAGAAAGCAAGCAAACCTCAAGGAGCAGAACAAAGATGAACAAAACAGGAGATCGAGACGCATCAACAGTGCAATACAAGAGATCATAGAACCTGCTAAATACATGGATATGAAGTGGTCAAAGCACCAGCATGCTACGGAACAGAGAAAAGACGGGTAAAAGAAGAGTTGTTCCATAGACAAATAAAAGAACAGTCCATTTATGTGAGTTGGAGAGGAGAAGCAGGCCAGCAGAGCAGCCAAGATGGAAGAGCATACCAAGGACGAGCAGAACCGAATGCAAAAATGGAATGCATAAACCAATCAAGATCAATTTTCACCTGAACCAGTAGATACACTCCTAAAGGTATTCATCCTAGTAGGTCCTATAAAAATCACAAGAAATCAGAGGATGGAACTTGACTGCCTTCTATATCATTTGGAGCTAGAAAAATTGCGACGAACCACTAATCCCTACTAAAACTAACTATCATTCCCCTGTGATATATGGATATATTAGAAAGTGGAGCAAAGCACCTGTCAGTTTTGTTTCATCGTGGGAAAGCTGTTATCCATGCGCAGCAGTGATTTCTCACGTGTTCTGCAAAACAAAAACCTATACATATAAGTATATAAGATCGCCATCAGTCCTCATGTAAGGAACTTTTCAGGTTACCACTGTAAGGCAATAGAAGCCATTCTCTTAATGTTCATGCAAATAATTAATCATCCAAAATGGAAGTAGCTGACTAACATCATATATCTGACCAATTACAAATAGCTGAAAAACAGTACTAACTCAGCACATTTAGCTACCACATGGTATAGTAAGAACAGGATAACATGATAAAGATAAACCGCTAAATGTGTATTAGTTGAATCAGAGAGCAACATAATACATGGGCATTCGAAAACAGAAGGTAATTTCTACAATGAGATTCTGTCATGGAGACTGATCAAATTTACAATATGGGCTTCCAAGGTATCATATGATATGTATGAAGCTAAATTCAAGTGTCTTATTATAAATTCAAATGAAAAAAATTCATGTGGTGTCTAGCCTTAAGTTTCTTCCATTATTTAGTTATTTTGTCACTGTGGTCATGCAGTTCAAAGCTTAGAAATATTTAGTAAACTGATGTACTGAAACAAAGTGACTGTCATCTTTTCCTTACCTAATTCAGAATCTTCAACCATAGGTACAGATCATGCCATCAGTCCACATAGCAAAGCTAATTGTGACGCCCGGGTAATTAAGCTACAGTAATCCCCGCTAATGATGCCACATCACCTCGGTTACTGTGGATAAACTCGCGTTAGTTCGGAACCTAGTTCGAATTTCAAATTCAAAATCGAGCAAACAATAAAAGTTTTCAAATATTAAAATTTAAATGTTCGGAGTGAGCCAAATAATGCATAGGTAATTATAGTAAAGAAACCACGATCATAAAATGTTTAGATGCTTAAATGTGACTGAAACAACAACATAACCAATATAATAAATGCCTTTTATTACTTATAAAATGTTAAAGTATTTTATTTAGGGGATTAAACTTTTGTAACAAAGATATAATTAGTAATATTGATTTTGGTACAACTTTTATGTTTTTATAAAACTTAAATAAGATGAGACTAAGAGTAAAACAGTAAAAGGAAAAATAAATAAATAAATAAAGACAAAAGAAAAAAAACAAACAAACAAGAAAAAGGTAGCCCCCCCCACTGGGCCAACCGGCCCAGCTAGTCAGCCGGCCGGCCAGCCCACTACCCCTGGCCTATATCCCCATAACCCCACTAAACCGAAACCCTAACCCCCACTCGCCCCACTCCCTCCCCCGAATCCCTTGGATCGGGATCGATCCCCCCACTCTCCCCACACGCCTCGCTCCCCCCACTTCTCGATCCCCTTCTAGATCGGGGCAACAACCTCGGCGCCGGCGCCCCGCTGCTTACCCCGCCGTCCCCCGTCGCTAGGCGCTCGTCGGACCCCGTCGGCGCCGTCCTGTCGTCTCTCCCTCGCCCTTCCCCTTGCTCAAGATCGTGCCCGAAGGCTGCAGACGCCGCGGCCACCGCCGCCCCGCTTGTACCTCGCCGGACGCCATCGCCGGACTGCCTCCCCGTCGTCCTCTCCGTCTCCTACTCGTCGCCGTCTTCCTCCTCAACGGCTCCAACGAGCCTCGCCGCCCCAGATCCCCTGCAACGGGGGTGAGCAACGACCCCCCTCTCCTTCTCCCCCCTGCTCCTGGCTGCGCCCTGGCCGCTCACATGACGGCGCGTGCGCCCGTCCCCCTCACCTCTGACCGAGCCCGCACTTCGTCGGAGCACACCGACACCCGCGCCCCGCTAGCTCCTCGAGCTGCGGCTGTGTCGTCCGCGAGCGCGCCATCGAACCTCCCCGTTGCTCGCCCTGCCCGACCACCGCTCCCCGCGCCCACCTCCGCAACCGGCTCCTGCCCCGCGCCCCGGCACAACCCCGCCGTGGCCTTGCCACTACCGCCAACGACGACTGGATTTGCTGCGCCTGTGGCCGGCGCCTCCCCCCCTGTCGATCTGGGCGTATGCCCAGTCGGGCTGGGCACCAGCGCCCGTAACGCCCGACCCAGTATGGCCCTCTGGGCCACTGCCAACGGGGCCCACGCCCCAGAAAGTTTTAATAAAAAAAAGGAAAATAAAATAAAAATAAATTATTAATTAATGAATTAATTAGTGGATTAATTAAGTTAATTAATCATGTTTAATTAATCTAATTAACTAGTTAGTTTACTTAAATAGTAATTACTTTAACCTAAACCCTAATCAACCTAACAGTGTATGACAGGTGGGTCCCACTGGGCCCACACGTCAGTTTGACCAGTCAACACCTCTGTTGACTGCCGATGTCATGCTGATGTCATGATGATGTCAGCAAACACTGTTATGGATAATGTTGAATTAAATTAAATTAACTCTGTTAATTCTAAAAATGATTAAAACTTTAGAAAATCATATAAAATAAACCGTAGCTCAGATGAAAATATTTTCTATATGAAAGTTGCTCAGAACGACGAGACGAACCCGGATACGCAGCCCGTTCGTCCACCACACACCCCTAACATATCAAACCCGCAACTTCCCCCCTCCGGTTCATCTGTCAGAAAACATAAAACACCGAGAATACTTTCCCGGATGTTTTCCCCCCCTTCACCGGTATCACCTACTACCGCGTTAGGGCACACCGAACACCGTGTATTGCCTTGTTACGCTTTGAGATGCTTTGTTTGCTCTGTTATTTATTGTGTTCCCTCTCCGTTACTTCTTTCCGATAGACCCCAAGACTGCCGGCGACCCCCAGTTCGACTACGGAGTTGACGACAAGTTGGTATCAGAGCCGACTGCCTGTAGGAATCCCCCTTCCAACTCCTTGGCCGAAGTCGAGTCTAGACTTTACAAAACTTTTACTGACATGGCTGTGCGGCCCATGGGCCCACGTCGCCATTGGGTGGTAGTAGGATCTTTTACTCCTCGACCTATACTCTGGGACTCCGATCTCTCTACTATTCGGGTTAAATGAATTTGCTAACTCTAAGATTAGGATCTCGTGATCGCATCCACCCGGAGAGCCCCTTACTGCAGAGGATCGCCTGCTACATCAGAAGATTCCGAAGATACTCTCTGATGTTCTCTCGAGACTTTGTGCCCATCACTTTTGCTATTCCTGACCACCGATAAATCCGTATGGATAACTACTTACACTTGCCATTCATATGATCATCCCCCATTGATCTTGTTATTACAAGATACCCCGAAGTTTTCTCTATTGTTCCGAGAATACTTTGTGCCTACTGCCTAGCAGTTCTTTGCCACATGAATACTCCCTTCAAATAAATTCTCGCACTTATCGAGTATCCGCTCATCCCCCAGTTGATCATGTGTTACACAAAAGTCTTTGAAATACCACCCGATATTCCGAAAATCCTCAGCAACCTATTGCTCTGGAATTTCTTGTTTGCTTTCATTACGATTAATCCCATAAGTATAGAAATCTTATTGACATTCCTTGTCATTATCATTTTGAGTCTATTGACTCAATATATTGCGAATACACGCAATCATCATTGATCCTTATAGATTACCTTTCCGGCTGAGCTTCCATTCTTTTAACTGGAATTGGTTCTCGACCAATCCAATTGTCGTTGATTGTACCCTAAGGCTATTCAACTTATCCATCCCTAATCAGAGCATTGCTTTTGATCCCTTGATTTGGAAATCATAATTCCTTTGCATTTGACAATTGAGTTAGTCAGTTGTTTCTATAATCTGATCTCCTTGCATTCTTCTTCCTCTAGTTGAGTACCGATACTCGTATCAGATCCTTTGTGGACCATCAAGTCCTTTGTTGGATTGTTATCCGACAGTGTCCTTCACATTTGATCACCTTGTGAGTTCTTCCCCTGATACATAATGCCTTTGTTAAGTTGTATCCTCTGCTTGGCCAACCATGCTCTGCTTTCGGGCTTGTGTTATTTACTCTTGAAACTTGTGGTATATGTTTCTAAGAAGCCCCTATGGGTTGAACATATGCCTTCTCTAAACCGTGTGAACCCGAAAGTTTTCACGAGTCATACTCTTCTGGTGCTTCACTAGATAAAATTTCAACACTGCAACTTCATCGAACGTGAGAAGTGAATGAAAGGTTATGCATTGGAGAAGTGGGAGTCGACCTTGAACTTGTGTTCATGCCCATGGACACGATGTAGATCTTATCATTAAAGCTTCTCTTAAATAAATTATTCCTTTGGTATAAGTTCATCTTATAACTAGGATCTGGCCTTTTGCACCCGTGGTTCCGACCATGATTGTTCTTCTTTGATCTCATTTCTCGGACAAGTTAAAACAATTGTCTTCTATGGATCAATACACCAGTCCAACCTTTACTTTGATCTTGTGTCGAGTATTACCCCCTGGTATCCCGAGATTATCATGGAACTGCATAACTTTTTATGAGTTCTTCATCAAGTGCTACCTTCCCACTGATTCCAATTTTTCGCGGGCTCTGAGTTATTGAACACTCAAAGACACCGATAACTGAACCGAGTCCGCTCTTCGGTTCAACAACTCTTCAGTAAGCTACTATAAGTACGAGTTTGTACCCGATCACGCCATTCCTAGCCTGTTTGGCTATATCATTGTCGTGACGATTCTAACTGTGCTACCTGGTCCTTATTCTCGGAGCACCAATTTTCGACGATGAACTAACCTTACGTCGATCCTCATCGTCATATCATTTCGCCTTGAACAACAAGCTTGGTTTCGAGTTTGTGTCGTACCCTTGGTTCCAATAACCTTTCACTTCATCATTACTTGACTTGATGTCGTTACCGATCGATTACATCTTCATGAACTCTCGCGACAAAGGTGTCGTGATCATCAACATTCTGAGCTCATCCAAGATATCAATTGAATTTATGATGAGGAATACCATCCTTGCCCTTGATGAATTGTATTATCGTCGACCACTTTATTGCCCTCCCACCAACACAAGCTTGTTCATGTTTGGTGTTATACCTTGAGTTCCTTGCTATCCAGCAATTGTTCTTCTTTACCTTGGAGTATTACCATCCTTATGTCAAGAATGTTCTGAGATTTGTTCCACCTCTTGAGAATTCTTGACATAGAAATACTTCTCACCATCACCATTCTTTCTTGGTCCCCGTGTTAATTCCAACAAGTGAACGGTCTTGTTTGGATTCTTTCCTTCTAGCAACCCTATTTTTTGAAGTTAATGGTCGAAAGTTCATTCTTAGGCTATTGACTATTGAATCACCATTCTGACATTGGTCGTGCAACCCAACCCATATTTCGGGTGCACCTTTCAACCAATGTTTAATTGTGTATGTTTTCCTCGAGCATACATCATTATACCATTTGATCTGACAAATGTCATCTTCTTGTTCACATTATTGTGGAAATCCATCTTTTGAAAATCTCAATGAATTGTCGCTGAGTCAATCAGCCACCTCCTCACCTCTCCTTGGTTTAATGATGAACTATTGTTTCAGGAACCCGCTCCCATAGTTCATTTCCCGAGAATCTTGCAATGCCATTTCAACGATTTGTGTTGCGCCTTTTCTTCTCGGACATCCTGAGTCTGAGGCATCATGACACCAATTGGATCTGAATCTCGGTCAGATATGATGGTTGGGACAACTTTCCAGGAGTTATGTTGTTTGTCCTTTGATGACCCGGTAACATGATGTCATGCCTAGTACCCCCCCCTGGCTGGAGGACCTATCATTATGATTTCTTTTGCAAGGATAACCATTCCTCCTGGAGGAAGTGGTAGGACTTATTTTATAAGTTACTCCTGATGGATCATTGGTGTATCCAAAGTCGGGCCCTTGATTGAAACACCATATCATTGCTACCTGAGGCATGTCTGTGGTACTCCGTTCATCACCAAGAACATTTGAAGCACAATGCTAAATTCTCTTTATCAAATATCCAAACACCGTTGTATGGGTAATGTCATGAAATTTTTCTCCCCTTACCTAAAATGGTTTTCTACCTACTATCCTGTCATGGATATCATCTGCTTGTCCTTTGGAAGGATATACCCCTGGAAAATGTGTTTAAACACATTTTTCCTTTCCATTGATCTGGTTAAATCCGATAATCATATCTTCCTTTCCATTGTTTGGTTTAACCTTTCTTGTGATCTATGAGATCTAAGCAGTAATATTCTCCTACTTTTGTAAACACCTCGGTGTACAATGCTGTCAGAAAGACCCTGTTATTTTGGTGATGACATTCCGGTAACCACCGATGGACGAGAACTTTGCCTATTGGTCCGCCTCATTCAACAAGCAGGAAGATGGTTCTCTTCGTCTCTCGCCCTTGGTACCGACATTGTTGCCGACATAACTGTCAGGCTATCCTCTAACATGCCTTGCTTACATGATTGTGCAAGACGTCATTGCCTTTCCTACTTTTAACCCACATGATGGGCCCATAACCCACAGTTCCACAGGATCGAAACCTGACCCTCCTGTACCCCCTTTCCCAAAGTCAATACTCACGCTTGGCTTCGTGTGTAATTCGCGAGCCACCTTCCTAGTGATCTATTCTGGAAACAGATGCAATATTCAATCTCGTTGCTTTGTACCCCTTTCGCGTGTTGTTTCAGACATCGAACGATTGCCTACCCGTTTGAAACTTCTCATGGTACCTTCTTACTTTACTCTCGATAATTTCTTAAGTATCTATTCGAGAGTTACTTCTACCACATTCTCTCAGTTATCTGCTAGGTAGTTGACCTTGAAGGTCCGTTCTTCAGTAGTTACCCCTTATCATTATCGTAAGTACGATGGAGTTCCTGAAGAAAGGACGACAACTTCATCATGATGCATTGATGCATAGGAATGAAGACATCAGCGCTATGGATCGACCACTTCGAGAAGAGCAACCAAGACCGAGAAGAATCGTTAGAATTTCGTAACCTATTCTTCCCCCTTACTCCCCTCCTAAATCTCGGGACGAGATTTCTTGTAATGGAGGAGAATTGAGACGCCCGGGTAATTAAGCTACAGTAATCCCCGCTAATGATGCCACGTCACCTCGGTTACTGTGGATAAACTCGCGTTAGTTCGGAACCTAGTTCGAATTTCAAATTCAAAATCGAGCAAACAATAAAAGTTTTCAAATATTAAAATTTAAATGTTCAGAGTGAGCCAAATAATGCATAGGTAATTATAGTAAAGAAACCACGATCATAAAATGTTTAGATGCTTAAATGTGACTGAAACAACAACATAACCAATATAATAAATGCCTTTTATTACTTATAAAATGTTAAAGTATTTTATTTAGGGGATTAAACTTTTGTAACAAAGATATAATTAGTAATACTGATTTTGGTACAACTTTTATGTTTTTATAAAACTTAAATAAGATGAGACTAAGAGTAAAACAGTAAAAGGAAAAATAAATAAATAAATAAAGACAAAGAAAAAAAACAAACAAGAAAAAGTTAGCCCCCCCCACTGGGCCAACCGGCCCAGCTAGTCAGCCGGTCGGCCAGCCCACTACCCCTGGCCTATATCCCCATAACCCCACTAAACCGAAACCCTAACCCCCACTCGCCCCACTCCCTCCCCCGAATCCCTTGGATCGGGATCGATCCCCCCACTCTCCCCACACGCCTCGCTCCCCCCACTTCTCGATCCCCTTCTAGATCGGGGCAACAACCTCGGCGCCGGCGCCCCGCTGCTTACCCCGCCGTCCCCCGTCGCTAGGCGCTCGTCGGACCCCGTCGGCGCCGTCCTGTCGTCTCTCCCTCGCCCTTCCCCTTGCTCAAGATCGTGCCCGAAGGCTGCAGACGCCGCGGCCACCGCCGACCCGCTTGTACCTCGCCGGACGCCATCGCCGGACTGCCTCCCCGTCGTCCTCTCCGTCGCCTACTCGTCGCCGTCTTCCTCCTCAACGGCTCCAACGAGCCTCGCCGCCCCAGATCCCCTGCAACGGGGGTGAGCAACGACCCCCCTCTCCTTCTCCCCCCTGCTCCTGGCTGCGCCCTGGCCGCTCACATGACAGCGCGTGCGCCCGTCCCCCTCACCTCTGACCGAGCCCGCACTTCGTCGGAGCACACCGACACCCGCGGCCCGCTAGCTCCTCGAGCTGCGGATGTGCCGTCCGCGAGCGCGCCATCGAACCTCCCCGTTGCTCGCCCTGCCCGACCACCGCTCCCCGCGCCCACCTCCGCAACCGGCTCCTGCCCCGCGCCCCGGCATAACCCCGCCGTGGCCTTGCCACTGCCGCCAACGGCGACTGGATTCGCTGCGCCTGTGGCCGGCGCCTCCCCCCTGTCGATCTGGGTGTATGCCCAGTCGGGCTGGGCACCAGCACCCGTAACGCCCGACCCAGTATGGCCCTCTGGGCCACTGCCAACGGGGCCCACGCCCCAGAATGTTTTAATAAAAAAAAGGAAAATAAAATAAAAATAAATTATTAATTAATTAATTAATCAGTGGATTAATTAAGTTAATTAATCATGTTTAATTAATCTAATTAACTGGTTAGTTTACTTAAACAGTAATTACTTTAACCTAAACCCTAATCAACCTAACAGTGTATGACAGGTGGGTCCCACTGGGCCCACACGTCAGTTTGACCAGTCAACACCTCTGTTGACTGCTGATGTCATGCTGATGTCATGATGACGTCAGCAAACACTGTTATGGATAATGTTGAATTAAATTAAATTAACTCTGTTAATTCTAGAAAATGATTAAACCTTTTAGAAATCATATAAAATAAACCGTAGCTCAGATGGAAAAACTTTCTATATGAAAGTTGCTCAGAACGACGAGACGAACCCGGATACGCAGCCCGTTCGTCCACCACACACCCCTAACATATCAAACCTGCAACTCCCCCCCCTCCGGTTCATCTGTCAGAAAACATGAAACACCGGGAATACTTTCCCGGATGTTTTCCCCCCTTCACCGGTATCACCTACTACCGCGTTAGGGCACACCGAACACCGTGTATTGCCTTGTTACGCTTTGTGATGCTTTGTTTGCTCTGTTATTTATTGTGTTCCCTCTCCGTTACTTCTTTCCGATAGACCCCAAGACTGTCGGCGACCCCCAGTTCGAGTACGGAGTTGACGACCACTCCTTGCCAGAGCAACCAGGCAAGCCCCCCCCTTTGATCACCAGATATCGCCTACTCTTTTCTCTATACTACTTGCATTAGAGTAGTGTAGCATGTTACTGCTTTCCGTTATTCCTATCTGGATGCATAGCCTGTCCTTGCTACTACTGTTGTTACCATTACCTGCTATCCTACAGCTTAGTATAGGATGCTAGAGTTCCATCAGTGGCCCTACACTCTTGTCCGTCTGCCATGCTATACTACCGGGCTGTGATCACTTCGGGAGGTGATCACGGGCATATACTATATACTTTACACAGTTACATTACTTATGGTACTGTTCGGAGATGGGGGCTGAAGGGGCAGGTGGCTCCATCCCGGTAGAGGTGGGCCTGGGTTCCCGACGGCCCCCGACGGTTACTTTGAGGCGGAGCGACAGAGCAGGTTGAGACCACCTAGGAGAGAGGTGGGCCTGGCCCTGTTCGGCGTTCGCGGATATTTAACACGCTTAACGAGATCTTGGTATTTGATCTGAGTTGGCTACGAGCCTATACGCACTAACCATCTACGTGGGAGTAGTTATGGGTATCCTGGCGTCGTGGTATCAGCCGAAGCACTTCAGACGTCAGTGACGGAGCGGCGCGCGCCAGATTGGACTGGAACTCCTGCTAGGCTAGGTCTGCTTCCGGCCGCCCTCGCAACATGCAGGTGTGCTATGGGCGATGGGCCCAGACCCCTGTGTGCTTAGGTTTAGACCGGCGTGCTGGCCTCTCTGTTTTGCCTAGGTGGGGCTGCGACATGTTGATCTTCCGAGGCCGGGCATGACCCAGGAAAGTGTGTCCGGCCAAATGGGATCAAGCGTGTTGGGTAAGTTGGTGCACCCCTGCAGGGAAGTTAATATATTTGAATAGCCGTGATCTTCGGTAACAGGATGACTTGGAGTTGTACCTTGACCTTATGACAACTAGAACTGGATACTTAATAAAACACACCCTTCCAAGTGCCAGATACAACCGGTGGTCGCTCTCCCTCAGGGATATGAGGAGGGGATCGCCGGGTAGGATTATGCTATGCGATGCTACTTGGAGATGCTACTTGGAGATGCTACTTGGAGGACTTCAATCTACTCTCTTCTACATGCTGCAAGACGGAGGCTGCCAGAAGCGTAGTCTTCGACAGGATTAGCTATCCCCCTCTTATTCTGGCATTCTGCAGTTCAGTCCACTGATATGGCCTCCTTACACATATACCCATGCATATGTAGTGTAGTTCCTTGCTTGCGAGTACTTTGGATGAGTACTCACGGTTGCTTTCTCCCCCCTTTTCCCCCCTTTCCTTTCTTTCTGGTTGTCGCAACCAGATGCTGGGGTCCAGGATCCAGACGCCACCGTCGACGATGACCCCTACTACACCGGAGGTGCCTACTACTATGTGCAGCCCGCTGACGACGACCAGGAGTAGTTAGGAGGATCCCAGGCAGGAGGCCTGCGCCTCTTTCGATCTGTATCCCAGTTTGTGCTAGCCTTCTTAAGGCAAACTTGTTTAACTTATGTCTGTACTCAGATGTTGTTGCTTCCACTGACCCGTCTATGATCGAGCACTTGTATTCGAGCCCTCGAGGCCCCTGGCTTGTATTATGATGCTTGTATGACTTATTTATGTTTTAGAGTTGTGTTGTGATATCTTCCCGTGAGTCCCTGATCTTGATCGTACACATTTGCGTGCATGATTAGTGTACGATTGAATCGGGGGCGTCACAATAATGATGCAACCCCTGCCAATAATAGAGCTCTATCCTCATATCCCTAAAGAAATGAAAAACAAGCAAATGGTTGTCATCTTTTTCTTACCTAATTCAGAATCTCCAAAGTTAGGTATAGATCATGCCATACGTCCACATAACAAAGATCAACCATATCACTTTGTGGAAATGATGCATTCACTGCCAAAAGTAGAGTTCTCTCCTCATATCCCTAAAAATTAAAAACAAACAAATCAAAATTTATGTCTAAAAACATACTCAAATAAGCAAATCCGAGGCAATATACACCATGGATTGACCAAAGTGCAAGAAATCAGAGGCAATATGCAGCATGGCTTGATCAGAGTGCAAGCCAACAAGAGGAGAAGAGAAAGGCTAGAACCTGCAAGCTGAAGAAGAAGAGCATGTCATTGAGGCAAGGAAGGAGAGAAATCTGAATCGTCCAGTCGCGTCATCTCCGAAGGCGATGACCACAGGCATATCCTCTTCCACCCCCGCATCTTTGCCCTCTTTTCGACCTTCATCCCCTCCCGTGCTGCTACTCGGGTGCGCCTCCTCCCATGACAGCGCCTGACGGAATTGGCCGATTGGTATCGGCGGCTCTGTCTTCCCCATCTTCCTCGTCGTTGACCACTCAGCTAGCTCTAGAGAAGAGGAGATGGAGAATCGAAGGGGAGGAAGAGGGCCATGGTGGTTGTCAAGAGCAGGAGAGGAGGAGAGATGTGAATGTCCGACACCGGCCGGAGACCCTCTCCCATCCATCGTCACACCTCCCTCTCCTCTTTCCTCTCTGTTTCTCCCTCCTCTCCTTCCTTTCTCTCTCTCCCTCATCTTTTCTCTCTCCTATAGGGACCTGTCCATGGCACTAGATCGAATCAAGTGCCCCGACCATCATCTTTTGCCTGCAGGTCGCCGCCGCTGCTAGAGATGCCCGCCGCCACGCCCGCACGCCTCGGATGCAGCCGAATCGACTACTCCTCCACACCAGTGAGATGAACCAGTGGCGGCTGACGAGGGAGGAGGGAGTGGTGCTGCACTGCGCTGTGGGCGTCGAGGGGAAAGACAACAGGGTTTGTGGAGTGGCGGCTAGGGTGGAACCACGCCGAAGCAGGGCAGCAAATGCGCTAGGCGCACGCGCGAGCGAGGAAAGGGCAGTTTCACCCAGTAAAGTTTCATGTAGCCAATCGGTAGGGACCCCAAGCCCACCAGTCATGGACCTGGAAAATCAATCGCGAGGTGAAACCAACAGTAAGAATCAGATGGATCTGCCTACTTGGCTGATCAAATTCAACGCGATTGAACGACCAGGAACATCCCAATCCAGGGTAGCTCCATGTAGGAGGGTTGGCTAGCATCCTTATAGGTTTAAATACATCTTCGATTCTCCATATGGTTTAGAAATAATTGGTGTGCCCGATTGGCCTATTATGGCATGTCCGGGCCCTAGTGAATGGTGCTAGGATTGATTTCCTGGCTGGTATTTGTACCAACGGATTCCAAGACGAGCTATTCTAACAAATTCTCTAGAGCCTCTATGATGGTTGTAGAGGGCCGACTCCAGGATAGAGCTCTATAATTCTTTTTTCACATGGGCGCCGTCTTGGTCCTCCCCCTCCCCTCGGCACTCAGGGTGAAGGCTTTGTCTGCTTTGGTTGACGCGATGGCGCGGCGCCTAAGGGCATTATCTTCTGGGGGCGTCATCGATGTGTGGGTGGCTGTCAATCGTGGCAACATATCTCCCGCGTTTTCCTTGGCACAATTCTCGTGGTGCTTGGTAGTGCATTTTTCTTTGTTTTTAGCGTCTTGTGTGTTCTCCCGTATTTTTTCACTTTTGATCAGTTTTTGAGGATTTTCTTAACATCATGTATTGTTTGGAGGTGTGCTTTATATATGAAGTGGGACGAAAGTCTATTTTGAGAGATGTAGTGCTCTTAGCATCGTGAATTTTTTATTTTTCATAGAAGGGCGTTGATGCTTTGTTTCCCATCATGTCTTTACTAGAGCAAATTCAAGTCAAAGGTACACACAATTGCAGTTGCCTTGATGGGCGGACCGTGACCTCGATAGATTAAGGCCTCGATATGGAGCCATGTAAAATTATACACTTGGAAATATCATACATGTGTATTTTACCAGTATTTTATAAGTGGCTAAAAACCAGCTTTTGGATACAGGTCTCATGAGGAGCTCTTCGAGCAGCACAACCACAACTCTCGGCTCAATCCCCATTGCTATCTCCGTAGCACACCGTTGCACACCTCCGCCTTGCAATCTAGCATGTTGTTGCACACATCCACCTCTCTGCGTTCTCATCCCTCTCTGGTTTCTCCCTACCCCCCCCCCTGGTGCAAACCTCGACTCAAGCCTATCTTGTGGCGGATGCGGGCTGCTTCAGTACAAGCTTGTGGCATGTTTCCATATTGTCCACCGCGGAGCTGGTCGGCCTATATGCCTTGCTGCCACATCCATAGAGTCCGGTTAGGAGAAGACATGTCGCAAGCGTCGTGGAGCTCGTTGATGTTTTCCTCGCCTCTTCAATGACTAATGGCTTGAATAACATGCCCCGCAACTGCTCACACCTGTGCTCTCTGCCTGACCAAGACCATTGCCTACTCTTTGTCCGCGGTGGCATCCCCATCCCTTGTTGTTATGCCAACTTAGTCCTCGTCCTTGCATGAGAGAGCAAAATAGCAGATGGGTCTCGATAGATGAGAGGGGGAGGTGGAAAGAAGCTATAATGGGATCATGTATGCAAGTGGGTCCTCTGGCTCAGATGGCTTATCTTTTTTATTCTACCAAAACTTCTGGGATTTGATCGAAGAAGACATTATGGCGTTGGTTAGAGATTTTGAAAACGACTCTTTGGATATTCGAAGGCTTAACTACTTTATTTTAACATTGATACCCAAAGATCCCGATGCCAAGGATATGAGGAAGTTTAGGCCTATTAGCCTCAGTAACTGCTCTGTTAAGATGTTTAGCAATGCTATGACCAATCGAGTGTCTTCTTTCGGTCAAAGACTCTTGTCTCCTTGTCAATCTACTTTTGTCCGGGGTAGACTCATTCTAGAAAGCATGGTTATGACCCACGAAGGAATTCATGAGGTGCTTAGTTCTGGTAGGCCTGGGGTTGTCCTCAAGTTAGATTACAAGAAAGCTTATGATCGAGTTAATTGAGACTTTCTAGTAGAAATGTTAACTTCCCGAGGGTTTGGAAACAAATGGATTGGTTGGATCTTGTCCATACTTCAAGAAAGCTCATTTTGTGTGACAATCAATGACACTAAGGGTCCATACTTTGTTGGGGGGAAAGGGCTCAAGCAAGGAAACCCCCCCCCTCTCTCCCATGCTTTTTAACTCGGGGCAAATGTTTTCTCTAGGATCCTAGCCAAAGCTACCAGAGCCAATATTATTCATGGGATTATTCCTTATATAATACATGTGAGTCTGATCAGTTTACAGTATACCGATGATATGATTCTGTTTTTAGATCCTAACCCTACCTATGCAAAAAATGAAAGTAGCTACTTCTTGCTTTGATCAGATGTCTGGAATGAGAATTAATTATGATAATTGTGATCAATTAACCATAAATGTTGATGACGCTTCTGCTGACTGCTTTCCTAGATTTTGTGTGTTAAAATTGGGTCTTTCCCTCTTAAATCTTAGGAGTTCCTCTACACTAACTTAAGTTTAGGAGGGAGGACATTCAACCTATTATCGATAAGATCATTGAGAGGATATGTGGTTGGAGGGGCATATTACTTATCTATGAGGCTAAGCTCATTCTTTTACAAACTTATATTGCTAGCATTTCAATGTACCTCATGTCTATAATAAAATTTCCTAAATGGGATATTAGAGTTATTACTTCTCAGATGGCCCCTTTCTTTTGGAGTAACTTGGGAAATGTGCATAAGTACAACCTTGCCAATTGGGGATTTGTATCCCCCAAAAAAGCTTTTGGGGTTTTGGGTATGGTTAACCTTAGGGAATTCAATCTAGCCTTGTTGGCCTATTGGTCTATGGTCTAAAATATTCTTTGCGAGAGGGGATAAAAATTGGATTGGCCTACTAAAGCATAAGTAGAGTACAGATAACCTAATATGCTTTGGTCTAGAACTAATGTTGGCTCCCCATTTTTGATAGGGATTACTTGGTCCTTTATGGGGTCGGGCCTTTCTATAAATGGGTGTTGGGAAATGGGACTCACATTAGCTTCTGGCATGATATCTAAGCTGGAGGGTTGACACCGAAACTCAGTTCTGGGATGCATTTGAAAATTTTCAACAACAACATTGTAGTACTTCCCAAGTCTAGGATGGTTGCACACTTAAACTCACATTCAAAAGGTGTGTGGATGTTGAATTTCTAGTTAGATGGCATGAATTGTTGGCTATGTCACGTAATTACATCCCCAATCAAGATGATGACCACCCTATTTATATGCTAGAACCATCTGGTTTGTACTTTGTCAAGTCTTTTTATCATGTGATGAATTGGGGAGGGGTATGTACCCCCATTTGGAAAAACTTCTGGAAAACTATGGTTCCCCGCAGATTCTTGGCGTTTGTATGGCTAGCATTCAATAACAAAATCTTGACCCGTGATAACTTGAGTAAAAGACATGTAGTTAGTGGCACAACATGTCTTTTCTGTTCAGAGACTAAGTCTGTCTCCCAGCTTTTCTTTGATTGTCTTGTGGCAAACAATATTTGGGCTGACTATCACATTCCTAGTCTGGTATGCACCTTGGCTGGCTAATCATGTTTGCACCATGTTTAAACTTCAATTGAATTTGAAATGGGGAATGAACAAAACCCTAGCACCACTTAATTAAACTAGGTTCAACTAAAATATTTTGCAATGAACCCGAAATGCCCTCCAAAATGTTCATGATTTAAGTAAAAAGGTGAAAACCTCAGCCCTAGATGATGCACATTTTTTGATGGCATTTATGGACTTTGAATTAACTAATATGATATTTGGATTGGAGTTATAAAATCCTATAAATAGGTTATAGCTCCAAATATTCTGAAATTAATTGAGGGCCACTAGAATAATTCAGAAAGTACCCACAAAAAGTTTTAGAATTTACAAAAATGATTTAGTGCTAAAACTAAATCAATACAGAAAAGAAAACAGAAAACAACTTACCTGGACCACTTATTACCTATGGAGCCCACCTGGCCGGCCCATCAATCTGCTGGCTCGTGCCATCCATCTTCAAGCTTTGGCAGTAGGCTGAGGCGAGACAGGCACGACGCGCCCGCGCGCCACACCACCTTGATAATTCCCAAGTGCAAGGAATCATCGTAGCACTTTCCAAAGATGGAAGTGGTAAGTATGGAGTGTCGAACCCACAAGGAGCTAAAGGTAAGATCGATATTCTCTCAGGTCCTATATGCCAGTGATACAACCCTATACGTACACCGAACGTTTGCTTTTATCTAGAAACGAGAAATAAAACTACGTTGTGGGTATAAATAGGATAGCTTTACATGATAAAAGAGGACTAAAACATAAAATAGGTGCTACCTAAATAAAGTTAGAATATATTACAATATATAACAAATAATGAGTGTGGAATAATGATGGTATGGTGTGCAGAATTGTCCCTAGGCAATTAGCCACGATACTAGACCAATGGCAACATTTTATGTGGGAGAGGTCTCTCTAGCATGTTGCCCCTTACTTGGAACTCTATGCACTTATGATTGGAACTATTGGCAAGCATCCACAACTACCAAAGTTCATTAAGGTAAAACCAAATCATAGCATTAAGATATATTGGTCTCGCTTCAACCCCGTATGCGTCAATTTCTATGGTCAGAAGAAGTTTCCGTCACTCTTGCCCTCCAATGCATAGTCCTATCAACATACAACTAACCTATGGTGTGATCCACGCGCGCTCATATATGGGCACCAAAGTACAACAACATAACCATAAGCAATTGAAGCTAATAATAGCAATTCACCAATTACTTAGAGGATAACAAAAATCTACTGAAACACAATATCGATTACCCAAGTCATTGGATAATAATTCACATCACAAAAACACCATGTTCAAGTAGGGGATTACAATGGGCTGCGAGAGAGTGCACCACTGAAAAGATGCGAGGAAGGTGATGAAGAAAATGACGTTGATGAAGACGATCATCGTGGTGATGGTTCCCTTGGCGGCACTCTGGCGCCACCGGGAGAGAGGCTCCCCATTCGGCTTGCTCCTCCATGCCCCCCTAGATAGGAGGAGGTTTTCTCCTCTAGTCCTTGGCCTCCATGGCACCCGGAGATCTATAACTCCGATCGAGCTGAATTTTTTTACAAGATTTTCTCCATAAATTAGCTTTCTTGTGGAAAAAGAACAGCCCCAACCAACTTAAGGGGTGGCCACAAGATCACTTGGCATGCCCTAGGGGGTGGGGCACGCCACCGAGCTCGTGGGCCCCTCGAGCATCATCTTGCATTGATTCTTTTTCCCAAAAATCATATATAATCCATAAAAGTTACCGTAAGTTTTCATCATGTTTGGACCTTCCTAGATATGGATTTTTTGTCAAACAAAAATATGCAGGAAATAGGAACTGACCATGGGCACTGGATTAATAAGTTAGTCCATAAAAATAATATAAAAGTTCACTAAAACCATATATAATTGATGTAAATATAGCATGAATTCTTCATAAACTATAGATACATTGGAAATGTATCAACATACCCAAGGTTAATTCCCACTCGTCCTCGAGTAGGTAAATGATAAAAAATAATTTATGAAGTGTGAATGTTAGAATAGAACAAACCTTTGATCACATATGCAATTATAATTCTAATAACAAGTAACATCATTTCATTAAGTTCAACATATCATAAAGTGGTAATGAAGTATCTCGCTAGCCCTTTCTGAAACCAAAACATAAATGCAGAGCATCTCTGAAGTTCAAGCGGCGACTAAACATTGTAATTCAGGGTAGAAAACATCCACTCATGCTCACACCCAACATTAATTAAACCAAATCTATGTTACACTAATAATGCCAATAGTGCTCTCAGCATTGGTACTTGAATGAGAAGGTGATGAATCAACAATAAAAAGTAAATAACATAAAAGTAAAAGAAGGACATTACGACAGAGCTCATTGCTTAAAACAGAGATAATTCACTTGAGAGGTGTACTTTTCTGTCAGCATTACGACAAAGGTGTCCAATATCTTCCATGGTAAACACGTTAATTGTGGTTCCCATGCAAAAGATTTTTCTCCTTTCCACCATACTAACACAAACCATGGCTAGTCAAATCCACGGGTACCTGCAGACTTTCAAATTTCCGGAGGAGTATTTGTATAAATAGCTTAGGACTGGGCATCCATTTTACCAGCCTCCCTCAAATTTGACGAGTGAATAAACTCTCATCGACAAGTAAAACACACTTAGCATGGAAGATATTGACTATCCCATTGCTCCATGCACTACAAAAAAAGACACATCCGTGACATTTTGGGCCAAACGAATTTTTCTGTCATGCTTATGACACTTCTATGACAATAATTGTGACAAAACCACGTATCATCACAGATGTGGTGGGCTCCTACTTCTATGGCAAAAAATCATGACAGAAAATGGGCTTTTCGTCCTGGGCGGGCTGGGGACGCACCTGCATGACATTCTTTGGGTCATCCATGATGGAAAAAACCGTGGTAGAAGCGAGGGCGAGGAAAATTTCGGGGAGTTCCCGGTTACGGTGGGTGGTCGGGCCGAGCAATGCATGGAGGTTTGCGCATTTCTCTCATATAGGTACGTGCGCGTGTGTGAGAGTTGTTGGGCGCTCTAACTGAACCCCGAACGAGGCGTTCGCTTACTGACCCCGAGAGATTGCACTAGCTACGTTACTGAACCTGAGCGATCGATCCCTTGGCTGTTAACTGAACCCGAGCTATTCCTTCGCTACTGCTGCTAAGTGAAGCCGATCGGACCTACTGCCTCTTGATGAATAGTGACTGTTGTTGGGGGTTGGATAAACAATTCCCGGTGGGGGTTGGATGAACATGGCCCCGTGGTAGTAGAGGTCATTGCCACTAGATGAACAGGACCCCGATCGAGGAGGTGCGGGTGGATGAACAGGACCCTGTGGAGGGCTGGTTGAACAGTAGCCGATGGAGGCTAGATGAACAGGACCCCGTGGAGGGCTGGTTGAACAGTAGCCGGTGGAGGCTGGATGAATAGTAGCCCGTGGATGAACAGTAGCCGGTGGAGGCTGGAGGAAGTCGATGGTGGATGAACAATAGCAGGTGAAGGCTGGAGAAAGTCGACGGTGGATGAACAGTAGCCCGTGGAGTCCCGTTTTGCGGTACGCCACACCCCTCCCAATG
Source organism: Triticum aestivum (assembly GCF_018294505.1). Lineage (NCBI taxonomy): Eukaryota > Viridiplantae > Streptophyta > Magnoliopsida > Poales > Poaceae > Triticum > Triticum aestivum. The sequence goes on along the minus strand of NC_057804.1, from coordinate 435,828,715 downwards.
AACATGACCCTGTTTCTACCGTAGGCGCTCCAACACAAGTCCGCTTCCTCCATTTAGCGGTACGCCACACCCCTCCCGATCAACACCACCCAGTTTCAACCGTAAGAGCTCGAACACAAGTCTGTTTCCTCCGTTTTGCGGTATGCCAGACCCCGTTTCAGCTGTCCTATTAAAGCCGGTTAGCTCCCGTTGAACAGGAGCATTTTGATCCAGTCTGTTGCCTCCCGATGAATAGGACGTAGTTTTTCCGTTTCGACCCAGCCGGTTGGCCGCCCGATGAACAGGACGCCGTTGCTACGTCTGTTACCTCTCCATGCACATGAGCCCTGGTTGTCCGTATGCGCGAGTACGCATTCGAGACCCCGCCAATATGTACGTACGTGGTCGTATATTTTCCCCCTGTGGTTGTACGTACGTGTACACGATTTAGACGGGACTTCCTGAACTGCTACGTCAGGTGCTCTACTACAACACGTGCCGCTACTTACTCGGCCATGATTCATACTTGCAGAGAGACTAATCGACCGGTATGTACGTACACGTTTGCGACCAGACAAACAACGCTATGTACGCTTCGACCAGATGGGTCCCAGCTGTCAGGGAGGATAATGAGGCACTTCATTGCGTGTGAAGATATATCTGGTGGGTCCCAGCTGTCAGGGGGAAGAATCATTTTTTTGCTTGTAATATGGATGCACTTCCTTGCGTGTGAAGATATAGCTGGTGGGTCCATCTGTCTGCCTCACCACATACAATACTCTTCCAATGGCTGTCATTCATTGACTATGTTGACCATGTCATGCGGACAGCACCCATGCGGTGGACGACGACAAGGCCTAGGAAGGGAATGACATTGAGCCAAGGAAGACGAGGCAGGTGGATGCCCACGCGGAGGGGAGTATGAGGGTTCAATGGTTCGGCTACAATGTAAGGCTGCCATAGCCGAAGAATAACAGGGGATGTGGGTGAGTACAAGGAAGGCCTGGCCAGTGGTAGTATGGTTGGGCGATGAGGCCTGCGCGGTAGCACAACCAGCCATGGGAGGCTAGAGCAGGTGGTACGGTGGGTGCTGGTTTGGGCGGCTGGAGCAAGAATATCGGAGGTTGAAGACGCAGCTCAGCCATTGGATTAGCATCCAACGGTCAATGCAGCGAGACTCGTTTATTGACTAACTTGATAAAGCCCTGCATACACATCAACTTAGTAGGCCCACAAGTCAGCCTCCAAATCTGGTGGGTCCCAGCTAGTAGGGCATTTTGTAGCGACCACGATCCCAATGGACCGAAGTCTCTATGCTTAAGTGTCATCCCTAGATTAGTAATGCGGACACACATAGTACTCGAGGAATTATTACAGAGTTCAATCACACACTTATTACATCGAGTCCTCATAAAGAGTATGATTACACAAAAATATCATGGCTGAAGGCCATCTAAACTAAATAACTGCAGAAGATTCGAAGGTACATGAGTCCATCAACTCCAACGGCATAGCTGAGTGCAAGACAACGACCTATCACACCTTATTCATCATCTGAGTAGTCTGCAACATGAGACGTTGTAGCCGTGTAGGTCAGCACATTGAATATGCTGGCAGAGTTAGACTGTAAAGCAATAAATGCAAGAAATATATCTACATGCAATATTTGGCTGGTGGAGGCTCTACGTTTATGGTTTTGCATAAAGCTGGTTTTCCCTGCAACAAAGGAATAAATTTATTTAACTACTCCCAAGTTTTTCCAATATTTGAGAAGGTTCCCCCAACTCAAAACCCCAATTAAATAAGTATCATCATTAAACCCAAATCAATTAATTAAAGAGTGATGAGATCAACAATAATATCCAATTCCAGATACTCAAGATGTCCATAACCGGGGACACGACTAACCATGATTAGTTTATACACTCTGCTGAGGTTGCGCACTTTTCCCCACAAGACTCGAACCGCATCCATGATCGGAAGATCGAGACATAGTCTTTCCAAAATATTTACTCTCTACTCCGGGCAGACCGGTACACCTACTTTTCCTCTACATCTGCTAGTCCACCTCTTCGAGAGCTTATACAACTTACTCAACTATGCCAGAGCCCATAATGGCTTGTGGCTGCACACGGAAGTTTCTAGGCATGAAATATCATATGATCCCTTTGAGCCTGGGTGGCGAACCGAGGAAAAATCACACGGGTACCCCGAGATTTCCCTTAATGGACAATACTGGGTTCCCCAGGTGCCCCAACCAATCCACCCAGATGTGTATTAAAGTTGCCACCTTAATGTTATCCAAGATTAACAACTCTCATAACTTCCATGTGAATCACAATCCAATCCCCGTCTACGAGCATGGCTAAGCAATAATAAAGCATAACGTATATTCCTAGGGTGATCAAAAGGTATTAGGTTCCTACCTCAAGTACTACAACCAAACCACATGTTCCAATCCTACTCATGCAAATATTTGAGGGGCAATACTAATGCTTAGTAAAAACTGTGTATAGAAGAGTATGATCAAAGTGTAACTTGCCTTGCTGACGATCTGCAAACTCTAGAGATTCGTAGTAACAAACTTATCGCTTTGGATAATCTAGCGTAGACAAACAGTAGCATACGTAAGCAATCACTCAAACAAAAGGGAGAGAAATCGAGAAAAGATCCAAATCAAACATGAAACAAGCAAACGGCTAAACTAAACAGAAAACAAAACCTAACAGCATTATTTTCATGTGGATTAGATCTTAACAATAGGTACAGATGATTAGCTACGATTTGCAAAAAGAAACTACTCAAATGGAGATACGAAACTCAAGATACGAACGAAACAAGATCGTTTACTAATCTGAACTAAAATCAAACTTTAAATTATCAAAATCTTGTTCAAATTGGTTAACTGGAAAGAAAAGATCATTACGAAGATTTAGGCGCTGGTTTCATCTAATTTGGACAAACGAGCAAAAAATTACGCTAGTTTTAAGATCAGGGGCTAAATCGTGATAAAACTTATTCACGGATAGGTCCCTGGCCAAAAATAGACTAAAAAGAAAAATCTACCACGCGAACGTTCGTTAACATAACTAAACGAACGAAAACCATTTGGTAAACCAAACGAACGGGTGAACATTTATTAATTAGACTAAAAAAACTAAAAACCAACCTAACCTAAAACCAAAAAAACGAGATAAAAACCGTTCGAACCGGGCGGTTCTTACAGGTTCGCCGGAGTTTGACCGGTCGGCGGCGGCGTGGATCAGATCGGGCGCGGCAGCGTCGGGCGGTGGTGTGTGGCGGCGCGAGCGACGGCGCGGGGTTGCGGCGCAAGGCGACTACAGCGGCAGCAGCAGCGCTAGGCGGCGGTGCGGCGGCGGAGGTGAGCTATGGCGGCGTAGGTGCGGGCGAGGTGGAGGTGCGGGCGAGGTGATGAGGAGAGGGGGCGGTGGCAGGCGGTTATAAAGGGCCCCCGGGGGGTCCCGACTTGGGGGAGGGGTTCGGCGGCGGCGGGGAGTGCCCGGACTCCTCAGAGTCCGGCGGCGGCATGGCTTGCGGGCGGGGAAGGCAGCGCATGCGCGTGGCCGGCTGGGTTTCGACCAAGTCGGTCCGGAACACTTTTTTTAAATAATTTTTGCCGTGAAATAAAAATCCTAATAAAATATTAAAAAAATCTAAAAATTCCAGAAACAATTTTCATCATCCAAACCTAATATTTAGGACAAGATGAACATTTTTTTGGACTAAAATGCAATTTTCAAAAATGCAAGTTTTCTCTAATTCGAATAAAATAGCAAAAAATACAAATAAAATAATAATTTGATTTTAAAATTTCTTCTCCAATATTTCTCTTCTGTTGAAGAAGTCATATTATCCTCTCTCATTTATTTTTATTATTGGAAATAATCGGAGAGAAAAATATTAAAATCAAATTGATCCTCTTTTCAAATTTGAACTAAATTCAAATATGAAAATTTTGTGAAACCTCCAACTCTCTCCTTGGGTCCTTGAGTTGCTTAAGATTTCTAGGATCACAACAAAAATCAAAGAAATTATGATATGCATATGATGATCTATGTATAACATCCAAATTGAAAATTGGGATGTTACAAACCTACCCCCCTTAAGATGAATCTCGCCCTCAAGATTCGAGTTGGTCAGCAAAAAGGTTTGGGTGGTCCTTGCGAGGATCTTCTTCTCGGTCCCAGGTGGCTTCCTCCTCGGTATGGTGGCTCCACTAAACTTTGCAAAACTTGATAACCTTGCTGCGAGTAATTCGACTAGAAAGCTCAAGAATCATGGCTGGCTTCTCTTCATAGGTCAGATCACTATCCAACTGAATTGCTTCCAGTGGCACTGTATCCCTCAGAGGAATGTCGGCCATCTCTGTGTGGCATTTCTTCAACTGGAAAATGTGAAACACATCATGAACTCCTGACAATCCTTTGGGCAATTCCAACTTGTACGCAACTTCTCCCATGCGTTCCAAAACTCTGTATGGTCCCAGAAAACATGGTGCTAGCTTTCCCTTGACTCCAAAACGTTTAACTCCTCGAAGTGGGGACACACGAAGATATGCTCTGTCTCCGACTTTGTAAGCTACCTCCTTGCATTTAGTATCCGCATAACTCTTCTGCCTAGACTGGGCTACCTCGAGTCTGTCTCGAATTAACTTAACCTTTCCTCAGACTCTCTGATTAAGTCCGGTTCGAACAACTGTGGATCTCCAACTTCGTCCCATGATAACAGTGTCCTGCACCTCCTTCCATATAAAGCTTCGAAAGGGGCCATCTTCAATCTGGCTTGATAGCCGTTGTTATAAGAGAACTCTGCATAGGGCAAATTGTCATCCGAACTAGATCCATAATCTAGTGCACAAGCTCTCAACATGTCCTCCAGAATCTGATTGACTCTCTCGATCTGTCCATCTGTCTGTGGATGAAAGGCTGTACTGAACTCTAGCCTGGTACCCAAAGTTTCATGCAACTGATTCCTTGAAGTAAACTGTGTTCCTCTATCTGATACAATGGTCCTCGGAACTCCATGCAGACATACGATCCTGGTCATGTATATCTTTGCCAACTTAGCACTCGTATAAGTTGTCTTCACCGGGATGAAATGGGCTACTTTCGTTAGGCGATCAACTACAACCCAGATAGAGTCATAGCCTAAACGATTCATGGGTAATCCAGTGATAAAATCCATGCCAAGTTTATCCCACTTCCATTCGGGTATCGACAACGGTTGTAGCAATCCTGCTGGCTTCTAATGTTCTGCCTTAATTCTCTGACATACATCACATACTGCTACATACTTGGCAATATCCTTCTTCATTCCGGTCCACCAGAAACTTTCCTTCAAATCCAGATACATCTTAGTGTTGCTTGGGTGAATCGAGTAAGGCAAATCATGAGCCTCCTGAAGAATCAACTTCCCGATCTCAGGGTCATTAGGCCCATATATACGATCCTCAAACCATAAAGTGTCGTGCTCATCCTCTCGAAATCCTTTAGCCTTTCCTTTACTCATCCTTTCCTTTATCTTAGCAATCTCCTTGTCCGTCTTCTGTGCTTCTCCTATCTTACCCAACAAAGTGGACTGAATTTCCAATGCTGCAACATAACCTCTCAGAACTATCTCCAAGCGTAGCTCTCGAAGGTCGTCGGCTAACTCCTTAGGTAATCCTCCGGTTATGAGCGTGTTAACATAACTCTTGCGGCTCAACGCATCTGCTACGACATTGGCCTTTCTTGGATATAATGCAATCTCATATCATAGTCCTTTATGAGATCCAACCATCTCCTTTGCCCGAGGTTCAAATCCTTCTACGTGAAGATGTATTTCAAACTCTTATGACCCATGTAAACATCACAACAGTTTTTGATGAGAAAGTGTCTCCATGTCTTTAGCGCATGCGCTACGACTGCTAACTCCAAATCATGCATAGCATAATTCAACTCATGAGGTCGAAGCTGTCGTGAGGCATATGAAACAACTCTTCCTTCCTGCATAAGCACACCTCCAAGTCCTCGACGTGAAGCGTCGCAATACACTTGGAAATCCTTGCGTTGGTCTGGAAGAATCAGCGTTGGGGCTGTAACCAAACATTTCTTCAATTCCTAAAAACTGGCCTCACAATCCTCAGTCCATTTAAACTTGGTGTCCTTCTTCAATAACTCCATCATGGGCTTCACAATCTTTGAAAAATTCTCAATAAATCTCCGGTAATAACCTGCGAGTCCAAGAGAACTCCTGATGTCTCCCACTGAGGTGGGTGCCAACCATTTAGTGACAGAAGCAACCTTGGTAGGGTCTACTGCTATTCCTTCTCCGAATATAACATGTCTGAGAAATCCAACTTCCTTCAACCAAAACTCACATTTGCTGAACTTGGCATATAACTGATGTACCCTGAGCTTCTTGAGAACCAAACGCAAATGCTCCTTATGCTCTTCTTCATTCTTTGAGTAGACCAAAATGTCATCAATGCACACCACGACGAACTTAACCAAAAACTCCATGAACACCTTGTTCATCATACTCATGAAATAGGCAGGGGCATTTGTCAAACCAAATGACATTACTGTATACTCATATAGCCCATACCTCGTAGTAAAAGCTGTCTTGGGTATATCCTGCTCTCGGATCTTCAACAGGTGATAACCTGATCGAAGATCGATCTTGGAGAAAACTTTAGCTCCCTGTAGCTGGTCAAACAAATCATTGATCATCGGCAGAGGGTATTTGTTCTTGATCATCACCTCATTCAGCGCACGATAATAAACAACCATCCTCAAAGATCCATCCTTCTTCTCCACTAGAAGCACTGGGGATCCCCAAGGTGATGAACTTGGTCGGATGTAACCCTTCTCCAGTAACTCTTTAATACGCTTCTTAATTTCCTCCAGATCCTTTGCTGGCATCCGATACAGTCTCTTGGATATTGGTCTGGTGCCCGGCAATAACTCAATCAAAAACTCAATGTCTTTGTCTGGTGGCATGCGTGGTAACTCCTTCGAAAATATGTCGGGATAATCCTTCACCACTGGTACTTCCTCCTGAACAACTCATGATAAGGAATTCACCCGAGTCCTTCTCGGCGCATGCCTAGATACATACTTGATCCTTTGTCCTTCCGGGGTGGTGAGAAGAATTGATTTACTGTCGCAATCGATGTTTCCTTCAAACTTGGATAGCCAATCCATGCCTAGTATCACATCCAATCCTTGTGACTCCAGCAGGTAGGCGGGGAAAACATGTCTACCTATGGTTACTGGCAATTTATAGCATCCCCTACTAGCCATATACTCCGCTCCTGGGAAACTTACTAACATAGGCGACTTAAGGGCTACTGTTGGCAATTTATACTTATCCACAAATCCCCTTGATATGAATGAATGCGATGCACCACTATAAAAAAGAACAAGTGCTGTAAATGCATTAATCAAAAACTTACCGAGAACTACGTCGGGTTGATCGTCAATCTCCTCTACACTGAAGTGGTTCACCTAACCTTTGGTGAAGGGGTTGGGCTTCTTTGCAGAACCTCCATTGCCATTTCCATTATGGGCTTCAGGACAATCATTGGCATAATGCCCAGTCTTCTGGCACTTAAAACAAGTAATGTGGCTCAGATCCCTCTTGGCTGGTGTTGAGGTGTTAGAACGGTCCTGACCGCTGCTTCCTCCATTCCCATTGCCATTCTTGGGGACAATGTGGTTGTGCGAACTTCCTCCATTGTGCGTATGTCCTCCATGGTTATGGCCTCCATGGTTATGAGTATGTCCTCCTGAGTACGGGGAGTAACGGGGCTTCTGCTTAGCTCCAGAAGTATGCCTCCCCTGTCCATACTTCCTCTTGCGATTGTCAATCTGTCGCTGCTTGCCTTCTATCATGAGGGCCCAGTCCACCAACTCCTGGTAGTTGTTGAATGTTGCCACCATCAACTGCATACTCAGCTCATCATTGAGTCCCTCAAGAAACTTCTCCCGCTTTGCGGCATCTGTGGCCACATCATCCGGGGCATAGCATGCTAACTTGCTAAACTCATCCACATACTGTCCCACTGTACGACCTCCTTGGCGCAAGTTGCGAAACTCGCCTTCTTCATGCTCATAGCTCCTGCTGAAACATGGGCGGTGCGGAAAGCCTGCTGAAACTGATCCCATGTAACTGTATCAATTGGGTAAGTGGTGGTGAAGTTCTCCCTGTTGGGGAACGTAGTAATTTCAAAAAAAAATCCTACGCACACGCAAGATCATGGTGATGCATAGCAACGAGAGGGGGAGTGTATCTTCATACCCTTGAAGATCGCTAAGCGGAAGCATTTATCAACGCGGTTGATGTAGTCGTACGTCTTCACGATCCACCGATCCAAGTACCGAACGCATGGCACCTCAGAGTTCTGCACACGTTCAGCTCGATGACGTCCTCGCCTTCTCGATCCAGCAAGACGGGCTAAGTAGTAGATGAGTTCCGGCAGCACGACGGCGTGGTGACGGTGTTGGTGAAGAACAATCTCCGCAGGGCTTCGCCTAAGCACTACAGAAACTATGACGGAGGATAAACTAGAGGGGACGGGGTTGCCGGCACACGGCTTGGTGTTTCTTGATGTATCTTTGGTGCTAGCCCCGCCCCTCTATTTATATGTTGAGCCCTGGGGTCGAAACTTGGAGCAAAAGCCTCCTCAAAGTCGGTTTTGCCCGAAAGGCAAGAGTCCCACTCGGACTCCAGGACCAAACGCCACGATCCTTGGCGTCTGGCCTAGACGCCATGGGCCTCGGCATCTGGCCTAGACGCCATGGGCCTCGGCTCTGGCCCAGGGCCAGACGCCAGGATCTCCGGCGTTTGGCCCCCTGGCCTCCGCAAAACTCCTTTTGCACCGACTTATAGCTCCGTGGGCCTGACTTGGCCTAACCATATCATCCAATATATGAATCTTTACCTCTGGACCATTCCGGAGCTCCTCATCATGTCTGTGATCTCATCCCGGAATCCGAACAACATACGGTCACCAACATACATAACTCATATAATTCTATATCGTCAACGAACGTTAAGCGTGCGGACCCAACGGGTTCGAGAACTATGTAGACATGACTGAGACATCTCTCTGGTCAATAACCAATAGCGGATCCTGGATGCCCATATTGGCTCCTACATATTCTACGAAGATCTTTATCGGTCAAACCGCATAACAACATATGTTGTTCCCTTTGTCATCAATATGTTACTTGCCCGAGATTCGACCGTCGGTATCCCAATACCTAGTTCAATCTCGTTACCGGCAAGTCTCTTTACTCATTATGTAATGCTTCATTCCGTAACTAACTCATTAGCTACATTGCTTGCAAGGCTTATAGTGATGTGCATTACCGAGAGGGCCCAGAGATACCTCTCCGACAGTCGGAGTGACAAATCCTAATCTCGAAATATGCCAACTCAACACATACCTCCGGAGACACCTGTAGAGCTCCTTTATAATCACCCAGTTACGTTGTGACATTTGGTAGCACACAAAGTGGTCCTCCGGTAAACGGGAGTTGCATAATCTCATAGTCATAGGAACATGTATAAGTCATGAAGAAAGCAATAGCAACATACTAAACGATCAAGTGTTAAGCTAACGTAATGGGTCAAGTCAATCACATCATTCTTCTAATGATGTGATCTCGTTAATCAAATGACAACTCATGTCTATGGCTAGGAAACACAACCATCTTTGATCAACAAGCTAGTCAAGTAGAGGCATACTAGTGACACTATGTTTGTCTATGTATTCACACATGTATTATGTTTCCGGTTAATACAATTCTAGCATGAATAATAAACATTTATCATGAAATAAGGAAATAAATAATAACTTTATTATTGCCTCTAGGGCATATTTTCTCCAGTCTCCCACTTGCACTAGAGTCAATAATCTAGTTCACATCGCCATGTGATTTAACACCAATATTCATATCTGTATATGATTAACACCCATAGTTCACATCGTCATGTGACCAACACCCAAAGGGTTTACTAGAGTCAATAATCTACTTCACATTGCTATGTGATTAACACCCAAAGAGTACTAAGGTGTGATCATGTTTTGCTCGTGAGAGAAGCTTAGTCAACGGGTCTGTCACATTCAGGGCCGTATGTATTTTGCAAATATTCTATGTCTAAAATGCTCTGCACGGAGCTACTCTAGCTAATTACTCCCACTTTCAATATGTATCTAGATTGAGACTTAGAGTCATCTGGATCGGTGTAAAAGCTTGCACCAATGTAACTCTTTACGACGGGCTCTTTTATCACCTCCATAATCGAGAAATATTTCCTTAGTCTTCACTATGGATATTCTTGACCAATGTCCAGTGATCTACTCCTAGATCACTATTGTATCCCCTTACCAAATTCAGAACAAGGTATACAATAGGTCTGGTACATAGCATATGATACTTTATAGAACCTATGACTGAGGCATAGGGAATGACTTTCATTCTCTTTTCTATTTTCTGCCATGGTCGGGATTTGAGTCTTACTCAATTTCACACCTTTGCAACACAGGCAAGAACTCTTTCTTTGACTGTTCCATTTTGAACTACTTCAAAATCTTGACAAGGTATGTACTTATTGAAAAATTTATCAAGCGTCTTGATATATCTCAATAGATTTTGATGCTCAATATGTAAGTAGCTTTACTGAGGTCTTTCTTTTAAACAACTCCTTTCAAATACTCCTTTATGCTTTCCAGAAAAATTCTACATCATTTCTGATCAACAATATGTTACTCACATATATTTATCAGAAAGGCGGTAGTGCTCCCACTCACTTTATTGTAAATACAGGCTTCACCGCAAGTCTGTATAAAACTATATGCTTTGATCAACTTATCAAAGCGTATATTCCAACTCTGAGATGCTTGCACCAGTCCATAGATGGATCACTGGAGCTTGCACATTTTGTTAGCACCTTTAGGATTGACAAAACCTTCTGGTTGAATCATATACAACTCTTCTTTAATAAAACCATTAAGGGATGCAGTTTTGACATCCATTTGCCAGATTTCATAAAATGTGGCAATTGCTAACATGATTCGGACAGACTTAAGCATCACTACAGTTGAGAAAATCTCATTGTAGTCAACACCTTGAACTTGTTGAAAACCTTTTTGCGACAAGTCGAGCTTTGTAGATAGTAACACTACTATCAGCATCTGTCTTCCTCTTGAAGATCCATTTATACAGTATGGCTTGCCGATCATCGGGCAACTCCACCAAAGTCCACACTTTGTTCTCATACATGGATCCCATCTCAGATTTCATGGCCTCAAGCCATTTCACGGAATCTGGGCTCATCATCGCTTCCTCATAGTTCGTAGGTTCATCATGGTCTAGTAACATGACTTCCAGAACAGGATTACCGTACCACTCTGGTGCGGACTGTACTTTGGAAGACCTACGAGGTTTTGTAGTAACTTAATCTGAAGTTTCATGATCATCATCATTAGCTTCCTCACTAATTGGTGTGGGAATCACTGGAACTGATTTCTGTGATGAACTACTTTCCAATTCGGGAGAAGGTACAAATTATCTTATCAAGCTCTACTTTCCTCCCACTCACTTCTTTCGAGAGAAACTCCTTCTGTAGAAAGGATCCATTCTTAGCAACGAATGTTTTGCCTTCTGATCTGTGATAGAAGGTGTACCCAACAGTTTCCTTTGGGTATTCTATGAAGATACACTTCTCCGATTTGGGTTCGAGCTTATCAGGTTGAAACCTTTTTCACATAAGCATTGCAACTCCAAATTTTAAGAAACGATAGCTTAGGTTTACTGCTAAACCATAGTTCATACAATGTCGTCTCAACGGATTTAGATGGTGCCCTATTTAAAGTGAATGCAGCTATCTTTAATGCATAACCCCAAAATGATAGTGGTAAATCGGTAAGATACATGTAGATCGCACCATATCCAATAAAGTGCGGTTACGACGTTCATACACACCATTACGCTGTGGTGTTCCATATGGCGTGAGCTGTGAAACTATTCCATATTGTTTAAAATGAAGGCCAAACTCATAGCTCAAATATTCATCTCTATGATCAGATCATAGAAACTTTATTTTCTTGTTATGATGATTTTTCCACTTTACTCTAAAATTCTTTGAACCTTTCAACTATTTCAGACTTATGTTTCATCAAGTAGATATTCCCATATCTGCTCAAATCATCTTGTGAAGGTCAGAAAATAACGATACTTGCCACGAGCATCAACACTCATTGGATCGCATACATCGGTATGTATTATTTCCAATAAGTCAGTAGCTCGTTCCATTGTTCTGGAGAACGGAGTTTTAGTCATCTTTCCCAAAAGGCACGGTTCGCAAGCATCAAATGATTCATAACCAAGTGATTCCGAAAATCCATCTTTATGGCGTTTCTTCATGCGATTTACACCGATATGACCCAAACGGCAGTGCCACAAATAAGTTGCACTATCATTATTAACTTTGCATCTTTTGGCTTCAATATTATGAATATGTGTATCACTACGATCGAGATCCAACAAACTATTTTCATTGGGTGTATGACCATCGAAGGTCTTATTCATGTAAACAGAATAACAATTATTCTCTAACTTTAAATGAATAACCGTATCGCAATAAACATGATCAAATCATATTCATGCTCAACGCAAACACCAAATAACATTTATTTAGGTTTAGCACTAATCCCGAAAGCATAGGGGTGTGCGATGATGATCATATCAATCTTGGAACCACTTCCAACACACATCGTCACCTCACCCTCAACTAGTCTCTGTTTATTCTGTAACTCCTGTTTCGAGTTACTAATTGTTAGCAACCGAACAAGTATCAAATACTCAGGGGCTACTATAAACACTAGTAAGGTACACATCAATATCAAATATACCCTTGTTCACTTTGCCATCCTTCTTATCCACCAAATATTCAGGGCATTTCTGCTTCCAGTGACCATTTCCTTTGCAGTGTAAACACTCAGTTCCAGGCTTTGGTCCAGCTTTGGGCTTCTTCGCGGGAGTGAAAACTTGCTTTCCATTCTACTTGGAGTTCCCTTTCTTTCCCTTTGCCCTTTTCTTGAAACTAGTGGTCTTGTCAATCATCAACACTTGATGCTCTTTCTTGATTTCTACCTTCGTCGATTTCAACATCACGAAGAGCTCGGGAATCATTTTTGTCATCCCTTGCATACTATAGTTCAACATGAAGTTCTAGTAACTTGGTGATGGTAACTAGAGAACTCTGTCAATCACTATCTTATCTGGAAGATTAACTCCCACTTGATTCAAGCGATTGTAGTACCCAGACAATCTAAGCACATGCTCACTAGTTGAGCGATTCTCCTCCATCTTTTAGCTATAGACTTGTTGGAGACTTCATATCTCTCAACTCGGGTATTTGCTTGAAATATTAACTTCAATTCCTGGAACATCTCATATGGTCCATGACGTTCAAAACGTCTTTGAAGTCCCGATTCGAAGCCGTTAAGCATGGTGCACTAAACTATCAAGTAGTCATCATATTTAGCTAGCCAAACATTCATAACGTCTGCATCTACTCCTGCAATAGGTTTGTCACCTAGCGGTGCATCAAGGACATAATTCTTCTATGCAGCAATGAGGATAAACCTCAGATCACGGTTCCAATCCGCATCATTGCTACTAACATCTTTCAACACAATTTTCTCTAGGAACATATCAAAATAAACATATGAAAGCAACAACGCAAGTTATTGATCTACAACATAATTTGCAAAATACTATCAGGACTAAGTTCATGATAAATTTAAGTTCAATTAATCATATTACTTAAGAACTCCCACTTAGACAGACATCTCTCTAGTCATCTAAGTGATCACGTGATCCAAATCAACTAAACCATGTCCAATCATCACGTGAGATGGAGTAGTTTTCAATGGTGAACATCACTATGTTGATCATATCTACTATATGATTCATGCTCGACCTTTCGGTCTCCGTGTTATGAGGCCATATTTGTATATGCTAGGCTCGTCAAGTTTAACCTGAGTATTCCACGTGTGCATCTGTTTTGCACCCGTTGTATTTGAACGTAGAGCCTATCACACCCGATCATCACGTGGTGTCTCAGCACGAAGAACTTTCGCAATGGTGCATACTCAGGGAGAACACTTCTTGATAATTAGTGAGAGATCATCTTAAAATGCTACCGTCAATCAAAGCAAGATAAGATGCATAAAGGATAAACATCACATGCAATCAATATAAGTGATATGATATGGCCATCATCATCTTGTGCTTGTGATCTCCATCTCCGAAGCACCATCGTGATCACCATCGTCACCGGCACAACACCTTGATCTCCATCGTAGCATCATTGTCGTTACGCCATCTATTGCTTCTACGACTATCGCTACCACTTAGTGATAAAGTAAAGCAATTACATGGCGTTTGCATTTCATACAATAAAGCGACAACCATATGGCTCCTGCCAGTTGCCGATAAATTCGGTTACAAAACATGATCATCTCATACAATAAAATATAGCATCACGTCTTGACCATATCACATCACAACATGCCCTGCAAAAACAAGTTAGACGTGCTCTACTTTGTTGTTGCAAATTTTACGTGGCTGCTACGGGCTGAGCAAGAACCGTTCTTACCTACGCATCAAAACCACAACGATAGTTCGTCAAGTTAGTGCTGTTTTAACCTTCGCAAGGACTGGGCGTAGCCATACTCGGTTCAACTAAAGTTGGAGAAACAGACACCCGCCAGCCACCTGTGTGCAAAGCACGTCGGTAGAACCAGTCTCGTGTAAGCGTACGCGTAATGTCGGTTCGGGCCGCTTCATCCAACAATACCGCTGAACCAAAGTATGACATGCTCGTAAGCAGTATGACTTGTATCGCCCACAGCTCACTTGTGTTCTACTCATGCATATAACATCTACGCATAAAACCTGGCTCTAATACCACTGTTGGCGAACGTAGTAATTTCAAAAAAATTCCTACGCACACGCAAGATCATGGTGATGCATAACAACGAGAGGGGGAGTGTATCTTCATACCCTTGAAGATCGCTAAGCGGAAGCATTTATCAACGCGGTTGATGTAGTCGTACGTCTTCACGATCCGACCGATCCAAGTACCGAACGCACGGCACCTCAGAGTTCTGCACACGTTCAGCTCGATGACGTCCTCGCCTTCTCGATCCAGCAAGACGGGCGAAGTAGTAGATGAGTTCCGACAGCACGACAGCATGGTGACGGTGTTGGTGAAGAACAATCTCCGCAGGGCTTCACCTAAGCACTACGGAAACTATGACGGAGGATAAACTAGAGGGGACGGGGTTGCTGGCACACGGCTTGGTGTTTCTTGATGTATCTTTGGTGCTAGCCCCGCCCCTCTATTTATATGTTGAGCCCTGGGGTCGAAACTTGGAGCAAAAGCCTCCTCAAAGTCGGTTTTGCCCGAAAGGCAAGAGTCCCACTCGGACTCCAGGACCAAACGCCACAATCCTTGGCATCTGGCCTAGACGCCATGGGCCTCGGCGTCTGGCCCAGGGCCAGACGTCAGGTTCTCCGGTGTTTGGCCCCCTGGCCTCCGCAAAACTCCTTTTGCACCGACTTATAGCCCCGTGGGCCTGACCCCTTGGCCTAACCATATCATCCAATATATGAATCTTTACCTCCGGACCATTCCGGAGCTCCTCGTCATGTCCGTGATCTCATCCGGGACTCCGAACAACATTACGTCACCAACATACATAACTCATATAATAATATATCGTCAACAAATGTTAAGCGTGCGGACCCTACGGGTTCGAGAACTATGTAGACATGACCGAGACATCTCTCTGGTCAATAACCAATAGCGGAACCTGGATGCCCATATTGGCTCCTAGATATTCTACGAAGATCTTTATCGGTCAAACCGCATAACAACATACGTTGTTCCCTTTGTCATCAGTATGTTACTTACCCGAGATTCGATCGTCGGTATCCCAATACCTAGTTCAATCTCGTTACCGGCAAGTCTCTTTACTCATTATGTAATGCATCATTCCGTAACTAACTCATTAGCTACATTGCTTGCAAGGCATATAGTGATGTACATTACCGAGAGGGCCCAGAGATACCTCTCCGACAATCGGAGTGACAAATCCTAATCTCGAAATACGTCAACTCAACATGTACCTTCGGAGACACCTGTAGAACTCCTTTATAATCACCCAGTTACGTTGTGATGTTTGGTAGCACACAAAGTGTTCCTCCGGTAAATGGGAGTTGCATAATCTCATAGTCATAGGAACATGTATAAGTCATGAAGAAAGCAATAGCAACATACTAAATGATCAAGTGCTAAGCTAACGGTATGGGTCAAGTCAATCACATCATTCTTCTAATGATGTGATCCCGTTATTCAAATTACAACTCATGTCTATGGCTAGGAAACACAACCATCTTTGATCAACAAGCTAGTCAAGTAGAGGCATACTAGTGACACTATGTTTGTCTATGTATTCACACATGTATTATGTTTTCGGTTAGTACAATTCTAGCATGAATAATAAACATTTATCATGAAATAAGGAAATAAATAATAACTTTATTTTTGCCTCTAGGGCATATTTTCTTCACTCCCACCAAGATGTTGCGGGTCCATCAAGCTGATGTGCGGCAAAGCACTCTCTCCGCATTTGTGCATCCTGCAGTTGTCAGCTCTCTTCCAATCTTGCGGAGCCAATCGTCTGCAACAATCAGCTAGAGCTGCTAGAGAACACCGGCGGTTCAACCTCAGAAAACGGGCTAGGTTGTCAACAGGGGGTGGTGGTGGGTTGTTGTTCTTGTTGCCTTGGTTCTGGTTATGAACTAGCATCTGCATCAAGGCATTCTGCTGCTGGATCAACTGAGTGAGCTCCAGTGGGAACACGAATCCATTGTCACGTCTTGGAGGCATCTGATGGGTTAGAAGGGGTGAGAAAACATAATAGAATAAGGTCTAAGAGAGATTCACTACCCATATGCTCATGAGACAAACACAATCAATTCACTTCATTCAATAGCACACAAGGTTCACACAAAACAATCTAAACTACGAGTACAAACTCGATCAATGCTAACTACTTGGAAGAATACTACTAATTACATGGTGGTCATCTAGAAATTTTGATCAGAGGAAGACTCCATGATATCTGCTCCAGCTTCAGCAACGTAGTCATCATCACTGTCATCATTTGCATCACTATCCGTGTCGGTGTCGTCCAAGATGATGTATTTCCTTTGCTGGTCCTTGCTTATGATTCTCCATTGGTAGTTCTAGCTTCCTCTTCATATCTTCACGCTTCTCTAGTAGTACGACAATTTCTTCTTCATATCCATCGCATGTGAACTTGAGTTCCTCTTCTAGCTCGTTATTCTTCTTCATCAGCTTCTTGATCTTCTTCATGTTGAAGCACAGTTGATTCTCTTGTCGGTGAATATGATCACCCATCTCCTGAATGTAAGCTGCAATTGATCCATCCCTCCTGGTACGAATCATCTCCCATTCTTCATCTCGGCGGCCACATATTTGGTAAATGGTGTTTTCCAGCTCCTTGTGATACACCTCACATATGCATCCAAAAGTGATATGGGCTACCATGCTCTTTCCCAAACTCCAGCTTGGTGCATCCAGGTAGAAATCAATAGGCTCCATTGTTGGCGCGAATGTCCTCCCAGGTACCCAGACTTTGATCTTCCAGCGCTCCTCTTCCGGTAAAGTTGCAGAGAAAGTCCCAGTGAAGCTTGGTAGTCCGATGTTCAGGTACTTAGTGACATCCTTCAAGTGTCGTACGAAAGGGGTGTCGTCATCCGGCTGAGTGAACTTGTTCCTGGGGTCTACCATCTATAGAGTAGAAATAGAGGAGAATTAGAAATGAGCAGAGAAGAGAAATCCTATGGCTTATTCTAGTGGTCGCGTCCTATAGTCAGCGTGTGCTCTGATACCATCTTGTAGCTAGCATGATCGCAATGGACCAAAGTCTCTGTGCTTAAGTGTCATACCTGGATCGGTAATGCTGACATAGAGAGTAATCGAGGAATTATAACATAGTTCAATCACACACTTATTACATCCAGTCCTCACAAAGAGTATGATTACACAAAAATATCATGGCTGAAGGCCATCTAAACTAAATAACCACGAAAGCTTCGAAGGTAAATGAGTCCATCAACTCCAATGGCATAGCTGAGTGCAAGACAATGACCTATCACACCTTATTCATCGTCTGAGTAGTCTGCAACCTGAGACGCTGCAACCATGTAGGTCAGCACATTGAATATGCTGGCAGAGTTACACTGTAAAGCAATAAATGCAAGAACTATATCTACATGCAATATTTGGCTGGTGGAGGCTCTAAGTTTATGGTTTTGCATAAAGCTGGTTTTTCCCTATAACAAAGGAATAAATTTATTTAACTACTCCCAAGTTGTTCCAACATTTGAGAAGGTCCCGCTAACTCAAAACCCTAATTAAACAAGTATCATCATTAAACCCAAATCAATTAATTAAAGAGTGATGAGATCAACAGTAATATCCAATTCCAGATACTCAAGATGTCCATAACCGGGGACACAACTAACCATGATTAGTTTATAAACTCTGCAGAGGTTGCGCACTTTTCCCCACAAGACTCGACCGCATCCATGATCGGAAGATCAAGACATAGTCTTTCCAAAATATTTACATACAACTTACTCAACTATGCTAGAGCCCATAATGGCTTGTGCCTGCACACGGAAGTTTCTAGGCATGAAATATCATATGATCCCTTTGAGTCTGGGTGGCGAACTGAGGAAAAATCACACGGGTACCCCGAGATTTCCCTTAATGGACAACACTGGGTTCCCTAGGTGCCCCAACCAATCCACCCAGATGTGTATTAAAGTTTCCACCTTAATGTTATCCAAGATTAACAACTCTCATAACTTCCATGTGAATCACGATCCAAATCCCCGTCTACGAGCATGGCTAAGCAATAATAAAGCATAATGTATATTACCGGGGTGATCAAAATGTATTAGGTTCCTACCTCAAGTACTACAACCAAACCACATGTTCCTAATCCTACTCATGCAAATATTTGAGGGGCAATACTAATGCATAGTAAAAACTGGGTATACAAGAGTATGATCAAAGTGTAACTTGCCTTGCTGACGATCTACAAACTTTAGAGATACGTAGTAACAAGCTTCGCACTTTGGGTAATCTACCATAGACAAACAGTAGCATACATAAGCAACCACTCAAACAAAACAGAGAGAAATCGAGAAAAGATCCAAATCAAACACGAAAAAAGCAAACAACTAAACTAAACAGAAAAGAAAACCTAACAACATTATTTTCATGTGGATTAGATCTTAACAGTAGGTACATGTGATTAGCTACAATTTGCAAAAAGAAAGTACTCAAACGGAGATACGAAACTCAAGATACGAACAAAACAAGATCGTTTACTAATCTGAACTAAACTCATTTTAAATTGCCAAACTCTTGTTCAAATTGGTTAACTAGAAAGAAGAGATCGTTATGAAGATTTATGCGCTGGTTTCATCTAATTTGGACAAAGGGGCAAAAAGTTACGCTAGTTTTAAGATTAGGGGCTAAATCGCGATAAAACTTATTCATGGATAGGTCCCCGGCCGAAATTAAACTAAAAAGAAAAATCTACCACGCGAACATTCGTTAACATAACTAAACGAATGAAAACTGTTCGGTAAACCGAACGAACGGGTGAACGTTTGCTAATTAGACTAAAAAACTGAAAACCGACCTAACGTAAAACCGAAAAAACCAAGATAAAAACCGTTCGAACCGGGCAGCTCTTACCGGTTCGCCGGAGTTTGACCGGTCGGTTGCGGCGTGGAACGGATTGGGCACGGCGGCGGCGGGCGGTGGCGTGCGGCAGCGCAAGCGACGGTGTGGGGCTGTGGTAGCAGTAGCAGCAGCAGCGCGGGGCAGCAGCGCGGGGCAGCAGCGCTAGGCGGCGGCGTGACGACGGAGGTGAGCTGCGGGGGCGTAGGTGCGGGCGAGGTGACGAGGAGAGGGGGCGGTGGCGGGTGGTTATAAAGGGGCTCCGGGGGGTTCCCGACTTGGGGGAGGGGCCCGACGGCGGCGGGGAATGCCCGACTCCTCGGAGTCCGGCGGCGGCACAGCTTGCGGGCGGGGAAGGTGGCGCGCGCGCGTGGGCTGGCTGGGTTTCGGCCCAGTCGGTCCGGAACACTTTTTTTAAAATAATTTTCACCGCGAAAGAAAAATCCTAATAAAATATAAAAAAATTAGAAAAATTCCAGAAACAATTTTCATCGTCCAAACCTAATATTTAGGACAAGATGAACATTTTTCTGGTCTAAAATGCAATTTTCATAAATGCAAGTTTTCTATAATTCAAACAAAATAGCAAAAAAAAAATATAAATAAAATAATATTTTGATTTTAAAATTTCTTCTCCAATATTTCTCTTCTGTTGAAGAAGTCATATTATCTTCTCTCATTTATTTTTATTATTGGAAATAATTGGAGAGAAAAATGTTAAAATCAAATTGACCCTCTTTTCAAATTCGAACTAAATTCAAATATGAAAATTTTGTGAAACCTCCAACTCTGTCCTTGGGTCCTTGAGTTGCTTAAGATTTCTACAATCACAACAAAAAGCAAATAAATTATGATATGCATATGATGATCTATGTATAACATCCAAGTTGAAAATTGGGATGTTACACATTTTTTTGCATGTAATAAGGTAGCACTTCCTTGCGTGCTAAGAAGTTTTCTGGTTTTTTATTTCTTCTTTTTCGAGTTAGAATAAAAAGAATAATTTAGCATGTTTGGTACAATCTATATTTTCACGAAATGGATCATAAAGCTGGCGGGTCCCAGCTATCAGGGAGAGGAAACTTTTTTCCATGTAATAAAGGAAGCACTTCCTTGCATGCGAAGATGTAGCTGGTGGGTCAAACCTGTCAGGGGGAGAAATCATTTATTTTTGCATAATAAGGTGGCACTTGTTGCGTGTGGCCATGGGCCATGTGGGTCCCTACTGTTAGCCACTCCACGTACATGCCTCTTCTGATGGTTGTCGTTTGTTGACAAAGTTGACCACGCTGCACCAAGAGAACCAACGCGGTGAACGATGGTGAGGCCTGGGAAGTGAACGAGCTAGAGCCGGCGAAGACACTACAGTGGATGCCCACGCGAAGGGGGGTACGAGGGTTCACTGGTTCGGCTGTAGTATGAGGCTGCCGTCGGTGGAGAATAATAGGAGGTGTTGGTGAGTAGAGGAATGGCCTGGACGGTGATGGGAGTAGGGTAGGATGATGAAGCCTGCGTGCTAGCACAGCCGGCCATGGGAGGCAGTAGCAGGTGGTACTGCCAATGGTGGTTTGGGCGGCTGAAGCAAGAATATCCGAGATTGAAGAAGCATTATAGCCGTTGGATGGACATCCAACGGCCACTGCTGCTAGAATCATGTGTTGACTATAAGTTCACAAAGCCTTCCATACGCGTCAACTTAGTAGGCCCACAAGTGAGCATCACACCTGTGGCAAAGAACATATAGCCCATTTGCGATTTGTAATAATGTACAACCCATTTTTGAATTCTAATGAAATTTACTACAACCCATTTATAGTTTGTTAAAATTACAGCCCAGTTTCTAGCAAGGACAACGATTAATAATTTCAACCAACCGCTCAAAACAGAATTCGATAAAATTTCCCACATTTTGATGAGATCCGAAATATTTTTATCCCAAAATTTTGAGTCAGATTAAATATAATTTCAAAATAAATTTGTATTAGGTAAAAATCCAACGAAATATTGCGCGCGCAACAAGTAATGAAATAAATAAAAATTCAAAATCCAAATAATAATATTTTTTAACTAATTAGGTGTTTGGTGAATTTTTTATAGTTATAACCGAGTTTTTAATAATTACATCCCATTTATTATTTCTTAAAGCCCGTTTTCTTTTTAAGCCCAATGCATCCCTCCTAGGAAAGATTTGCAGCCCAGCGGGGCAGACAGTAACAAGTTGACCTGGGATGGGTATTCCTCAAAAATAGTATAACTGGGCTAGCCATTTTCACCTTGAAAAAAATTAATATCTGGGCTAAATATTTGGTCGACATAAAATAATAGCCTAGGCCAGATGGGCCACAACCCACCTAGTTGATACCCTACTCCTCTGAACAACAACAAAAACATTGCTGAAGAAAAACTCTGCTCACACCTCAAAAACACAAAAAGTGCTCAAGCTGCTGGGTCCCAGCTGTCGGCCGCTCCTTGTGCAATTCTCTCATCTATTGACTATATTGGTTGACAATGGTGTGGGTATGTGATGTCAGGAAACCAGGAGGAAGCAAAAAAAATTATAGTTGTATATAATAAGGATGCACTTGCGTACGTGTGGCTATGGCCCTGGTGGGTCCCCATTGTCATCCTATCCAAGTAAAGTCACCTCCTGATTCCTCATGTTTGTGACCATGTTGACAATGCGAGATGACGGCGCTACCGCAAGTGCAACAACTCGAAGGACAATGGAGAGGGTCTCACGGGCCCTACGGACGGTCTAATACAACGCATGCTGGTCGTTCAGGAAGCCAGGATCATCGGACCCCTATGAGCACCTTCGAGAGACTGAGCCGGCATGAAACAGTAAGGCCGTGCTTGGGAGCTCTGGATTGTTTCACACCTGTATTAAGGATACAAGTGTAATTTACTCCTCACCGGAAACAATGCGTAAAATACAGGCATAATGAAACTGACGACCCGAGGTCTGTAACGAAAACCGACAAGTTACGCGTGTAATTTGAGAAACCAATGTATATTTTACCAGTCGAAAACAACCAACGAAGTGCTTCGCCCAATACCATCTGCTTTTATTTACAAGCATCAGTTTTACAAGGGGTTTTTGTTGGAAAACGACAATCCAATCACGACCTAAGACGATGAGTTGGTTTGAAGATCATATTGTTTCACCTCTAACCTACCCGAGTTGTCTTATAGGCTATGAATGAAACATAATACGATGATCTTCTTAAGCACAGAAACAACAGAAGAGGATGATATTCTTAACATGCAAATCACTGGCATTAGATCAACATGCAAAACAATATGAAGCATTATTGTCAGGAGGCATGGTGAACAACTCATGATGCCACATGCAACAACATTCCAAGCTAAACTATGTAATCAAACCCACAAGGCCTGGCATTTCATAGACAACATTCAGAACAAACTCTTAAAATACCTTACATAAGTCAACATTCATGACTATGCATCTCATTAGAGTAAATATTTACTTCTGAACTAAACACACGAATAGGAAAAAATGATCGACGTTGCTCACAGCAAAGGGCGTCCCATTCCAAAATATCAAATGCATGTCTTTTGGCTAACATCAATGAGCAAAATTTGACAAGGTTTTCCAATTCCAAAATATTAAACAAATGTCTTCTTGCTAACATCAATGATTAAACTTTGACAAGCTTTTCCCATTCAAAATATGTAATGCCTATGATTGTGGAATGGGCAGGGTTTGTCATCAGTTTGCACATTGAAATGGCACATGGAGCCAGATTAACTAGCATATCATTTTGTGCAGTTCCACTGAAATCAAACAATGTCTTGCGTAGCACGATGGATTTCGTATTTATATATTGCAAGGCCTTGAAGACGTTGGCAGTCCATTCGAGTAGATAGTCCAGTGTCTCAAGGTGACGATGAATGATTAGATAACCAAGCGATGTATTGTGCATGATGAAGTATTATGGAGGACACAAACTGTCGGTGTACAAAAGTATGGGTGCTTCTGTACCCCTTACTTGTGCACGGACGGTCGCAGCCACCCCTACAGCAGGGCTTGGCAAAGCAGAGGGAGATAGCAGGAGGCAAGACAGGAACAAAGAACATCAAGACAGCTGCCGAGAGTAGCAAGCAGCAAGAGGCAAGCAGCGCCATGCCCGACAACAAGCCTTGCCGAGGCGACCTGCGCGGCCCCCGGCAAGCCTCTTGCCAGGGCAGCTTGCGAAGAGACTAGCAAGGCTACCACCCTTGGGCTTGAGAGCTCTGACACCATTGAAATGTTAAAGACCAAGATTTGAAGAGCACATGCCTGGTAGCATGCGGCTCCTCACGAAGATCGACAACCCACGAGTCCATGTGGGGTCAAATGATGAAGACCCCCAGCAACACCCTTGCCGGGGATGACTCTGAGACCCCCCGGAAAGCCTTGCCGGGGACGATCGCTGGGCCGCAACCAGGCCAGTGCCCGGCAAGGTTTTGCCACTTCATCACCACTCCAACACAGCGATAAGCATGCCAGCTAAAGCCTTATTGGCCATGCCAACAGAGATGGCCACCATGGAGCGAGCCCCTCACGGCACCGAAATGATGAGCCGATGCATGTAGGCAGTGGAAGGGTCGAGGGCCCCGCAACCACGGTGCACTCCCCTCCGCCACGATCGGCCCGTCGGGGCGACACCCGGGACAACGTGTCCACGACATCGTCAGACCCACGGACACGCCGTGACCAGCGCCAAGTTCTTCAAGAGCGCCTCAAGGAGGACGCTCGGACTACCATTGAGCGGCGATGGGAAGCACGTCACCAGTCTGATAGGCGTGCTGGGCCCGCTGAGTACAGGCCTGCACCGGGGGATGCTAGTGATTTTCCATATGCCATCACTTGTCCAGCATTCATCCGTGAGTTGCGGCAGTTCCAGTGGCCCAACACTCACATGTTCAAACCAGAGGTCCCGGAGAAGTACGACAGCAAGACTCACCCATA
Organism: Triticum aestivum; assembly: GCF_018294505.1. Classification (NCBI taxonomy): domain Eukaryota; kingdom Viridiplantae; phylum Streptophyta; class Magnoliopsida; order Poales; family Poaceae; genus Triticum; species Triticum aestivum. The sequence continues at coordinate 435,803,898 of NC_057804.1, read as the reverse complement.
TGAGTTCTTGAGCATTTACACTATTGCGATGCAAGCAGCCAGAGCACGGGACGGCAATATACTCGCCAGCTATTTCCCGTTGGAACTTAAGCCCAACGTCAGGTCATGGTTGATGCATCTGCTGATAGATTCCATTGCCTCTTGGTCCGACCTGTGCCATGAGTTTGTTCGTGCCTTCACAGGCGGCCACGTAGCTCCTAGGCAGGAAAGTGACTTGCATGTGATCCCTCAGAGAGACGGCGAATCCTTGTGCAAGTACATATAGAGGTTTAGCCGTGTGCAGTACAACATCCCCGATGTTCATCCCGCCGCTATCATTAGCGTGTTCCACCAGAACATGCATAATCGAAAGATGCGTGAAGAGTTGGCCATGAACAAGGTCGCGGATGTTGCCGAGCTATACGTTCTTGCTAACAGATGCGCCCAAGCGGAGGAAGGAAGGAAGTACCCCGGCGAAGACGCCGACGCGGGAAGTGACTCAGAAGACGGAGACATCGTCGCCCCAGCGAAGAAAGGTCGGCAGCGTAACATGAAGCGCAAGGGCAAGACCGTGCTTGCCATTGAGGAATCTGGCGACCCCGACACCGCCAAGAAGGCCAATGTCGACGACCCCGGCAAGGAGGTCGCCGGGTGTGACGCCTGCCGGGTCTTGGTGGCTGCCGGCAAGTCAGAGGGCTCCAAAAAGAAGTACTGCAAGATTCACCATACCAAGGGCCATGATCTCCAGAACTGCCGCCAAGTGGAGCTGCTGATGGAGAAGCAAAGGGCTGAGTACGAGAGATGAGACAAAGAGAAGGGCCAGGGAGGTGCTGAAGGGTCCGGCAAGAAGCGCGGTGGCCAAGGAGGACATAGTAACAAGGAAAATCAACAAGAGAGGTCTGCCCGAGGCCGCGACAAGAAAGAGGAGGATGACGATCGTGATGATGACGATGAATCCACCGAGCATGAGTTCCAGAAGGCGACATAAGTCATATGTGTCAATGGAGGTGCTTCACTGCATTCTTCTCACCGCCAATTGAAATAGTGGGCGCGTGAGATTAATGCAACGGAACCAATGGTCCCCAGAAGCTGTTGAGGTGGTCCCACACGCCTATCGTCTTCAACGCCGAGGATCACCCTGATCGCACCACTGCGGTCGGGTGTTTGCCATTGTTGGTATCCCAAACAATATGCAACCTCAAGGTGACGAAGATGTTAGTTGACGGTAGGGCCGGCCTTAACTTGATCTCACCCAACATGGTTAAGAGGCTGCAGATCCCCGATGAGGACCTCGAAGAGATGAGCACATTCCAAGGGATCAATCCGGGGAGGAGTCAGCCCAAGGGAAAGGTCACGCTACCAGTTACATTTGGTGGCGACCTTAGCTACAGGACGAAGAGGATCGTTTTCGATGTCGCTGAGATCCTGTTGCCATACAACGGGATCCTTGGCCACCCGACATTGGCCAAGTTCATGGCAGCATCGTACTACGCCTACAACAAGTTGAAGATGCCTAGCCCGATGAGCATCATCACCGCCGGCTGTGATAGGAAGGACGTGCTCATTTGCGTCGATTAGGTCTATCGAGAGGCAGTTGTAGCATTTGCCGCCAAGGCACCTACTCCTGCCACGAGGAAGAGGACTAGTAAGGCTTCGGCTGCTGACAAGACTCCTGGCTCCGGCAAGGGCTCCCGTACCCTCTCCGGCAAACGCGCCTCCTTGGAGTGTTTTGTTTCCATTGGAGATGTACCAGAGAGCTCTACCGGCAAGAGCAAAAGGTCCAAGGCGGCCCCGCCGGAAACCATAAGGTGTCCTTCAAGGAGGATGGCATGGGCGGAGCTTTCATCATAAGCTCCACCCTTGACAGTAAATAGGAAAGCACGCTCGTTGCCTTCCTGCGGGTGAATGTCGACGTGTTTGCATGGCAAGAATCCGACATCCCCGGTGTTCCTAGGGAGGTGATTGAGCACCATCTTACTATCTGCCCTCATGCACGGCCCGTCAAGCAGAAGGTCAGAAAGCAAGCTTTGGAGTGACAAGAGTTTATCATCGAGGAGATCAGGAAGTTGGAGGCAGCAAGTTTGGTCAAGGGAGTTCTCCACCCGATGTGGTTGGCCAATTTGGTCGTAGTACGCAAGGCAAATGGGAAGTGGAGGCTATGTATCGACTATACTGATATCAGTAAAGCATGTCCTAAGGATCCTTTCCCATTGCCACGTATCGATCAGATAGTGGACTCCACTGCTGGGTGCGACCTGTTGTTGTTCCTTGATGCTTATTCAGGGTATCATCAGATCTTCATGACGAATGAAGATGAAGAGAAAACCGCGTTCATCACCCCATGTGGTAAGTACTGTTTTGTATGGATGCCTTTCGGGTTGAAGAGCACTGGTTCAACGTTTGCTCGGGCAGTCCAAATTGGTTTTGAGCCCCAACTCCATAGAAATATGGAAGCTTACATGGACGACATAGTGGTCAAAACCATAGATAAGGCTACACTCGTGCCGGACCTGGAAGAAACTTTTGCAAACTTGCGCAGAATCAACCTCAAGCTCAACCCATAGAAGTGCGTGTTCAGCGTCCCATCCGGCAAGCTTCTTGGTTTCTTTGTGTCTCAACGTGGGATCGAAGCCAATCCCGACAAGATCAAAGCAATTGAGCAAATTGAGGCGCCAAGACGGGTCAAAGATGTCCGGAGGCTTGCCGGCTGCATCCCCGCCCTGAGTAGGTTCATCTCTAAGTCTGCTGAGCGTGACCTCCCCTTTTTCAAGATTTTTAAAAAGGCGGGTCCAATGAAATGGACCCCGGAGAGAGAGGCAGCACTGCAAGATTTAAAGAGATACCTCTCCTCTACGCCAATACTGGTCGCACCCAAGTCACAAGAGCCATTGCTGCTGTACCTGGCGGCGACGAATCAAGTGGTCAGTCCCATGCTAGTAGCATAGAGAGAAGTCGAGGAAGAGGCGACACCGGCGGCAAGGCCCTTAGGAGAAAAGCTAGACCCGGTGGGCTCCGATCCCGGCAAGGAAGGGCCCCTGGCAGGACCCGATCCCGGCAAGACAACACCTACGCAGGCAAGCGAGGTAGAGCAGAAGAAGAAGGTGGTGCAGCACCCAGTCTACTTTGTCAGCTCCCTTTTGCAGGGGGCTAGGTCAAGGTACTCTGGGATACAGAAGTTGCTTTTCGGCCTCCTTATGGCCTCGAGAAAGCTGCGTCATTATTTTCAAGCACACGAGATCACTGTCGTCACTCGCCTCCCGTTGCAACGGATTTTGCACAACCTAGACGTGACAGGGAGGATTGTGGAGTGGGCAGTGGAGCTGTCAAGCTTCGGGCTCAGGTTGGAAAGTACCTCGACGATCAAGAGCAGAGCATTGGCAGAATTCATAGCAGAATGGATATCCACGCCCGACGAAGAAGTTCAAGAAACCACCCTTCTCGGCAAAAAGGCAAGTAGTCATTGGATTATGTACTTTGATGGAGCCTTCTCGTTACAAGGTGCAGGTGCTGGTGTGTTGCTCATCGCGCCCATCGGAGAACGCCTCAAGTATGTGATCCAGATGCACTTCCCCCGGGAGAGGTCGACAAACAACACCGCCGAATACGAGGGGCTGCTCGCTGGTCTCAGGATCGCAGCTAACCTTGGGATTAGGAAGCTTATTATCAGAGGAGATTCACAACTTGTCGTCAGGCAAGTCAACAATGATTATCAGAGCCCACTGATGGAGGCTTACATGGATGAAGTGAGGAAGTTGGAAGAGCGCTTTGACGGTCTACAAGCAGAGCATGTTCCTCGAGCAGAGAACAACATTTTCGATGACCTGTCAAAGTGCGCTGCCCTCAAGCTACCTGTGGAACCAGGTACCTTTGTGCTTCAATTAACTTAGACATCCGTCGAGCCATCAGCAGAACAGAGCAAGCGAAGGAAAGCGGGGCTCGACAAGTACTTTCTGTAGAGCTCCCATGAGCCGCTGGCAAGGAAGTTGCCGGGTACCCCAAGCTTGTTGAGGAGCAACAACTTCCGCGGGGCCCTAGGCCCTTGCCATCAAGACGGCAACCCCCGCAGTGGAAAACATGCCTTTGGTCCTTGCTGTCGAGCCCCAGGCTCTGGCATGGGCACAACATATGGTCTATTTCCTCCAAACGGGAGAGCTCCCGGAGGAGCAGGAAGAAGCAGAAGAAGTAGCCCGTGCTACGTCTTGAGCTTGCGTTGGTTTTCCTCGAAGAGGAGAGGGTGATGCAGCAAGTGTAGCGTAAGTATTTCCCTCAGTTTTGAGAACCAAGGTATCAATACAGTAGGAGGCTCCTCAAAAGTCCCACGCACCTACACAAACAAACTGAGAACTCGCAACCAACGCAATAAAGGGGTTGTCAATCCCTTCACGGCCACTTGCGAAAGTGAGATCTAATAAAGATAGTATGATAAGATAAATATATTTTTGGTATTTTATAATATAGATGCAAATAAAAGTAGATTGAAAGCAAATATGATAAGAGATAGACCCAGGTTTCACTAGAGGCTTGTCTCAAGATAGCATAAGTATTACGGTGGGTGAACAAATTACTGTCGAGCAATTGATAGAAAAGCGCATAGTTATGAGATTATCTAGGCATGATCATGTATATAGGCATCACGTCCATAACAAGTAGACCGACTCCTTCCTGCATCTACTACTATTACTCCACACATCGACCGACTCCTGCCTGCATCTAGAGTATTAAGTTCATAAGAATAGAGTAACGCATTAAGCAAGATGACATGATGTAGAGGGATAAACTCATGCAATATGATATAAACCCCATTTTGTTATCCTCGATGGCAACAATAGAATACGTGCCTTGCAACCCTTTCTGTCACTGGGTAAGGACACCGCAAGATTGAACCCAAAGCTAAGCACTTCTCCCATGGCAAGAAAGACCAATCTAGTAGGCCAAACCAAACTGATAATTCGAAGAGACTTGCAAAGATAACTCAATCATACATAAAAGAATTCAGAGAAGATTCAAATATTATTCATAGATAAACTTGATCATAAACCCACAATTCATCGGATCTCGACAAACACACTGCAAAAAGAGTTTACATCGAATAGATCTCCACAAGAGAGGGGGAGAACATTGTATTGAGATCCAAAAAGAGAGAAGAGCCATCTAGCTAATAACTATGGACCCGTAGGTCTGTGGTAAACTACTCACAACTCATCGGAGGGGCAAGGATGTTGATGTAGAAGCCCTCCGTGGTTGATTTCCCCTCCGGCAGAGTGTCGGCGAAGGCTCCAAGATGAGATCTCGCGGATACAGAAGGTTACGGCGGTGGAAATTGTGTTTCGTGGTGCCCTTGGATGTTTTCGGGGTACTTAGGTATATATAGGAGGAAAAAGTACATCGGTGGCCGGCCGAGGGGCCCACAAGACAGGGGGCGCGCCCTACAGGGGGGGAGGGGCGCGGCCTCCTATCTCGTGGCTTCCTTGGAAGCTTCTTGACTTGCACTCCAAGCTCTCCAGATCTTGTTCGTTCCAAAAATCACGCTACGGAAGGTTTCATTCCGTTTGGACTCTGTTTGATATTCCTTTTATTCGAAATACTGAAATAGGCAAAAGAACAGCAATATGGGCTGGGCCTCCGGTTAGTAGGTTAGTCCCAAAAATGATATAAATGTGTAAAATAAAGCCCATAGACATCCAAAATGGGTAATATAATAGCATGGAACAGTAAAAAATTATAGATACGTTGGAGACGTATCAAGCATCCCCAAGCTTAATTCCTGCTCGTCCTCGAGTAGGTAAATGATAAAAAGAGAATTTTTGATGTGGAATGCTACCTAGCATAATTCATAATGTAATTTTCTTTATTGTGGCATGAATGTTCAAATCCAAATGATACAAAATAAAAGTTCATATTGACATAAGAAACAGTAATACTTCAAGCATACTAATCAAAGTAATCATGTCTTCTCAAAATAACATGGCTAAAGAAAGTTATCCCTACAAAATCATATAGTCTGGCTGTTGCTCTATCTTCATCACACAAAATATTTAATAATGCACAACCCCGATGAAAAGCCAAGCAATTGTTTCATACTTTAATAATCTCAAACTTTTTCAACTTTTATGCAATACATGAGCGTGAGCCATGGACATAACACTATATGTGGAATAGGATGGTGGTTGTGGAGAAGACAAAAAGGGAGAAGATAGTCTCACATCAACTAGGCGTATCAATGGGCTATGGAGATGCCCATTAATAGATATCAATGTGAGTGAGTAGGGATTGCCATGCAACAGATGCAGTAGAGCTATAAATATATGAAAGCTCAACAAAAGAAACTAAGTGGGGTGCATCCAACTTGCTTTCTCACGAAGACCTAGGGCACTTTTGAGGAAGCCCATCATTGGAATATACAAGCCAAGTTCTATAATGAAAATTTCCCACTAGTATATGAAAGTGACAACATATGGGACTCTCTATCATGAAGATCATGGTGCTATTTTGAAGCACAAGTGTGGAAAAAGAGATAGTAGCATTGTCCCTTCTCTCTTTTTCTCTCATTTTATTTTTTCTTTTTCTTTTTTTCTTTTCTTTGTCCTTTCTTTTGGCCTTTCTCTTTTTTTTTCTTTTTTTCTTTTTGTAAAGTCCGAAGTCTCATCCCGACTTGTGGGGGAACCATAGTCTTCATCATCCTTTCCTCACTAGGACAATGCTCTAATAATGAAGATCATCACACTTTTATGGATTTACAACTCAAAGCTAGAACAAGATATGACTCTATATGAATGCCTCCGGCGGTGTACCGGGATATGCAATGAATCAAGAGTGACATGTATGAAAATTATGAAGGTGGCCTTGCCAGAAATACAATGTCAACTACATGATCATGCAAGAGCAATATGACAAAAGTAATGCGTGTCATATGAACGGAACGGTGGAAAGTTGCATGGCAATATATCTCGGAATGGCTATGGAAATGCCATAATAGGTAGGTATGGTGGCTATTTTGAGGAAGGTAAATGGTGGGTATATGGTACCGGCGAAAGTTGCGCGATACAAGAGAGGCTAGCAATGGTGGAAGGGTGAAAGGGTGCGTATAATCCATGGACTCAACATTAATCAAAAGAACTCATATACTTGTTGCAAAAATTTAGAAGTCATAAAAAACCAAAGTACTACGTGCATGCTCCTAGGGGGATAGATTGGTAGGAAAAGACCATCGCTCGTCCCCCGACCGCCACTCATAAGGAAGACAATCAATAAATAAAATTGTGCTCCAACTTCATCACAAAGCGGTTCACCATACGTGCATGCTACGGGAATCACAAGCTTCAACACAAGCATTCTTTAAATTCATAATCACCCAACTAGCATGACTTTAATATCACTACCTTCATGTCTCAAAACAATTATCAAGCATCAAGTTGATCATAGCATCCAATTCACTTTCTATGATAGTTTTTATTATACCCAACTTGGATGCTCATCATTCTAGGACCAACTTTATGATAATAGCAAATACCATGCTGTTCTAAAAGACTCTCAAAATAATATAAGTGAAGCATTAGGGGCTAGCAATCTCTTCAAAATTAAGACACCACCGTGCTCTAAAAGATATACGTGAAGCACTAGAGCAAAAACTATCAAGCTCAAAAGATATAAGTGAAGCACATAGAGTATTCTAGCAAATTCTAATCAAATAGGCTTCTCCCAAAAGGTGTGTACAGCAAGGATAATTGTGGTAAACTAAAAAACAAAGACTAATATAATACATGACGCTCCAAGCAAAACACATATCATGTGGCGAATAAAAATATAGGTCCAAGTAAAGTTACCAATGAACGAAGACGAAAGAGGGGATGCCTTCCCAGGGCATCCCCAAGCTTAGGCTTTTGGCTATTCTTGAATATCTTGGGGTTCCATGGGCATCCCCAAGCTTAGGCTCTTGCCACCCTTTATTCCATGGTCCATAAAAGCTTTACCCAAAACTTGAAAACTTCACAACACAAAACTCAACAGGAAATCTTATAAGCTCCGTTAGTGAAAGAAAACAAAACCACCACATAAGGTACTGAAATGAAATCATTCTTTATTTAATTTGGTGTTAAACCTACTGTATTAAAACTTCCTTATGGTTTATAAACTAATTTACTAGCCATAGATGCATTGAAATAAGCAAACAACACACGAAAATCAGAATCTGTCAAAAACAGAACAGTCTGTAGCAATCTATAACTAACGCAAACTTATGGAACTCTAAAAATCCTACCAAAATAGGAAGTCCTGGAAAATTTGTTTATTGAACAGCAGCAAAAAGAATCAACTCAAAATCACGTTCCTGTGATTTTAAAAAAAAAATATATTCGTGCGCGCAAAGTTTCTGTTTTTCAGCAGAATCAAATCAACTATCATCGTAGGTTATCCTATAGGTTCTACTTGGCACAAACACTAATTAAAAGATAAAAACACATCTAACCAGAAGGTATATGCAAGATTTATTACTAAACAGGAGCAAAAACAAAAAACAAAAAGAAAATTGGGTGGCCTCCCAACTAGCGCTATCGTTTAACACCCTAGCTAGGCATAAAAGCAAAGATAGATCTAACGAGTGCCATCTTTGGCACTAAATTCATAAGTAGCACGCATGATAGATTCATAAGGTAATTTGACTTTCTTTCTTGGAAAGTGTTCCATGCCTTTCTTTAATGGAAATTGGAATCTAATATTCCCTTGCTTCATATCAATAATCGCACCAATCGTTCTTAGGAAAGGTCTACCAAGAATAATAGGGTAAGAAAGATTGCAATCTATATCAAGAACGATAAAATCTACGGGCACCAAATTTCTATTTGCAACAATAAGAACATCATTGATCCTTCCCATAGGCTTTTTAATGGTGGAGTCCGCAAGGTGCAAATTTAAAGAGCAATCATCAAGTTCATGGAAACCTAGAATATCACATAAAGTTTTCAGAATCGTGGAAACACTAGCACCCAAATCACACAAAGCAAAACACTCATAATCTTTAATTCTAATCTTTATAGTAGGTTCCCACTCATCGTTAAGTTTTCTAGGTATAGAAACTTCCAAATTAAGTTTTTCATCATAAGATTGCATCAAGGTATCAACGATATGTTTGGTAAAAGATTTATTTTGACTATAAGCAGGAGGAGAATTAACAATGGATTGCAACAAGGAAATACAATCTTTTAAAGATCAATTATCATAATTAAATTCCTTGAAATCCGAGATAGAAGGTTCAACATTATTGGAAGTTGAGGATTCTCCAATCTCACTTTTACCAAATTTAGCATTAAGATCTAAAGATTCCGAATTCTTGGGACGCCTTCTAGGCAAAGTTGATTCATCATCAGTCCCATAATCATCAAAATTCATATTGCAAAACATAGATCTAATCGGAGACGCATCAATAACTTTAAGATCCTCATTATTATTTTCATGTAATTTTTCTGGTTTAGCAGCCATCTTATTGACTAAGGTGGCTTGCTTGTCAGAAATTTTGGCTATAGCATTTTCAAGCCGGGTAATTTGAGCGTTAACACCATAAAATTCTTTATTCATATCATCAAGCTCTTTGTTCATAAACCCCCAAAAACATTTTTGTTCCTTAAGCTCTTTTCTAAAGAAATTATTGTGCTCAAATTGTAAATTCATAAAGCTTCTAATATTTGATTCAATCTCATCCTTCCTTCTGAGAAGGTGGTCAGGACCCTTAGGTGCAGACATAAGATCAAACAAGCAAACAAGCACACACAAAAGAAGGCAAGCGAAAAGAGAGGAGGAGATTGGGAAAGAGAGGGCGAATAAAACGGCAAGGGTGAAGTGGGGGAGAGGAAAACGAGAGGCAAATGGCAAATAATGTAAATGCGAGGGAGATGGGTTTGTGATGGGTACTTGGTATGTCTTGACTTGAGGGAAGACCTCCCCGACAACGGTGCTAGAAATCCTTCTTGCTACCTCTTGAGCTTGCATTGGTTTTCCTCGAAGAGGAGAGGGTTATGCGGCAAGTGTAGCATAAGTATTTCCCTCAGTTTTGAGAACCAAGGTATCAATCCAGTAGGAGGCTCCTCGAAAGTCCCACGCACCTACACAAACAAACTGAGAACTCGCAACCAACGCAATAAAGGGGTTGTCAATCCCTTCACGGCCACTTGCGAAAGTGAGACTAATAAAGATAGTATGATAAGATAAATATATTTTTGGTATTTTATAATATAGATGCAAAAAGTAAAGATGCAAATAAAAGTAGATTGAAAGCAAATACGATAAGAGATAGACCCGAGGGCCATAGGTTTCACTAGAGGCTTCTCTCAAGATAGCATAAGTATTACGGTGGGTGAACAAATTACTATCGAGCAATTGATAGAATAGTGCATAGTTATGAGATTATCTAGGCATGATCATGTATATAGGCATCATGTCCATAACAAGCAGACTGACTCCTGCCTGCATCTACTACTATTACTCCACACATCGATCGACTCCTGCCTGCATCTAGAGTATTAAGTTCATAAGAATAGAGTAACACATTAAGCAAGATGACATGATGTAGAGGGATAAACTCATGCAATATGATATAAACCCCATCTTGTTATCCTCGATGGCAACAATACAATACGTGCCTTGCAACCTTTTCTGTCACTGGGTAAGGACACCGCAAGATTGAACCCGAAGCTAAGCACTTCTCCCATGGCAAGAAAGACCAATCTAGTAGGCCAAACCAAACTGATAATTCGAAGAGACTTGCAAAGATAACTCAATCATACATAAAAGAATTTAGAGAAGATTCAAATCTTATTCATAGATAAACTTGATCATGAACCCACAATTCATCGGATCTCGACAAACACACCTCAAAAAGAGTTTACATCGAATAGATCTCCACAAGAGAGGGGGAGAACATTGTATTGAGATCCAAAAAGAGAGAATAAGCCATCTAGCTAATAACTATGGACCCGTAGGTCTGTGGTAAACTACTCACAACTCATCAGAGAAGCAAGGATGTTGATGTAGAAGCCCTCCATGGTTGATTCCCCCTCCAGCAGAGTGTCGGCGAAGGCTCCAACATGAGATCTCGCGGATACAGAAGGTTACGACGGTGGAAATTGTGTTTCGTGGTGCCCCTGGATGTTTTCGGGGTACGTAGGTATATATAGGAGGAAGAAGTACGTCGGTGGCCTCCCGAGGGGCCCACGAGACAGGGGGCGTGCCCTACACGGGGGGGGGGGCCTCCTATCTCGTGGCTTCCTCGGAAGCCTCTTGACTTGCACTCCAAGCTCCCCAGATCATGTTCGTTCCAAAAATCATGCTCCCGAAGGTTTCATTCCGTTTGGACTCCGTTTGATATTCCTTTTCTTCGAAATACTGAAATAGGCAAAAAAAACAGCAATATGGGCTGGGCCTCCGGTTAGTAGGTTAGTCCCAAAAATGATATAAATGTGTAAAATAAATGTGACACTCCAAAATTTTTATTTGGTTTTTATCAAAAACTTTGTGGTTTTGAGGAGAGATTTTTTTTTAAGTGAAGCTCTATGAAAATTTGGGTTTTTCTTATCTTTGAAGCCACCCTTGGCTTTGTATTTTGCCCATGAGATAAAACCCCTCCAAAACCTCCCCTCCCCCTTGTGATCAACCTAAATTCTCTGTCCCAACTAATCCAAACTGGTTTTGGATTTTTATTCTAATTATTTTTCCCCTCAATTCAATTCTGAAAATTATTTGGAGCCTGAGGGATTTTCAAAGCAAGTACACTTTTTCATTTGAGTTTTGAACTCAAACCAATTCTCCTGGATTGTCCTTTGAACCCACAACCCAGAACCATCTTGATCCACTCCTCCTCTTCTCAAATTTTTCAAAATACAGTCTCTGCAAGTTTGAACCAGATTTGCCAAATTTGGTGAAATTCATATGCACACTGCTCCAAAAATTCCAACAAAAATCATGCAGCCTACTTGAGCAAGGAGAAGCCACTCCACCAAAAATCAGCTCAAGGAAAAATCACCAGAGGCCAATTTCATTCGGTCGAACACCTGGTGGGCACTGTTACTGTTCAAAGTTCAGAAAATTCAGTTTCAGTGCCATCTTCCGTCCGTCAGTTTCAGTCACGCGGCCACTGTGCCCTTGGAACATTCCTCGCCGCCTATTCCTCTTGTCCGAAGCTGCACACACGTGCGTGGAGCCTTCCTGGCGTCGGTAGCGCGCTGGCTCGCCCTCGCCGGCGTCTTCTGCGGTGTCGGGACCTCCCGTGGCGGCCGACAGGAGGCACACCACGGCAGAGCGCCGTTCCGCGCCGCCCATCGCTCCCTGGCTCTCCGCGTGGCCTCATGCACGCCAGCGCACGACCGTAGCACAGCCACCGTGGCCGGCAAGCACGGAACGCGCTCTCCGCCGCCGACGGGCCCGCGCCATCACCGTTCCGTCGAGCTCGCCCTTAACACCCAAACCCCGGCCAGTTTAACACCAAAACGGACCCATTGAACCTCCGTGATGACGCTCGACCCCCTAACCACCCCGACCGAGCACTGCGCCACCGTAATCGCTCGCCGGTGATCCTCGTTCACGGCAACCGCCTCGGACCGCCTATATAAAGGGGTCCCGAGCTCACTCTCGTGCACGCAGCACCCCCACTACTCACCAACACCCCGCCAGGCCACTAGGGGGACCTCGAGGAGGTCTCC